>NC_080406.1:13606065-13918922 GCF_030265065.1 Corythoichthys intestinalis | reverse complement strand
TGACCTCATTACACCAAAATTTATAGGTGCTATGAAATACTAAAAGTGACTTTAAAATGATAGTAGACCATATTTAATCACAAATCCATTTAAAAAAAGGGCAGATTAGGCTAATAATGAAGAAGACATAAGTAGGGTTACAGTTACGTTGTTTTGCTTCGTGTTTTTTTTTTTTTAATGGAATTTTATTGTCATCATCATCGGTATCATTGACAATCATTGACAAATACAAAATGTGATATGATTTGCCCGAAGAAACCGAAGAAGACGACAAAGGTGGACGAGATGAAGCATATGCTTATCAGTTTCCTGTCCCCCATACAACTAAAGACGCACATTCAGGCATGGAACATACATCAAAACTGTAGAATGCTTCAGAGTGCGTCTTTACGCGGCGAAGGCTGAGCAGCGTTTTACCTTAACAATCGCATTTTAGATATTATTTATAAAAAGTAATACTTAACAGAACCTTTATTCTATGCTACTTATATCTTAAAAACGGTATACAATCAATACATTTGTTAAAAAGCAACGGTAAATATATGTCTCATAAATAACCTATGGTCCACATTGTCTAGATCACGCACGATTTACCTTGTTTTCAACTATACACTCCTTAAATGTGAGACGTTTAAGAGTACTACAGAATTATAAGACATTTTTGTTTCAAAATACTTGAAAAACTACAGTATGTACACATCATGCTCCATAACCCCCTATCCCCATTCCTGACGGGAAACAGAAGCAGGCATCTTGTACAACTGAATACCCTAGCCATGGTCGTGTGCGTTACTAGGCGGGATTGAAGGATTTTAATGTTGTACCAAATGCATGCTTTGGATAGCTACCCAGTGTTGGCTGAGATGGTGCATTGCCAGTCACTGGGTAGCTGAGCAGGCTGTTTTGGGGCAGCAGTTGTTGGTGGGGATACAGGATGTCTAGGCTAATATTGGTCCTTCTCACAAATTAGCATATTGTGATAAAGTTTATTTTTCAAAACAGCAATCATGGGCAAGACTGCCGACCTGACTGCTGTCCAGAAGGCCATCATTGACGCCCTCAAGCAAGAGGCTAAGACACAGAAAGAACTTTCTGAGCGAATAGGCTGTTCACAGAGTGCTGTATCAAGGCACCTCAGTAGGAAGTCTGTGGGACGGAAAAAGTGTGGCTGCAGAACCAGAAGAGGTGACCGCACCCTGAGAAAGATTGTGGAGAAGGGCCAATTCCAGACCTTGCAGAAAGAGTGGACTCTGGTGGAGTCTGGAGTAGAAACATCCAGAGCCACCGTGCACAGGCGTGTGCTGTAAATGGGCTACAGGTGCCGCATACCCCAGGTCAAGCCAGGTCAAGACTCTGAAACAGCAGCAGAAGCACCTGACCTGGGCAACAGAGAAGCAGAACTGGACTGCTGCCCAGTGGTCCAAAGTACTTTTTTCAGATGAAAGCAAATTTTGCATGTCATTCGGAAATCAAGGAGCCAGAGTTTGGAGGAAGACTGGGGAGAAGGAAACGCCAAAATGCCTGAAGTCCAGTGTCAAGTACCCACAGTCAGTGATGGTCTGGGGTGCCATGTCAGCTGCTGGTGTTGGTCTACTGTGGTTTATCAAGGGCAGGGTCAATGCAGCTAGCTATCAGGAGATTTTGGAGCACTTCATGCTTCCATTTTTCAGCACGACCTGGCACCTGCTTACAGTGCCAAAACCACTGGTAAATGGTTTACTGACCATGGCATTACTGTGCTCAATTGGCCTGCCAACTCTCATGACATAGAGAATCTGTGGGATACTGTGAAGAGGAAGTTGAGAGACACCAGACCCAAAACTGTGGATGATCTTAAGGCCGCTATCGAAGCATCCTGGGCCTCCATAACACCTCAGCAGTGCCACAGGCTGATTGCCTCCATGCCACGCCGCATTGAAGCAGTCATTTCTGCACAAGGATTCCCGACCAAGTATTGAGTGCATAGCTGATGTAATTAATTGAAGGTTGACTTTTTTGGTATTAAAAAACACTTTTTTGTATTGGTCGGATGAAATATGCAAATTTTTTTAGATAGCGATTTTTGTTTTTTCTTGACTTTTTTGCCAAAATCATCAATATTAAAACAATAAAAGGCTTGAACTAGTTCAGTTTTGTGTAATGAATCTAAAATATATGAAAGTCTAATGTTTGTAAGTACATTACAGAAAATAATGAACTTCATCACAATATGCAAATTTTTGAGAAGAACTAGTACATACTAACAGTGATTGGATGTTTACTGGAGGCTGTGCATGCTTTACTGTGCGTGTGCGCTGACCATCCTGTGATTACACACACAGCGGAGGGAAAGAGAGATGACAGAGAACTGATGATCTTTGTGTCCCCTTTTCGGCAGATTTTTTTTCCCACTACTGCAGAATAATCTTTCAACTTGTAATGTATTAATTCTGTGAGTATATTAAACACGTGCTTTCTCAACTTCTAAAATTTTGATTTGAGGGGGCAACACATTTATTTGAGGGAGCACTGCCCCCTCTTTGCCCTGCATAGAGCCGGCGTCGATGTGAATTATTTAAAATCTGAAGTGTAGGGTGTATAATGTCCAACAATTCCCGAATAATCCTTTAAAAAAATAGCGAGAATGTTCAAAATCACCTCCTTTCACTGGTAAAAAATACAGGACTGAACAAACCGTCTGGACCCGTTCCGGCAGTCTTTGAGGGTTTCGGTCCCTTGAACAGCTACAAGTGACTGCG
Organism: Corythoichthys intestinalis; assembly: GCF_030265065.1. Classification (NCBI taxonomy): domain Eukaryota; kingdom Metazoa; phylum Chordata; class Actinopteri; order Syngnathiformes; family Syngnathidae; genus Corythoichthys; species Corythoichthys intestinalis. Next base: position 13,916,184 of record NC_080406.1, on the reverse strand, counting down.
GGGCCTCGACTTCCTTGTTCCCCAGTCAGACCTGGTAAAAGGTAGACTGCAAGACAGGTGACGGTCATCATCATGTTATTTTTAAATGCTTTCCAGAGACCTGTGGTTGCAGTGCACCTTGTCCAGGAAGTCCAGGCTCTCCAGTCAAACCAGGCGGTCCCACCGATCCAGGGTGACCCAACAATCCTGCAGGTCCAATTGATCCCTTCAATCCCTGCATTGATTAATACCAAAACTAGATTTAAAAGGTTTGTTGACAATATTTTGAGTTTTGCTCATTTTTGTATCAATTTACCATGGGTCCTCTGCCACCAGGCTCACCTCGGGGTCCCTGCAGTCCCATGTGTCCTTGCTCTCCCCAGAGGCCACCATCACCCTGAGACGACGTTTTAACTTTTCATTTTATAAGAAATGTTAGTTGAAGTAACATGAAACGTTGGGAGTCAGAAAGGTGCAGTACAAATACTAAGAAAACAGTATTAGTGATTCATTCATCTCCTGAACCGCTTATCCTCACGAAATTCACGGGGGTGCTGAAGCTAATCCCAGCTAACAACGGGCAGGAGTCAGAGTACACCTTGAACTGGTTGCCAGCCAGTCGCATGGCACATAGGCTAGGTCTTAATACACAAACCCGATTTTTTCGTGTTTTCCGATTCAAGTGAGGCATTAACTTGAATGTCTGAACCGAAAAAGTCGCATATAAGTGGACTATTTCGAATCCGATCTAGGTCACTTTCGTATGTGGTTAAAATCCGATCTGGGCCAGAATTTTTCCAGAATGTGGCTCCGGTCTGAACTGTCAAGTCCCCCAAATTGGAATTCGTGCAGCAATTACGTCAGCAAAGAGCGAGAGAGACAGGGCGCTACAGTAGCAATATAGCTATGTGCATTAGCGTTAGCGCCTAGCTTGAACGCGGGAAGAGAAAAGAGGCAGGTTTGACAACAGTCATTAAAAAACTAAATGGTGAGGGGGTGGGGGTAAACCTGAGAATGCTCGGTTTTCTTTCTGTGCTCCAAATGAGCAATGTTTCAAGATTGCTTACACGGCCGAGAGTCAGGGCAAACTGTCCGTATGTGTGTGCGTCATGCATGCACAGTGCTTGCATGCTATCAATCCATATACGTTTTGATTATAAAACTGAACTGGGATTATTGATGTCTTTTATTTGAAAAAAAAAAAAGCTACAATGCTCAAATGGGTCAAAATCCAGCGTAGGGCTACTGCACCTTAAAATATGTTTTGTTTTTTCTCCTTGAGATAACTGTTGTTGTGATGTGGTCTAAACAAATAAAGGTTTATTTGATTTTATTAGACTTAGAACACATCCATATGTCCGAAAAGTTCTCTAAAAGGTCTTCAGCTAGTCCAAAACGCAGCAGCAAGACTTTTAACAGGAACCAATAGAAGAGAGCACATCACCCCTATGCTCCAGGCCCTTCACTGGCTTCCAGTCGAGTTTCGAATTAAATTTAAAATCCTCCTTCTTACATTTAAGACCATTAATGGGTTGGGGCCATCTTATCTCACCGATGCTCTGGTTCCATACCGCCCCAACAGAACACTCCGCTCTCAGAATGCAGGTCTACTGGTAGTTCCCAGGGTTTCTAAAAGTACTGTCGGAGCTAGAGCCTTTAGCCACCAAGCCCGTTTTATGGAATCAGCTTCCAGCTAATATTAAAGAAGCCGAGACAGTCTGCACATTTAAGATTAGATTAAAAACGTTCCTATTCGACAAAGCTTATGGTCAGACTAGTTGAAGTCGGAGTAGACTCACAGTTCAGTCTAAGCTGCACTAGCAGCTATAGTGCTGGGGGAAGTACAGCCACTGAGTTCTATCTCCTTTTTCTCACTCTATCTATCACTTGTCTTACTTTATTTCTATTTTCCAATGTTAATATCTAGCTGTCTAGTCTCTTCATCACTAGTCACCTGGTGTCCCCTTTCCCCCCTCCCCTCTGGGGAGGGGCTATTTTTCAGCTGCACTCCTGACTGTCCGGACACCTGGCTGGATGGATGTCCTCATTGCACCCCCGTCTCATCTGGCTAGATGGACCTCTTCTTGCTCCTTTACTCCACTGCATCTTTACGGACTTTAACTTCGCCTGCTAATTCCCATTAGCAGTCCTGGGGCTTCCTGTCTATCCGTCCTGGGAGTGGATCTCTCCTGACTGTGGTACTCCCCAAGGTTTCTCATTTTTCTCCCGAAGACTCTGGAGTTTTTGGAGTTTTTCCTTGCCGACATGGAGGGTCTAAGGATGGGGGATACCCAGGACTTGAACTTTATTTATTCATCTTTGTTGCTTCATTTGCTGTTTCTGATTGTGTATCATATTGCCTCTGCAAAGCCCTTTGAGACAACCTTGTTGTTATCCAGGACTATACAAATAAAATAAAATTTGAATTGAATTGAATTGAATAACTGAACAGTATGGGCATGCAGGTGACAATGTTTTTTTTTAGGTAACCTATTGTGGTTCTTCGTTTTTTTTAATTATTATTATTATTATAGTTATTCTTTTTTCCACAGCCCTTTTGAGCTCAATTTGACCCCCTTAGAATGCTTCAAAATGCACCAAAATCGGCAGGCAGGTCAAGACAGGTGCAATCTTTGATACCGTGTAAAGACAAATTCCAAATATACTATGTAGCGCCCCCTAGCAGTCATTTTTTGTCCCGCCGACGCTTTGAGCCCTACTTTGACCCCCCTCAGAATGCTTCAAAACTCACCAAACTCAACAGCCAGGTGAACACTGGTGAAAACTTTGATAAAATGTAAAAAAAAAAAAAAAAGTTTTTTAATTGCGTAAATGTGTGTAGCGCCCCTAGGAACAAAACCAACATTTTTTTTAAGGTGAAAAAGGAGGTAACAACGCAAAGATTAAAACTTAGAAAACACATCAGTACTATATGAATGGGATACCATACGCGGTGCCCAGACCACCGTTAGTACTACAGTATATCCAGTTTTCTTTGGGTGGGCAGAGTGTGTCTGTGGGTGGGCACTGACACCCTCGCCACCCCGCCGGTAACACCCCTGCTTATAAGAAGCAATATTTTGATCTGAAACACACATTTCTTCAGTATACGTTTAGCAAATGAGTTACCTTGCTCGTCCAATACCTTTAAAGGGTACCGCAACATTTTGATGACATTTAACTACTATAAATGTATACTTCAAATATGATCGCAAAAATTGAAATTGAATTACTGTTGAACAAATTGCGTTCTGGTCACAAAACTGTTCAGAAATTGATCCGTTTATGCTACCTTTTGTCCACATGTTCCCATGATGCCTGGCTCACCCTATGCAAACGACAAAGAGGTTTTAATTAGTCACATAATGGGGTGCAAAGACTTGGGTATACAGGGACGCTGGAAGTCACTCACGGCAGGGGGTGCTGAGGATCTTTTTTACTTTTTCCAATCCAAAAACAGCCGTTTTCTCCATACAAGGCGTACACAATGGCAGTAAACACACATACTGGATAGTTTACGTTCTACTACTAGGCTACTACAAAGACAGCGTTCTAGTTCACCTACAGTGTGTGTTGGAATTTTTGTACTGGAAATAAAAGTGCCCGTGTATTATGATACAATTCCCTGCAGCTAGACGGCACAATGACACACGGACCAATTTGAAAACTAAAAGGTCCAATAAGCCTCGGTTTAACACCCCGTTTTCACAAATACCACCTTATTTAACGTGACCCGGTATGAAGCAAGGTGTCAGGTGGTGACCGTTTAAAAAAAAAAAAAAAAAAAAAAAAAACTTTTTCAACATATATATATTTAACCCCCAAAGTTAAATACAGTGATCCCTCGTTTTTCGCTGTTAATGGGGAGCAGAACCTGCCGCAATAAGTGAAAAACTGCCTTTTTTTTTTGGGGGGGGGGGGGGGGGGGGGGGGTTCAATGTATTTATTCAGATTTAGCATCGGAAAGAGATACATATAAGACTTTTTTTTTCTTTCACTTTTTTTCCTAAAGTATTATTAAAAAAATGTATATATATTTTAAGAAATGGTTTTTAAGCACTTAAAATGTAATAATTATACGTTTTAAACGTTGTTGTCCCACCAAATATATTTTAAACAAGAATTAAGTATTGTAGTAGAAAATGCTTGGCTTTATTAAATGCTTCATCGAGTGAGTCCACTCAAACTGCTCACTTATACACAATGAGTTGCCACAGCAGCTGTTTAACAAGTTAAACGATGATTGACGCATGCGGCCCTTTGATGTCCGCAGCTCTGGCAAGATATAACCCAAACAATTGTTAACTTTAATAAGCAACTCCAGTGCACGTGCTGATGGACAAAGAGCAGGGAGAGGGAGGGAGCGAGAGGGAGACTAGCAATCAGCTCAGGACAGCTCATCTGTATACTGTATATATTTTTTTTTAATTGAAAAAAAAAACTCGGACTGAGGGCAAGAAGTTTAAAGCGCGAAGTAGCGAGGGATCACTGTACATTATTGTTTCTGTATGTTTTATTTATCTATTTACCAAACCCCTCCAACACCAGGGGGTGCTGCAGCACCCCACTTCCAGCGCCACTGTGGTTACATGCTTGAAATCCAAACTGACCAGGTACTGGACATAGCTTTGACAATGAAAAACTAATTAATAATTTGGCATTAAAATCAGGAATCAAAACAGGAATCATATTTCTCACAGTATCTCCTCTGGGTCCAGTTGCTCCCTTCAATCCTTTATCCCCCTGAAAGAACAGAAATAAATGTCAATGATTGGATTTTCTGCTGAAAAAGAGATGTTGAGCCCAGCGTTTGCATTTACCCGCGTTCCTGCTAGTCCTGCATGGCCCTATAACGAAAAAAAATCCAGTTTGCCATTACCCAAAATATTAAATATTTGAGCACACCTCAAGAAATTCATGCATTTTTGCACTGTATACTTTGTAGCGGGCTTGGTTGTCACATGACTTGGGTGTCACACTTGGAAATTATCAGAACTGCGCCGATAAAAAATCATTGTCTTTATTCTTGGCTATATAATGGTAAATTTCAAAATGTAATAGCTTGGCTATTGAAGTCAGTAGGCGTCTAGCCTAATGCAATCATGTCAATTAATGGATTTGTTTTTCACAGAAAACCGCTGACAGTTAGTTTTGCCTCAGATAATCATGGACTTTTTACTGCCAACCAGCAAGGCTCATGACCTATTTTGCAAGATGAGTTAATCAATAAACAGACACACCTCCTTATCCGTACAGCATATAAGCAACGCCGAGCTCTCTGCTCAGTGTGTATTTCTCTACACAGCTTTTGTTCTGTCATTAAATGCACCCAGAAATTTCTGAAATTAACACTGCGCAGTATTGATCTCTTGCCTCCAGCCTTTATTTAGCAATCCAGTCTAGCCGTCTCACCTGATTTGAAAACGAACACGCGGAGGACCTGAAAGAATGCCTCCAACACTATTTATTTGATAGTCTTTCACACAACAGGTTTCTAGTTATGAAAGTGTTACCATTAAAAAGTGTGAGAACAAAACTACAGTTTTGATTCACATTCTCTTGCTAGCCAGTTGCTTGCTAGCTGTTAGGGTAGCTTCAGTGCTTGATTTGTAAATCATAAGGTGCCAGAACGCAAAGTACATAAGACAGCGCAGGGATGACGAGACGGGGACAGGTCCCGGAACATACGCAGAAAATGGTGCTGAAAACAACACGCAAATGCCCACTTGCTTTGGTGTGGGACTTACAAGCCTCAATTTCAGATAATATCCATGGTATAAATGTTATGACAACAATTTACAATTATTTAGGCTATACTCCTCACAGCACCTGGCTAGTTGCTGCGGCGCTAGCCTACTGCTGTTAGCATGCCTCCTCCGTTAGCATGATCGCTGCAGCTGCCCTCATCGCCAGTTGTTGCTTTTCTGACTCGTTTTGAACCATCTTCCTTCTTTTTGAAAAAAGACAGTCAATGCAACTGTCTTTTTGGCATGTTGAAGTACCGTTTGATCCTGGCTGCTTGCTCCTCAGATGCTGCAAGTTTTTTTTTTTTTTTTTTTTTTTTTTTTATGTCAGGGGGCGTGATTTGTTGGCCTAGCTTTTCAGTGCATCAACAAATTACCAAGTCCTTCAAATGACGGTAAATTTTTATGGACAACATGCAATTTTTGGTATTTGTTCTGTAAATGAATTCATGCATATTATTATTTTATTTTATACTGTAATGTCCGTAGCTATGCACGTTCCCTTTAAGAGGCGCTAGGACTGGAGAGCTGTGAGAGAGTAGGAAGCGAGGGGGAGACGGGCGAGAAGCAAAAGTTAGCGGCCGAATGTTGCTGCAGTCCGCTGCTATTTTGTTTATTGTTTTCTTATTGTTGCCACAATAAAGGGGAGAAAGCCATCAACGACTCCTCTCCTTCTTTTCCCCCATTTGGGGCTATAACAATACTTTTTTTTTCATATTATTATTATTTTCTATACACAAGAGGAGCCAGATAATATATAAGTCCATATAAGTCCCAGAGCACATGGAGGCCAAAATCAAGAGGTGCTGGAGCTTGTTCCGGCAGGATACGGCACAGATTAACCCCTGAATAGCTTTTAGCCAAAAACAGAATGTGGTTCAAGTGATTTTTCATTGCCACTGTACAGGGAACAGTGAAATTGTTCTCTAACAGTTCTCAGTTGTGTACAATGTATAAATAAAGAAAAATAAGAATGATATTTTAAGCCAGTAAAACATAACATTGTACAGTTTGCTGTGTGGTGTGCTACTGTATGTCTGTGTTTCAAACAATGAAGCTATTGAACAAGATGTTCAGTTCTGGAGTTAATTTTACTAGTTTTTCCATTATTTACATACAGTATATACATTTAATGGTTATGCTACAACATAGTCTTATTCATTTTCATATAATAATTAGGGGTGTCAAACGATTAAATTTTTTAACCGAGTTAATTACAGCTTAAAAATTAATTAATCGTAATTAATCGCAATTAATCGAAATTCAAACCATCTATCAAATATGCCATATTTTTCTGTAAATTATTGTTGGAATGGAAAGATAAGACACAAGATAGATATATACATTCAACATACGGTACATAAGTACTGTATTTGTTTATCATTACAATAAATCAACAAGATGGCATTAAAAGATAAATGTTAGTACAAGTTATAGAAATTATATATTAAAACCCCTCTTAATGTTTTCGTTTTGATCAAATTTGTAAAATTTTCAATCAAAAAATAAACTAGTAGCCCGCCATTGTTGATGTCAATAATTACTTACACAATGCTCATGGGTGCTGAAGCCTATAAAATCAGTCGCACCCAAGCGCCAGTAGAGGGCGCCAAAACTCCGCAAAACACACCAGGTACACATTTAACTGTGCTGTCATTTTAATCTCTTTGAGCGGGGCATTTGTGCGTTAGTTGCGTCAAATATTTTAACGTGATTCATTAAAAAAATTACCGCCCGTTGACGCGATAATTTTGACAGCCCTAATAATAATACATATATTTTTTTAAATCACAAGATTTATATCTTTTTCATCAAGATTTGTGTCTATGTGACAACCAACACAATGGTGCTGGTTGTCAAAAAGTGTAGTATGTTATCTTTGATTTCTAATACATTATTATTAAAAACAAAGCAAAAAAAAAAAAAAAAAAAAAAAAAAAACGGCTGAAAAATGAAAAGAATGTCCTAACCAAACCAAAATATTGCACGACCCTGGAATAAATGAATGACTATTCTATGACTTGATCATGGGAAGATATTCACGCAAGAGTAAAAATTATGACAACCAACCCTGTTCTCCCCTATTCAACGTACCTTGATCATGCACGCTGGTCCTATTTCTCCCTTGAGGCCCCTCCAACCTCTGAAGCCCTTCTCACCCTGCAATGAATGAACACTACTTGTTAGCGTCTCCTCCATTACAGGCATAGAATTGTTCGAGGGTCACGCCAAAGCAGACCTGGCTCCCACTCACGCCCGTCGGCCCTCTTTTTCCAACTGCTCCCCCTGCACCCATAACACCCGCTTGGCCCTGAAATGAGAACACAGCACTTAATTCGGGTGTCGTGAGCGTGTATGTGCATGTATTTGTGTGTTTGTGTGCATGCCTTGAGTCCCCTGGCTCCTCGACAACCCTTTCGGAAGAACACAAAAACAATTAACCCACAATTACTACACAATAAGAATGATTTTTAAAAAATAAATAAATAAGCATGACTATGCTACAATACTTTTATATGTTCTGAGCAACAATAGTTCATAATTACATGACTAATAATGTTCTAAGTGTAATAAGTAAGACAGACTGCTTGTATATTAATGAACAGCAATCATGAAATAATAAATGTTGACTTTCTAAATCAGGGGTGTCCAAACTTTTTGCAAAGGGGGCCAGATTTGGTGTGGTAAAAATGTGAGGGGCCGACCTTGGCTGACGTCCTTTACGTAGAACAATATATTCAAGCAAATTTTAGCAAGCCATTCTGTGTGTCACATTTGCTTTATTATCTTTTTAAATTAATAATTTCAACAATCTCGCAACTAGCCTTTGTGTCGTACTCTTTCGAATCTCAGGCTCTTGCGAAATACTCCTGCTGTGAAATTAAACTAGCTTCAAGTTGGTTCAATTTATCGCTACGTATTTACCCTGTAATCTTGTCGTACATGTCAGCGTGTCTTGTTTGGTAATATCGCCTCACATTGAACTCTTTAAAAGAAGCAGTCACTGCTTTTAAAGAGTTCAATGTGAGGCAGACACATTTGTTGCATATTTTAGAGAAGAAATAGTCCCATTTCCACCTATTCTTGAAGTGTCGGCCGTCGCAGTCAACTTTTTTTTGTTGACTGTCGCCATTTTAGAAAATTGGGAGTAAAGTAAAATTGACAGTACTTTACCATGAATGTATATACACAGTTATCCCTCGCTACTTCACGGATCAACTTTCGTGCCCTCAGTGCATTGCGGATTTTTAAATGTTATTTTGTTATTTAGTATCTTATAATAATAATTATATATACACTGTAGCTATAATAATAATATTGTAATTAAAAAAAAGTTCTAAAATCGTATTTACGTTAGAGGTTAGATTTTGTGCCCGAACCCGAACTCGACCCGACCCGACCCGAATGTCGGGTCGGGTCGGGCCCACAATTTAAGCATTCACGTTCGGGTCGGACTAATAAATTATTTAAAAAAAAAAAAAAAATGGAGAGCAGTCTCTCTGTATTGCGCTTTTGCTTGTGCGTGTGCACGAACGCCGTGGCGCCGCCGCTTTTCCTTCTTGTCCTCCCCCTCTACCGTTTGCGCACGGCCGAGGCGCCCCCCCTCCTGTTCCCTCTCCTTGTCAGAGAGGCGCGTCCATGTGAGAACAATATCCCACACACTCAGAAATATGTTTAACAAACTTTCCCAGCGTTATTTCGTTGTGTGAATGCTTTGATAATTCTAAAAAAATATGTAGATTATTTAAACATTAAGAAAATTTGCGTTTTTTTTCTGCCAACTCGAAGAAATGAAAATAAATTGCTGCTGCTGCGTTTTTTCCGCGTCACTCAAAAAAAAAAAAAAAAAAAAAATCGGGTTTTTCGGGCTCGGGCCTGCAAATCTAGTTAAGTGATCGAGCTCGGGCCGGGTCGGGCCTCAATACCAGCGGGCCGTGTCGGGTCGGGCTGGATTTTTTAGGCCCGAACTAGGCTCTAATTTACGTACACTTTATTTACACTACTATGTACTAGTATGTATGTACATTTACACACCCCCACACACACATCACACACGCATCATATGAGAGTGAGAGAATGAATGTACAGTACATATTTATATTATTTATACATTATTTTACATGTTATTCATATTACAAATAACTTTTCATATGCATCAAAGTTCTTTAATGTTCTAATGATAACATGCGTTATCATTGCGTTTTTAGGGTTTTATATGCACTTATTAACATATGCATTTATATATATTAGGGCTGCATCAATTGATTATTTTAGTAATCGATTAACCTATCAACTATCTAGTTCGAATAATCAGATTAGGAATATTTAATGCCTTGCAGAAATAATTTTAGGAGATTTAAAACAAAGGCTTTCAAAAAAAAAAAAATGTGAATACAAAATAAAATTCCTGAGTGTTTCTCCAAACTATACAGAATTGCACTTTCATTTAAAAATGAATTGAAATACCTGATCTTAGCGTCAAACTGTTTGAAAAAAATAATAAATGAGGATCTAAGTCAGTGCTTCTCAATTATTTTCTGTTACGCCCCCCCAAGGAAGACGTAAATGTTTCGCGCCCCCCACCCAACTCTCTGCCGCCACTGTAAATAGTATCATTTGTCTGTAATATTACTATTATAAGTACGCCTCAGGCTAACATTGTGTCCTTTTTTTCTATTAAAGAAAAAAAGTAACATAGATCAACTTATAATAAAGTATAACTTTATTAACATTGTTTTGCTTGTAACAGAAAAAAGACAACGCGCATCAATTTGCCTGAAGTTAAAAAAACAAACAAACAAAAAAACAAGTCACATCCAAACTGTAAAAATAACTCAAGGTACATTTTTGACCATTTGATACTGAAAAATAAAATGTAATAAAATCAAAACAACAAATTCAAAATGATTAGAAACATTTACTCTTCAGGAAAACATGCCAAAAAATTTGACCGAAAAAAACAAAACTGAATACAAGGGGGGGAGTGTCTTTGGACAGAAGGAAAGTTTTTAATTTTCGCTGATTCACCACAGTGCTCACTGGTTTACTGATAGAACACTGACAAAGCGGGACGATTGTGACAATTGGCAATATTTGGCACGTTTTCGCTGAAAAACAATCAAGCGGCTTATCAATGAGATTGAGGTCTAATGTCTTTAAGTGGCTCAGTAAACAGTGGTCTTTCCTCATTTCCCACTATATTAAAACTCAAAGCCAAAAGGCAAACGGCCCGAAAAAAAGCGCATTCTCAGCGGCCGAGGGAGAACCGTAGGTGAGGGCGGTGGTCGTGACGATCCCAAGCCGAAAACGACACTTCTCGGCCGGACACGTGAGAACCGGAGAAGACGAGAGAAGACAGTGGGTCGCTGCGTGAGTCCAGCTCTGCATGAGTCTCTTCCGTGTGCTCTTGCTTATTCAAAAATACTGCACGCACTTTGAAAATGAGAGCGCCACTGTCACCCACGGAGTGGATGTGCAAGTACACTTTATTCTAGTACGGAAAAACAAACAAACAAAAAAAAGCGTGTTCCCCGAGGTCACTCGCGCCACCCCTGGCATCGCTGTGCGCCCCCCTGGGGGGGCGCGCCCCACCATTTGAGAAGTACTGATCTAAGTACACCAAAATAACAATTGGCTAACAAGCATAACAAAAGTCCGCTAGCTTAAATGCTACAAAATGCTAGCTTTTTTTGTTTTGTTTTTGGGTTTTTTTCCTTTACAATGCACAAACAAACAAAACGTTCAAACACATATTCCCACAAAAAAAAAACAACTACTATATATAGCTATAAACTAAATTACAAATGCATAAAAACATTATCTCAAACACTTACCTTATGTTGATCTTAATAGACAGCAACTGGATTCTGCCATGTTAGACAAGTTATGTCGTATTCCCTATTGCCACTAGAGGGCAGTGTATCCACCCAAATCAATAAAATTAAATGCAAACAAATCATGACAACGCCAGTCTAATTAAACGAATCCTAGAAGTAGCAAAATTTAAATTGAAGCTTTTATTAGGTATAGAATAGATATAAATAGATATAGAATAGATTAATCATTGCATCACTAAAATATACTATATATAAATATTTCATATATAAACTGGATGGATGGGTGGATGGATTTTGTTGCAAAATGACTCACCTTCTCTCCTTTAGGCCCAGTGAGGTATTCTCTTATATCAACCTAAATAAACACGATTATTTTATTACCAGTTAACACACATCCACTTGCTTTCCCCAAAAAATAGATACACTTGCACAATCCAATAAATGCTATCAAACGGGACTGTTTCTACAATTTTCACTTTTTCATGGAAGTGCCAAAGAAGTATTATTATTAGAGATGTTCCGATCGATCGTCATCCCGATCAATCGGGTCCGATCGCGTCATTTTCAAAGTATCGGAATCGGCAAAAAAATATCGGCCATGCCTTTTTTAAATATATATATATATATTTTTTTTTAATTAAATCGTTTTCTAATTCTATTTAACGTTACAGACATAATTTATCCCTATAACGGCGGTAATTAATTTTCTAAAAAATATATCACGTTAAAATATTTAACGCAATTAATGCATGCGCTGCAGGACCCACTCACGCATTGTCACGCTCAATCTGTAATGATGCCGTTTTACCTATACAGAGAGATAAAAGACAGCGTAAAGTGAGAAGAGTGAATTTTGGCAGCCTTTGTCTTTGGAGTCTTTTTTTTTAATTGGATAAAGCCTTACAATCCCTCTCCCTACGATTAGAAATATAGGTAGGTAGCAAGGTAGCAATTGATCTTTTTCTTAACACCTTATGTTATTTCCCAATGTAGAGAAGATATATCAATTGGTAGCACTACGCACAGTCATGGTTCCACTTCCCATCATGCATTTGGGCATGGCCAGAGTATCATTTACTGAAAGCTCAACAAATACACTAGATGGCAATATTTAGTCACAATATACAAAGTCACAAGTCTTTCTATCCGTGGATCCCTCTCACAGAAAGAATGTTAATAATGTAAATGCCATCTTGAGGATTTATTGTCATAATAAACAAATACAGTACTTATGTACTGTATGTTGAATGTATATATTCGTCCAAGTTTTATTCATTTTTTTCTTAATGCATTGCCAAAATGTATATGATCGGGAAAAATTATCGGGAATGATTGGAATTGAATCGGGAGCAAAAAAAACAGCAATCGGATCGGGAAATATCGGGATCGTCAGATACTCAAACTAAAACGATCAGGATCGGATCGGAGCGAAAAAACATGATCAGAACAACCCTAATTATTATTATTATTATCTTTTAAAAGAATGCACGTCAATTAAGTCAGCATTTTGCAATAGCTGTTACCATTAATTCTGCTTTTTTCTGGAGTGGAGGAAAGAGAGGAGGAGGAAGGGGAGGAAGAATGAAAACATCACACGACTTGATTGGGAATGATAGAAATCCTGCACAAAAAAACAGCATATATAGACTTGATTAGTCTATGGGCTGTGCTCCAGCACCCCCATGACTCTCATGATTGAACGATATGTGTGATGGTAAATGAATGAATTAGGTTGGCCGTGTAGTTACTGTTTGAGGAAGCTGCTGCTGGGTGGACTGCCTCGAGAAGCAAAATCCTCCAAACCATAAACAACTGAAGCAACATCTTCATCCTAGTAAACCAAAATATTAGGAACAGATCAGAATATGATGTAGCTCAGTTACACACTGCCCATCCCGTCAACACACACTAATCAAGGATACTTTTAAAAGAGTGCCTCTGAGCGCTTCTATCAAAAATGAGCACATTACCTCGTGTTGCAGTCCACTTCTTGAGGCTTTCTCTTCCCAAGCTCCTTGACTTGGAAGTGTGCAGAAATGCAGCACAGGACCTGGCATCTGTTTTTGCAGACATAATCAGATCATCGGGCCAAGCGAAAACAGCACAAAGAGGATGAAACAGCAGTTTGTTTCATTAGAAGCTTACAAATCATGATCAATTTAATAGATAAACCAGGGGCGGAACGTAGGAGGGTCCTGGGGGTGCGACCGCACCGGGCCCAGCCCTCTGATGGCCCGGCTTACAGGTGGTCAGGCAAGAGGAGGGTCAAACAGAAAGGTAAGATGATGCGCAGAGCTGTTATACAGTGTTTTATTTATATAGTGTTTTTTTTAAAATCCGGTTTGTACCAATCAAGTTTCATTGCGATCCGTCTAATAATAACAGAATTTCTCTTCTTTTTCTAATGAACTTTGACACCAAAAAAACCCTACAAGTGTGCCGACTGCATTACGGCATACTGTACGTCACTTTCCCCTTTCATGATAGACAGAAGTCGATGCAAAATTTTTTCGCACGAATGCTGCAAAGATGGCAGAGCAACAAGAGACAAAAAGTTTGGTCTGAATAGGGGAAAAAAGAGAGGCTACCAGGATATACAGAATGAACATTGGCCCGGCTGTCACTCGCTTGGGGATTAGCCACTCAGTTGCTAATGGTCATATGCTATTGTTTAGCCACAACCGTTTTCATTACCTTATTAGAATTTGTCCTTCATACAGCGGCTGGAAACAGAAATGTTGTTTAAACCATCTGCAGCCGACTGGGAGATTGATATTTGATTCATTGATGATCTTACAACAATGTTTGGGTGTGCGCTGGTCCTCATGCGAAACGCAGTCTTCCTTAAGGCAAAACACTACTGCTTTTGTCCACCGGCGTAACTAAAATTGACCAAAACTGAAAAGCTACCAAGTGTTAATGTATGTAAATATAAAAATGTAGTAAAGTACAGTAAAGTAGTACAGTAAATATAATTAGCTAACGATAACACAACTATGGTCATTGGCAGCATAGGCGCATTGTTCGTTCCCTCTTCTGCTTCCTTCCTTTCTGTCCCCTCATAACCCCTTCCTGTTCACCGCTTTCTCCAAATAAAACAATGAACCAAAATGACAGTCCAGTGATCCCTCGTTTTTCGCAGTTAATGGGGACCAGAACCCACCACGATAAGTGAGAAACCGCAAAGTGGCGCCCCCGCCGCAAAAAAAAAAAATTGTATATTCAGGTTTAGCATTGGAAATAGATGCATATAACATGTTTTTTACTTTTGTCCCCCCCCCCCCCCCCCCCAAAAAAAAACAACAACTTTGAGTCCACTCAAGCTGCTCACTTACACACAATGATTTGCCACAGCAACTGTTTGACAAGTAAAACTATGATTGTCGCATGCAGCTTTCATTTCGAGAGTTTCGGCTTCCAAGCGTCTAGCTCAAACCTTAACGTTTGTCAATCATTGTTAACTTTAATGAGAGACTCCAGTGCACTGTCTGACCAAGAAAAGCGGTAGGAGCGAGAAATCAGGACAGCTCTTTAAAATACTGCATTTATTTATTTTTTTAATTGAAGAAAAAAAAATCTGCGATGGACTGAGGGCACGAAGTTTAAAGCGAGGGTACACTGTACAGTATATGGAACTCCCATGTGATACATTAGGAATATCCTGAAAAGGTTGTATTGCTGTAACATAAAAGGTGAATTTGACACATATTATACATTTGACTCTTCGAACCAGAAAAAAAAAAAAAAAAAAAAAAAAAAAGTTTGTTTTAAAAATTTCTGAGTTTGTGGTTTCAATAAGATGAAAATTGTAATCGGCCAAGTCACAACAAGCAATTACTGGAGATGTCACCTTGCGTGTAATGGCTCAATAAAATTTGTTGGTTTCATCTTGTTAAATTGCTGAAATAAAACAAATTTTTTGAGTAATCCCTGTAGTTGGTCCATGTTTCATGAGCAATCTTGACTAGTGTGTCTCAGATTCCAGCATTTCCTATAAAATGCCACTAGATTATGCGTGGTTTTACAAAGACCTCCAACGCAAGCTTAATTTTTTTTTATTACAGTAAATAATTTTCACATCCGTTTGACAGGAAAATGTGAAACGTTTCTTACACATTGCCTGTGGAGGTGAAGGTTTTCAACATCAACTGAAACATTGTTGTGAAAGTGAAAAATGCTTGGCAAAAAAGTCAATTTGACAACTTCTCGTCAAAACACATATGTCCGATCTTTTTATTTGTAGTACTAATACGGTACAAATATAACCATGTGCAGACTTATGTACATGTGACATTAAACTATCTAAAACGTGTTTCTACAAAATATACACATTGTAAACAATCTACAAACAGGCACATGAGGAATGAGGTGCTTGCACAACTGTAGTATTCGTTGATCCGTGTCAAAATTCTTGTTGGTTTGTTTGACTGATGTTTTTGGAAGTCCACAGTTTAAAAGTTCAGAATAAAATCACAGATTTGTAAAAAAGATATACTGTGATTTAAAAAAAAAAAAATTACATGGAATAGGGTCATAGTTCTGTGCTTTCACGGGCAAGTGTCGACAGGGGCGAAGCGGTTCTGCATCTCAGTCATGACCCGACTCATCAGAAGCCTCACTCGTTCGTGGATGTCGAAGAGCTGATGAGGTGAGCAGAGGCTCAGAAGGGGCGGAGTCACGGCCTTATCCAGGTCGTCTAATCGGCCCATCAGACCCTCGGGATCCCCCGGTGTATCCTCAGGAGCTTGGGACACGCTCGAGTCAGGCGTCGCCTCGGGCCGTTCTTCCTCAAGCTGGGTAGGCGCGGGCTCCTCAGTCATCTCTGTAGCTGCAGATAGATGTGTTGCAAAACGTTAAAGGGATCCACGGATAGAAAGACTTGTAGTTCTTTAAAGATAAAGTTATGAGTTAAAATAATTTGATATTGAAACCCCTCAATGTTTTCATTTTTAGACAATTTGTAAAATTAGTTTCACTACTAAGTCGCCATTGTTGTCGACTGCCGACTGGAAAAAATAGCCACCCAACACCACGATAAACAAGCCACAAGAAGTGTATGTTTTTGCACTGAAACTTGATTTCAACCATAGACACTGCGCAGCGGCGTTCACGAATTTGGCTCAACTTTACAAAGAAAAAAGACCAGTCAGCTCAGTGCAATATTTACAATATAGCTATATCATGCAGAGGTGCCTGCGCGACCAATATGATTAAACACCTCCGGCTTTATGGAATATAAGACATGAGTGCCGTATATTTGACATGCTGCGCCAGTCCTCTAACCAGTCAGAACCAGGTAAGTAAAACTATAAATTACGTCTGTCTTCTGCTATAATTGAGGCGGCAAACAAATTGTACTGTTAATACGGTTGGAGAATAAATGTTTTTCCTCAACAAACTTCGATTTTATACTGTACTAGAGCTGTCCCGACTAGTCGACGTAGTCGACGTCATCGATGACGTAAATCCGTCGACGAGCACAACATGCCGTCGACGGTTAATGAAGGGTTTAAAAAATATATGCGTGGAAAGTTAGAATGTCGGATGCTCTGTTTGCAAGCGGGGAAAGCGGCACAAAGCCAAAAAAAGCGCACCAGAGTGTCCAAAACATTGACTTATTTCAAAGAAACAAAGGAGAGTACACTCTTCTGTCCTGTCTCTTCAGTGCCAAGCTTGGCTGCACGTCGGCCGTGAATAAACACCTCAAGCGCCTTCACGCAGTTTGTAATTTTTTTTTTTTTTTTTCATTTTTTGTACACCAGAGGGTGCTGTCGCCTTACTAAATAATAATGTTTCATTGACAATGGGCCTATAAGTGCTATTAGTATTGTTCTTAATGCTAATTGAAAGGTTTATTTCATGATTTCATGTTATGGTTTATTTTATGATATAGAAAATTATATAAGGTTAAAAGGTCATAAATATATACAGTATATACAGTGATTGCACTCAAGGGAGAGATTGTCAATGATAAGGTAATAAGGTAAAGGCAATTCATATAGGCAATTCATTGATATATAAATAAGGTTTAAAAGGAAAAAGGTGAAAAGTTTTTGTTAATTTCTAATTGTGTTGCTTTATTTCTGTGCGCCGTAGCTCTTACGGTGTGTTTACATCAAGGATGGAATAAAAGTTGTAAACCATCAGTTTAAGAGACCATCTTTTCAATTGGGATGCTACATTAGTTAATTCTATCAGCATTTGAACTCATTGTTTATTTGTGATTTATTATTGTTATTTACGTGTTTATTTGTACTTTAATAAATGATTTGAGTGTTCCAATATGTTTTTTTTTAAATTGATAAGCGTCAACAAAAATTTCATTGCTAAATTAGTTAAAAAAATAAATAAAAAATTAATTATTTGATTAGTCGACTAATCGTAAAAATAGTCGGCTGACTAATCGGGAGAAAATTAGTCGTTTGGGACAGCCCTATACTGTACCCTCTGCTAATCTGGACTGGGTTTTACAAGTTGTTATTTTGTTTGTTTGATATTCTGCACCAGGTTAGCTCATTAGTGGGAGCTCAATAACATGTAAAAGTGCCTGCGGCATACGACACTCTAAAACATATGCAAAATGATATGTGTAAATGTTTTCACTGTGTACTTTTGAAATGTAAGCATCTTTGTGAAAGTGCACTCCTGTGGAGAGAAACTTCATATTTAAGTTCAAAGACTGATATTTATATACAAGTTAAAAATAGTCCTGTAAGAAATTGACAGCAAATTGAAAGTTCGTATAAATTTAAAAAATGATCCAGAAGTTAGGAAATATAAACCAAGCAATTTTTTTGACCCTGCCAATTAAAAAAATCTGAATTGAGATCGTTCAGAACCGGAATCGAAACTGTTTAAATTCAAACGATGCCCAACCCTAATTGACATATCCTCAAAACCAAGTGACTGACTCAAACCCGGGTGGAAAACTGATTGGGACAACCCAAATAATTATCATAATAGATACTGTGAATGGATTAAATTTATACCATTTTATCAGTTTTAGGCCATATCACTCAGCCCTCATTCTCCAAGGGTCTAGGTCAGGGGTGTCCAAACTTTTTGCAAAGGGGGCCTGATTTGACGTGGTAAAAATGTGGGGGGCCGACCTTGGCTGACGTTCTTTACGTAGAACAATATATTTAAGCAAACTTTAGCAAGCCATTCAGTGTGTCACATTTGCTTTATCATTATTTAATGAATAATTTCAACAATCTCGCAACTAGCCTTTGCGGCGTTCTCTTTCGACTCTCGGGCTCTTGCGAAATACTACTGCTGTGAAATTAAACTAGCTTCAAGTTGCTTCAATTTCTCGCTGCGTATCTTCCCTGTAATCTTGTCGTACATGTCAGCGTGTCTTGTTTGGTAATAACGCCTTACATTGAAATCTTTAAAAACGGCGACTCTCTCTTTGCAAATGAGGCAAGACACAGTTGTTGCATATTTTAGTGAAGAAATAGTCCAATTTCCACGTATTCTCGAAGCGTCGGCCGTCACAGTCAACTTTTTTTTGTTGATTGCCGCCATTTTAGAAAATTGGAAGTAGAGGGTCACACGAAGTAATGTTGCTTAGCCCTTAAATACCTGCGACATGAAGCAATTATCATAGAATCCCAAAATTTGAAAAATAAGGTCCTAATGAAACTTTTTTTTCCAAATTTGTGAAAAGTCAAAATGAATATGTGTAATAAGCGCTCTAATATCTATAACCCATGCTAAATCATGTTTTTTTTCTCATGGAACCTGCAGATGCATGTGTTACTTGCATCCATCATTTTTTTTTCCAAAAAGAAATGTCAAAATTCTGTCTAAAAATCATGAAATTTTAGGTGTATTAAATGTGATACATTTCGCAATAAAGGGTTAAAGTGCTGCTGCCTTTTAGCGGGTAAATGAGGAGCAGCATTTCGTGTCTAAGATACTTCATATGCTGGTTGCAGTACTGCTGACCAATTTATTAAGTCTGCTTGCGGGCCAGATGTTGTCGATTTTATGACAGAGGCTGGGAGCCAGATTAAATTTGACCACGTGCCGCATTTGGCCCCGGGCCGGACTTTGGACATGTCTGGTCTAGGTAGTCTATGACAAACCCTCCGACCCTAAAACGGATGGACAAACGCACCTAACGTGCCACCTGGCTTCTCGTCTTCATCCTGGTTTAGCGCTACGCTCGACTCTTCCAGCTCGGAAGTCATCATCTCCATCTCCACGAAACTCTTCAGCTCATCTACACCTCTGCCTTTACGCTGGAAAAGCATTGGTCATGTGTCAACACAAGTGCCTACTAACGGTTAAAACAAGGTGATAAAGGCACCACATACTTGTTGCTCGTAGGTCTTGAGGGCTTTCTTGACATTAGAGATTTTTGGCGGGTAGATGGGGAGAGTCTTAATTTCCTGAGGAGTCAGAGCACTGAGATTGCCAATGGTTTTAATGTTACGTGCTCGCACGAGCTGGCCAAACCCACGGGACCTGGGGGACGAAAAATTGGAAATCAGTCTCTCATGGAACTAAAAATGTTTGATGCTACAGGTTTGGTGCAATTTTCCACCCTGTGAAGTAATATCAAGTATAGCTACAATATTTGCAACATTGTCTAAAACTCAAATTTGTTTACACATTCCAATGAGAAATTAGAAACTTAAAGCGCTTGTTGAGTTTTCCCCCCACTCAACTGTACTAACAAAATCCTGGATGATATTTGAGGCAGGATGTCTTCGACGGGTGCATTGCATCCGACCAGGGCAGGGTAGATGCAGTCTTTCGAAACGGGGTGAGGCTCCTGACTCATTTCTGTCATCTGACGAAAAAGATTCAAAATGTTCAAGTGTACAGATGACCAAGATGGATCATTTGTAAGGGTGTAACGGTACATGTGTTTGAATTGAACCGTTTCGGTACGTGGTGCTCGGTTCGGAACGGAGGCGTACCGAACGAGTTTGTGACGTAATGTAACCCTTACTTTTCGAGGCTGTGAGTCGATCAGGTTACAGTTTCTTTGTGTAGATTATATTTACTCCTTCTTCGCTACTATAATGAGGACCAACATGGTAGGACAGTATATAACCCAGAAACGTCAACGGCGCGACAACGTGGCCGCCGCGAGAACGCAGTGAAACGCGGCCGTTAAAGTCAATCAGCCAATACACACCAGTCGCAGTGCGGCCGCGTGTTTGACGCGTCCCAGAAGCAGCTCAACACGACGCACGCGAAAAGAACAGAGTTTATTATTTGACGCGAGACGCGACCCTCCTGCGTCAATACTACTACCGGTAGCTAGGATCGGACAGACCGGAAGTCACTCGTGTAAAAATACGGTGGATCCAGTCGATTTTCATACTAATATGCAATCGTAACCCACTTTTTGAGTCCATAAGATCTCTTGAGTGGTAGATCGGGGCACAGTTGACTTGTCTTTGTTGATTTATTGCTGTCTTCTCTGCTATAATAATAACCAACACGGCCCCGTGTTCAATACAAAACACTCCTACCACAACAAAACAAGTAGGAACTAATATTCACATAGGAAGTAAAGTTATACAACATAAAATATACAATATAAATGAATACTACATCACATTTGTAAAATATAAACACATCATAAAATAAATAATAGCCCATTTAAATAAAATAACTTGAAATGAGCTAAAACATATAAAGCTAGAGCTAAAAAATAATACACAGGTCCTGCTTACACAATTAAATTTATTAATTTCTGTGTGGTGCTTTAACTTGGGGAAAATCCACCAATAAAGCTTTTGAAAACTGTTCATAAGGGGAAAAAAATGATTCATTGAGGCATTTCATTTGTAAAATACAGGGTGACCCAAAAAAAGGTTACACTCAGTTGACTGCTTGTTTAAAAGTCATTGAAACATATCTAAATAGGTTGTCATGCTTAAGTGATTCATTAAGGTCACTCAATGCAGCTTGTAATCTCTCGTCTCTACAATTCCTGTGCTTCTGCTGAAAATGAAGAAAACTTTAGCTGTACCTGAATTGCTGCTCTGACACCTACTGAGATTGCAGCAAATCTGAGAATATCCAAATGTGCAGTCTACAAAGTTAAAAAGAAGCTGAAAGATACTGGAACAGCCTCACGAAAACCCGATCTGTGCCGACCAAAAGGTTGATTGACAAGGTGATACGTGGCCACCCCAGAGTCCAGATCTCAATCCCCTGGATTATAGCATACGGGCAACTGTGGAGGACAGTGCCTGTCAGAAGCCACAAACTTCTGTGGCAGCCTTGGAGAGGTCCATTGTTAGATCTTGGGAAAAGATGACAGCATCCTACATAAAGAAGACCTGTCAAGCGTTCCGCAGGCGCCTGGAGGCTGTTGTGACACTTAAGGGAGGACACATTGAAAAATAGAGTGTACTGTACATGTTCTTTACAAAATTGTATAATTTGTGATTAAATTCTAATTCTAAGCTGAATAAACATGGCATTTAAGTTGTATTATGGCAGTGCAAACTTTTTTTTGGGTCACCCTGTACATGTTAAAATCTGTCATCGGGATTGCTTTTCTCTTTAGTACAGGACTTCTTTTTTCGTCTTTCTTTTAGAAAGAAAGCTGACCAATACGCGGGGCCTGAAAAGCAAATTGTTGTTGGATTATCTTTAAATACCTGCTACTTTTTGAGAAGAATTCTAGCTTTGTATAGGCTAATGTTCCTATTGTTGAAAGCACAAAGGTGTGTAATAAACAACTAGCACATTTATATTTTGCATTTTGTTTTCTTACTGTACCGAAAATGAACCGAACCATGACCTCAAAACCGAGGTACGTACCGAACCGAGATTTTTGTGTACCGTTACACCCCTAATCATTTGTAATTGGCGTACATACCAGGCATTTTTTGGAACTCCTGAAATTTGGACTGTGAAGATTTCTGGGACTGATGGTCAGCACACCCTTTGTTGGCGTAGTGACAAACTTGAAACAGGGTTGGGAAGAAAGCCATTGTATTAAATGGTGTGAAGAAAAGAACACCTTTGAGAAGGTTAGTAATTTGTAACCATTTGGCAACATGCATACTTTGGGCTTGGGGAGGTTGCTGACTTTGGCTCTTCTTGGGGAGCTGGTTCTGAGAGCAGGACTTCGGCGATCAATGTCATCAGCCGTCTCCTGGTGTTGAATGGGATTGGCAAAAGACACTCGTCTGGACTGCAAAGTTAGACCGCAAAGTTGGATTTACAGGAAAATAAATACATTTCAGTTTATAAACACTCACCTTGACAACAGGTGAGGGTGTCTCCTCTTCCAGAGGTCTCTTCTGGGCTTTTTTGAGGATGCTAGTTGAGGGAGAAGCTGAAGGCGACCAGGTGACTTTGGTCATGTTACTACATGGGCTTTGAACCATGTCTGACATCAACGCAGCCTCCATGTCATTAAACTTGGCTGGTGAATCCTGGGAGATATCACTCTTTGTCGTCTCATTAATGCAAACATCACTTTGAGAAGCTTCAGAATTGTTTTGCACATTTAACATCGGAGTTCTCTCTCCATCCTTGAACTCCCTGATTGATATGTTCTCATCTTCTACTCCGTCATGAAGAGGTATTAGTTCTTCTAAAACCTGGTGTGATTTCTCCGGAATATTGGTGATTGAAGTTTCTGGAGCCTTTGAAAGCTCATCTCCTACACTTGAACACTCTTCTTGTTTTTGTGCAAGAGCAGAACACTGTGTATCCTCCACTGGGACAACCGTGTCATCTTTGCAGACAGTAGTACACTCAGTTTTAGGACCAACTACCACAGGTGTGGGCTTCTGCAGTGTAGACTCTGGGTCCTGCAGATTCTCTTTTGCCTCCTTAGGAGGAGTCTGTGTGTTGGAAGCAAATGCCTCAGAAGACTGGTCCTTCTGAGTCTGATTAGTCAAGGGCACTTCTGATTCCGACTTTTCAGATGAATCCAATTCCCTGCTGTCACGCTCTTGTGAAGCAGAAGCAGAATTTGCTTTGGTTTGAGAGATTTGTTGCTCACTTTGTTTCTTGCTAGGTGACGAGCTGAGAGAGATTTGTTTTTTAGGAGTTTCAGGCTCCTGTGTTTTTTGAAAAGGCTCTGGTGCTTCAGGGACTGTTAAATCTGTGGGATGCTTTTGTACTTCAGCAGATTCCAGTATTTCTGGACCCTCAGAATTGTTCTTTGCAGCAGTACAGTCTATGTTGGAAAACCTTTCAGTGAGAGGACTTGGTGACATCCCTTGGGCTTTTAATCTCTTTGTAGGCAGGGAATGTTTTTCTCTGGTTTCTACGATTTCTGATTCTAATGATTCCGTACTGGCTGTCAACGCTTTGGAAGATCTTCGTTTTGATCTCCTGCCTTGAGATGACTCTGTAGATCCTGTAACATCCAAAGACTGGGAACTTTCTGGAGTGGACGTAGAACTATTGTTTGACTGATGTTTGTTTACTTTGCTCCTTCTTGTTCGACCTCTATCATCTGCTTGACTGTTCTCTTGAGAATGAGACATACTCTGGTTTCTGAACAAAGCTTTTGGTTCACTCTCCTGCGCGGTCTCT
The DNA here is from genome assembly GCF_030265065.1 of Corythoichthys intestinalis. Taxonomy (NCBI): domain Eukaryota; kingdom Metazoa; phylum Chordata; class Actinopteri; order Syngnathiformes; family Syngnathidae; genus Corythoichthys; species Corythoichthys intestinalis. Next base: position 13,892,096 of record NC_080406.1, on the reverse strand, counting down.
GAAAATGCCTTATTTCGTTTACCAGGTTCCAGATAGGGACTATCAGCAGATGTGGGTGTGAGTTCAGCTTCTGGCTCATCTTTGTCTACCTCAACCTGATCGCCAATTATGAAGTCTGGCATACTGATTCTTTCTTGGATAAGGTCACCAGTTAAAGGAGCAATTATCTGGGAGTCTTTCGCCTTTTCTACAAGTTCAATTTCTTGTGACTGCCTATCAGTTTCAGAAGAGCTTAAGGCCATTTCACAACCTTGTGCCTGGGAATTATTTACCTCCAAGACCTCACTCAATAATTTTGAATGTCTCCCACGCTTCCGTTGTGTATGGCTTTCGGTATCAGTTTTGGTGTCCGATTGAGAGTCTGTTTGACTGGACATAGATTCTGGCTCAAGACCCTCCTCAGATTCTGATAAGGATTTGGAAATCCCGCTACTACTCCTGTGTGTCTGACTGTCACTATCAAACAGAACATCTGGCTTCAAGAGAATTTGTCCAGATGCCTTCCCAGATATTATTGCTGGATTCATAAGATCCTCTTCCTTAGGTTCTAATAAGGATTTGGCGGACAGGTCATCTCGTCCTGGTGACTTACAGTCAGCTTGAGTGTCCGTTTGTTTGAAAATTTTCTCAGGGCTCTGAGCATGCTCGTTTTTGGACTCTATTGATTTAGAAGATCGCTCATGGTTTTCCTGTGAGTGGCTTTCTAAGTCAGCTTGAGTGTCTAATGGAATGATATCAGTTTGACTGCAGATTTTCTCCGACATTGACTCAGGTTTCTTAAGATCCCCAGCATTGGGGTCCTGTAACTTATTGGAAACCTGGCTGCAATCGTTCTGTGAGTTGCCTTTAGAATCAACTTGAGCGTCATGACATATGCCCGCTTGAGAGGACCTTTTAGACATCAATTGGGATCTCTGAGGTCGACCTGGTTTTCGCCGTGGCTGGCTGTCTAAATTAGAACCAGTGACTGATTGCAGTTGCTGTGACTGGCTTTCAGAATCAGACTGGCTGCCGGATTTAAAGTCTGTTGAACTGAGTGTTTTCTTAGGCTTCGTATGATCATCAGTTTCTGACAAGACTTTACGAGGTCGGCCGCCCTTTTTCTTTGGCTGACTTTCAGATTCAGACATGTCCGTTTGACTGGACTCTTGAGATTTTGTGTTTTTCCTTTTGTTTTCAGGTTCACTGAGAAAATCCTTTGAACTATTGAAAAGCCTGACCTTTCTATGTGATTGAACAGGTGACTTATCTTGACTTGAATGACTACGGTCACCGTGCGACCTAAGCCGTATTCTACGCATGTCTTCTTCACTTGCCACCTTGCTCCTGGTATTTGGTCTATTCAGTGGTGTGCTTGAATCCACTGGACGTTCTTCTGGGGCTAGTTTTGCTTTTTTGCACCGTTTCTGCCAAGCTGGAGAATCTCTGTCTAAATCTGAGCTTCTTACCTCCTCTGTCGTTGAAGTTGTTGGGGTATTCTCCATGAATACATCTTCAGTCTGAGTGTCTGGAATGACATCATTATCTTCCGTTTCAGTTCTCGTAAGCCTTTCAGTCAGCTTAACAGGTTGAGCGTTTCTCTCACGGTCCATTTTGGGCCTTTGCGGTGACTCTTGGAGATCACTTACTGAACACTTTGACAGTGCCTGAGATGAGAGCTGAACATTTTCATCAGTGGGTTTTTGAGAAGCCTCTGGAGAGGGAGGAGTGGAGTCTTGCCTACTGGAGGTCTTAACAACGGGACCTGTGAACACATTACTGGGGCTTACAGGTTTTCCCTCAGTATATTTCTCCAGCGTGATAAAGGATTGACGGCGGCTGCCACCACTGGACTTCTGAGGTGTTCCAGAGATTAAATCTGAAGAGTTTGATATGTTCGGACTGACGTTTTCATTTTGCGTATCCATATTTTCTCCCCTGCCATTGGTTCTGGCCTCTTCCTCCACAGAAATATCAGTTGATTCTGGTATCATTTCCTGTTCCTCCTTCCTTGATTCATTTTCCAGGACTTTAGGGCTTGGAAGGTCTGGAGTCTTCTGTGTGCATATGTCAGCCACTTCATTTGACAAAGTATCCTGAGGAATCTGGAAACAAAATGCAGCGGACAGGATAAGATTGTTTAAAGGTTCTTTATAGGCAAATCAGCATAAAGCCAGACTCCACCATCAGTTGACAAGACAGCTTCCACAGACACTGCGCCACGCCTGTCCCGTAGGGGGGGGATTCAGAACATTGAGTGGCTTTCACTGTGATAAACTCAAAGACACGCTGCGTTGTAAAGCCGGATTTAGGTGGAAATAGGACAAAGCTTTTACTGCATACAAGCAGGCAGGAGTGTCTCAAGAGTGATTTGGTCGAGGATTAAAGGTAATTATTATATTAAATAGCACCATGCACTTTGAAACGTGAAAAAATAAATAAATAAAAATGGATAAAATTAGTGCAACTTTGGCTTGAAATAATTACGTAAAATGATAACTGCCCGTTTTTCGCTTTTAACCAAGAATTTAGACTGTTTTACGTTCAAATCTATAGACATTCCGTGCTTTAAGCATTTCCAAGAATTTTCAACTTAAAAAGCTCTTTGTTTCGTGACGGCCGCCATGTTAAATTACACAATACTCTAACTTTTGCTTGAAATATTTAAGTAAAATGAACGATAATAGCCTGTTTTTTTTTTTTTTTTTTTTTTTTTGCTTTTAAACAATAATCTAGACTGTTTTATGTTCAAATCTATATAAATTCCACGATTTAAGCATTTATTTACAAGAATTTTCAACTTAGAAAGCTCTTTATTTTGTGACTGCTGCTATGTTGGATTTTGTATCCACACAATAGCGGAATTCAACCTAAATAAGTTGTTAATTTTACTCAACAAGAGCAAACACTTAAATTGATTCTGCATGCTTTCTGCAAGTATTAAGTTTCGGATGTGAAAATTGAGTGATATATTAGCTGTTGAAAACTTACACTAAATAAAAAAAAATAAGTCGCTATTTTGGGCAAAAACATTTATGTTAAATATTGCTATTGATCCTGAAAATATAGGTAATTATCTCTGCATTTGGTGATTTTTGTTCATCTAGCCTGAAATTTGAGAATTTTAAAGCCATTTAAAATTTTGTTATACCTGTAATAAAAAAAAAAAATATCTGGATTTTATCAGGGAACGTCTTTGAATTTTTTTTTTTTATGTCGCTGCACATGGACACTCATATGTGTAAGGTGCCTGTTTTGGTTTTAGGTCGCTAGCGGCTTTGGTTTTGAATATATTTGAATTTTCGGATCGTGCCCGAGCCCCGTGTCCCATCAACTGATAGTTGAAGTCTATGATTAAGCAAAGAAAGTTTAATTCTAGGAAAAAAAGGGACAAATTCATTGGTTGATTATTTCTTTACCTCTGTTGGAGCCTCTCCAGTAACTTTGTCGGCTTCTTCAGGTGGTAATTTGCTCCTATGAATTTTTTTGTAATTAAGTTTTGTTTTTGGCTATTTCAACTCAAACAGAATTTAGTACTTACAGAGGCTCTTCTTGGCTTTGTGTGTACTGTGTGAAAACTGTAGAATCCAAAGACGCATCCAGATTGTTGTACATAGCAGGTATGTCAACCCTATGTCACAAATGATGTATTTTATCAAATACCTAGGACTATACAAACACTATAAATAGAATTGACACAAACGCACCTTTTAGTCCTTTTAACTTCCTTCTGGTGTTCTGTTAAAACTCTTTCTTTTGTTTCAGGTGGAATGAAAACAAAGTCAACAGATGCTTCCTCATCCAGTACTTTCTGGCGTGGGACGTTGGGTGAGCCAAAGTCCAGTTTTGTCTGCCAACAGGAATTAAGTGATAATAAGAAGAAATAAAGCTTTGATGCAACTTCAGGTTAAATTAAAAACTTACAGAGACCAGTTTGGGGGTCCCTGAGTAGCTCCGTTCATTCTGCTCAGTTGGGTGAGAGTCCCTCTTCCCAGTAGAGGCAATTGGTATGCCACTGAGTTTGGTTTCCAACTGGGATCCCTCACTCTGAGGATACACGTGTACGAAAAATACTTTGAGAAAAAGAGTAAAACGGAGGGCCGAAAATTCAGGACCACTCACAGAATACTGCCCACTGAGCTCATCAGCACTACTGACTGTTTCAAACCCAGGAAGAATGATGGGAATCTTTTGCTTCACCTGGCTCAGGACTGGTCTGTAAAATAGCCACATTAAAAAGAATCACAGTTACGATAACTCCAATATAACTCAAGGCACAGCCAATGGTTTCTAGAGTAACAGAGTTAGGGATTTTACCGGAGTTCATCGGGGTAGATAAGACCGACTGCTTTAGCGAAGGTGGAATTCCAGAACTGTGTGACAGCAGTGCGGTGCTGCTTGTTCTTGTGTGGGAACAAAACACACAGCAATGGCGAAAGCAGAGCCAGTAGGTCATTGTCACTGGCCAACGTGGTGCAGCTCTGAAAGGAGCCGAAGACTTCACCCAGAAGCTTCTCCATCTGCAGGGGGGCAAATTGCTGATTCTACCAATTCAACGTTCAAGTAAAATAAAGAGAACTCACCTTAGTAAGAATTGCTGTTGTAAATCTGGGCGGCTCGCAAGCTGCTTGCTTGTAAAGGCCAACAAGAGGTGAAATGAGGGAGGTCAGAGCCTCCTTTATAGCGTTCGCAAGCAACAGGTTAGTGAAGAGTGTAGACAAGACTGAGAACAGTGCCACGCCTGTGGTCTCTGAGGGAACGTCCTCCTCTGCCAGGTAAACATCCAGACACTGGATCAGTAGGGACTGAAAGGTGGACAAATTCCCGAGGGCCTTGCTTCTCTTCCTGCTCCAGTTTACTGGTGTGTGAGGAGCTGCAGGAGGAAGAATTTGGGATTGGTTGTACAGAATCCAGTTTGTAATAATCCGGCAAATGCATTCTCCATAGTTGCCCAAACAATAAACTGTAAATGAACTAACACTTTAGTTTCTGCTGGAACTGTGGCATATAGGGAGAGAAGTCCACGCATTCCACCATGACTTGAAGGATGCAGGTAATAGCTGACAATGTGGAGGGAACCTGAATCAACAAACAATTGTTGTTAAAAGGTAAGCACCTATTTCTTATCAGACTTATTTGCTTTATTTTCTGGAAGTCATGAAACATTAACTTTGTCTTAAATATTCCATCAATTTCAGCAAATATCAGTGACATGAAGGATCAAATACCAACTACAATCAACACAGTGGGCTGTGAAGAGTTGTGGTGTGTTTGGGAAGAATTCGCATGCCAAGTTGATAATATTTGTGCTTCCGGTGGTGGCCACATTTGAGCACTCAATAAAATTATACATCTTCACTTTAAAGCAACATAAGTAAATGTCACATTTAAGTTTAGTAATGAGTTGCAACTCCACAATAGGCCTGGACCTATCGATTATTTAAGTAATTGATTAATAGAGCTGGGAGTCTTTGGGCACCTAACGATTCGATTACGATTCAGAGGCTCCGATTCGATTATAAAACGATTATTGATGCACCCCCCTCTTTTTTTTTTTTTTTTTAATGTTTTGTACATTAGTTCCAAAATTGTTCAAAAATACTCTCAGGCTAAACCACACTACTATTTCAGTATCAAGTTAACATATAGCAGTAAACAAATATACAAAAATAACATTAAATAAAAAACTCCAGTCCCCATTCTGTATCAGCAGCTTTAAACGACATTCAATTAATTTAATGTTGTGAATCAACCGTTAAATTTGTTAAAATTGCTCCCGTTATTCCATCATTTCCCTTTTGTCTACTTTCGACATGTGAAAGTTTTAAAACTATTTTAAAGATAGATTCAAGTCAATATTTTACCGATTTAGGAGTATTTTAGATAAAAAGTTAATGAGGTTTGCTTGGAAGGTTCGCTACAACAGCCTTGCAGGGAAGTGTACTGCTTTAAGATGGCGGCCGTTTATAACGCCCGCATCTAGCTTTTTGTAGATGTGCTGCTAACACTAACAAATCTATATTGCATCTAGTCCTATATAAATGATATCCACCGTAACATTATATGGATGTACTTTGTAGCAACTTTTCGGCAGCAGTCAGGTATGTTGTTGTGTATTTTTATCTCGTTGCATGAGTTGAGCTAGAGCAGTGAGTTGAGCATTGGCATTACCCGAGGGGCCGGGTAATGGGAAGCATGATGTTTAGCAACTCTCGCTCCGTTCCGTCTCTAAGACCGCGCGGCGCGCTGAGTGTTGTGTACTTCCGCTTTACTTCGCATATTTTAATAATCGGAATTTGGATGTTTGTGAATCGTTCTCGAATCTTCCACGGCCGAATCGCGAATAATCTAAAAATCGGAAATTTTGCACACCTCTATTGATTAATCTGTCAATTAGTTCAAAAAATCGGATTACGAACATTTAATGAATAGCACAATAAATTTTAAGGTATGTAAAACAAACAAGTGTTTATGCTTGCAATAATATTTAGTTTGGCTTACTGAGATTACACTTTCAAAAGAGCATTAAATGAGAATTTAAAAAAATAAAATTCCTGAGTGTTTCTTCAAACTATGTAGAACTGCACGTTTATTTCACAAGAGCAATAAATGATTTAAAAATAAAATACCTGATCTTAGCCTCAAACAATATAAAAAATAATAAATGAGGATCTAAATACAACAAAAAAGTTCACTTAGGGAAAGCATGGGTGCAAATAAGTTTTTCTTTGCTTCTTGGAAATGTCTGACAATTTCACATGAAGCACAATTAAAAATTAAAGTAATTTAAAACCCAAAAGATTAAATTCAATGCCTTTTTAATACTTTAACACAAAATTGTGCATTTTTTCTTACCTTGAGGGCATCACGATCCACCGCGGTGACCATTTTGAGACACAGTTCCTCGCAGCAGACGTTCTCCTCTGCGGTGACCACCAAAGCTGAGCAGCGTGCAAACACCTTATACAGTTTGGACCAAGTAGACAGCATAGACTTCTGAGCCCCCTGTGGAGGAGCGAGTCTTAACTTTGTAACACCCTCACAGCAGGCTTTGTGATGAATTGTTTGTGCACACAAACCTGCTGCTGAGGTGAGCCACCTAGTAGGTGAGTGACAGGGAACATCAAGGCCGAGTGCATGGCGTTGAAGTTGTGCTCCAAGGCATCCCCTTGGTTCACTTCATTCGACTGTGACGGGATGTGAAACATTCATGTTTTAGCAGCCAACAATTAGATCGACCGATATGGGTTTTTCAGGAATGATACCGATTATTAGTAGTTAGAGGGGCCGATAACAGATTTTTGGAGCCAATGTTCATTTGTACTAAATGTGTAAAAAAATTGCATAATGCTAACACTGAACTTCATTGAAATGCCTAAAGCATATTTATTGAATCACACAAAGAATAGCTCCAGAAGTGCCTGAATTTCCTAGACTCAGAAACATCTCTTATCAAGTTGAATAAAAGGTTAACTAAATAGCGCTCTGAAATTTTTCCATAGGAAGAAAAAAAAAAAAAAAAACCCTGATGACCTTGTCTAAGTATCCTTGAGCAAGATACGAAACCCCACGTGGCTCCTGGTGCTGCTAGTTCTGGAGATAGCAGGTAGGAGAGACAGGCGCGGCTACATCTGAGCCGAAATAACCCAGTTTTAAATCGAGTCTTTCCATATCGGCCGGTCGGATTTTTAATAAAATAAAGGCAGATACTGCTAAGCGTCAAGTTTCCAAATATCTACCAACAATACACATGCTCCATCTCTCAAGTGTTTATAATAAAGCACAAACACCAACGAAGACTTGCACCAGCTGCCCCAGGAACATTGGCACAGTCAATGCTACTATTGCGCTGTGTTGCATAGTCACATGTTCATTGTGGGAGTCAAAAGTAATGGGACAATTGGCTGCGCCATTGTTTCATGGCGTGGATATTAATGGATGCCAGTAGGACTGGAAATCTTGTATTTAAAGAGTATGAAAACGCAAAGGGGGTGTGAGACCAATAGAACCGTTATGTGCCAAGATAACAAGTATTGATGAACAAAAAAATCAATGACATTAATGAGCAATTATCGAAAATAGATCGAAAATGACAAACATTTCCGAAAGTGTTCCGGAAACAGCCGAATGGGGCGGAGACGTCATAACAAGGAAACAAAAGGTCGAGGCAGGTGCCATCGTTGTTTATCGACGAGAGAGTTGTGTTCGTGTTTTATCAAAAAAATCGCTAAAATGGTTCAAACCTGTCATGCTATGTGGTTTACAAAAAGCCATTTGTCGCAATGTAGTACCCATGAGTTCCCGAACGCGAGAAAAAGAGCTGGACTACGCAGACAATGAGTAAAGTTCGTCAGTGCTAAGAGGGCTAATTTTGCAGACCCAGCCTCCGGCACGGTTTTGTATGGTGCGCATTTTACACCTGAAAGCTATACGAACTATGGGCAAATGAAATCAGGTTTTGCTAAGAAATTGCTGCTGAAAGCAGATGCTGTGCCCGGTGAAAGAGGACGATGACTGGCTCTGATGAGACCACCTCACCACCCCAGGCAAAGCAAAGGAGGGAAATGGCCAGAGTGAGTACTCTTTTATAATAAAAAACATATCACGCATTGGATATAGGACTGGACACATGTATAAATTATCGCTCGTAAAATATATAGAACAAATCCTCTAATCCCATTCATATTTGTGTAAATTGCCAGAGCGAAACCGATGATAGCATATTAAATGATAATTATTCTATACATTACTTTATTTTGCGGTCACGGTGTATCAGCTTCACAAAAAGAAATGCAAAACAAACCATTCGGTGATTCTGTTGCCGCCAGAGTTTCATCAGTGTGATTGCTCCCCTCAATGATCCTTTCATTAGGCTGCATTGGCTTTCGTTTGGGCTCAAATTGATAACCCAAAACACCAAAGAAAGGTTCATAACGCTCCTCGTCACCATTAGAAGAATGTTCGTTACGTCGGATTCGTCGCTGCAAATAGAAACAAAATTGTCCGCCATCATCGCCGCCATTCAGTACTAAGCACTGAGCCGGTTGTTTCCCTATAGTGACGTCACGCACACAATATGCTAGATTTCCGGGTTCTCGGGGGCGGGTCCTTTTAGCTTGACAATCGACCTAATTTCTATCATTTTCTTGGTGTTGCGATGTGTGTAATTACACGAAGTGGCATGATATGAATTCAAAAGGCATGCGTTGATGGATAAGTGATGGAATATTAGCATTTCCCCAGGTGTTGTCATACCCTTTAATGAAAATGTGACTGCTGACAAAAGCAACAGAATTAATGCTTAAGTATTGAGAGTAGTGGTAGCTGCTCACATTCAGTCAAATGCTTCAAAAATAAATTACAGTTGCAGCAGAGGATTGGCAGAGCATCACAAGACAAAATAGCTTCAGGTGATATTTTTGAGACCTCAGGCAGTCATTGACTAAGAAATATTAGCAGAAAAAGTATTAAAAATTGACAACCTAATATATAAGTTGGATAAAAATGATTCACTCATATAGAAGGGAATCAAAAATTAAGATTCACTGCGTTTTGGTTTTTAGTATCCTGTGTCACAAAGGTTCTTGATCACACCCAAGGTTAACACTGATCGCCAGTGACCTCAATGGTAATCATCATTATTGTACCTGTGTGATTATTTCTGTGAGTGGAGCGACCACGGCACTCCACATCCTCAACAGATGTTCCTTGCTTTGCACAGAGGTGGCGCTGCGCCCAATGGCGCCCAAAACGGCCTCTGCGAAAGCCAGTGGGGAGGTTGGGCCTGACAGGCTGCATTCCACCAGTGTCTGGAGGCATTGATAAAACCTGCAGACATAAGTATAAAAACAGTATCCTGTAGTAAAAATCAAGTTTACATCCCTCGAGATAAAACTGGGGTACCCAAGCCTTTTAAGTACCGTATTTTTTGTACTATAAGTCGCAGTTTGTTTGTTTTTTTCCCCCCCATAGTTTAGCTGGGGGTGCGACTTATACTCTGGAGCGACTTATGTGTGAAATCATTAACACATTATTATATCATTTCACATTGGAGTGACACTGATGGTTTGGTAAACTTGTTAGCATGTTCTTTATGCTATACAGTAGTTATCTGAATAACTCTTAATAGCTATGTTACGTTAACATACCGGCCACATACGCATTTCGTTGTTCATGCATCATGTAACATTATTATAGTGTGCACTTATTCAGCATGTAGTTCTCTATTGTATTTTTATTTTAAATTGCCTTTCAAGATGACATATCTGTTCTATGTGTTGGACTTCATCAAGTAAATTTCCCCCAAAAATGCAACTTATACTCCGGTGCGACTTAAATATGTTTTTTTCCTCTTCGTTGGGCATTTTATGGCTGGTGCGACTTAAATATGTTTTTTTCCTCTTCGTTGGGCATTTTATGGCTGGTGCGACTTATACTCAGGTGCGACTTATAGTCCGAAAAATACGGTAACTATCGATTTTTTCCCCCCCCCCATCAAAAATTGGTCAGAGGTCATACCACTAGAAGTAGACTTTCGAAAAGTCTAATTGTAATTACTTTAGCCAATATTGCTATTTTAGTCACTATTTTCTTCAAATCAAGCTTCAGCACAAAGTTAACAATATAATCAAATTTACAAACATGATAAAATGACACTAGGAGAGGTAGGATTCTTGGGGCACCTCAAGATTCGATTACGATTCAGAGGCTACAATTCGATTATAAATCAATTATTGATGCACAATCCCGCCCCTGCTTTTATTGTTTTGTACATTAGTTACAAAAATAGTACAAAAATCCTCTCAGGCTTAAATAAACGACTTTTTCAGTATCAAGTTAACAGTTCCAAACAGTAAATAAAATACTCAAGTTCCCATTCTGTATCAGCAGCTATAAACTACTTTCAATTAATTTAATGTTGTGTATCAACCGTTAAAGTTGGTAAAATTGCTCCCTTAATTTACACAATTTCCCTTCTGTCTACTTTCGACGTGTGAAAGTTTTAAAACTTTCATTTCGCATCTAGTTCTCTATACATGTGCTAACGCCACCGAGTGTCATTTCGCATTTAGTTTTATTTACATGTGATATCTACTGTAGCATTGGGTGTAGTTTGTAGCAACTGGGCGTTGTCTGTAGCGCCTGTCGGCGTTTTTTTTTTTATCTAGCGGCATGAGTTATGGATGTTTACTCTTGGTCCGATCCTGAATGCGTCCCGAAGACCGCGCTGACTGTGTTTTAGTTGCGCTTTACTTGGCATATTTAAATAATCGAAATATGGATGTTTGTGAATCGTTCTTGAATCTTCAGCGGCCGAATTGCGAATAATCTAACAATCTTTCACACACCTTTACACACTAGGGGTGTAACTCACAAATATTATGACTATGCCATACTACACTGAGGGGGAGGTGATATGTATAAAAGGAGGTTGGATGGATGGATGCTATTTTGTCTGGCTTGTTTCTCAAGCCTTTACAACTCAACTTCCATGACAGCATAGCTCTGAGCGTGTGGTTACATTTTCGTCGTATCAAGTTCCCGCCTCCGCACCATCATCATCGTGAGCGCGGGCTCGGGGACAACCACCACTCTCGATCACCATTTACAAACGTCTATCTCCACTATTACTTTTTTTATTTAAATGCCATAGTGTTGAGAGCGGAATAACAAGACAAAATGTTGTGTGCCACTTAACTGCCAATATTCATAGTGAACAGGACAACAAAATGAAATAGCTGAAAAGATTCAGACTAGGGCTGCAGCTATCGAACATTTTAGTAATCGAGTAATCGACCGAAAATTCATCGATTAATTGGATAAAACTTTTTTTTTTGGTAAAGAGCAATTATAAATATCCATGAGAAAAAAAGACATTTAATCCAATATTGAACTATTTTCAGTCGATTAATGTCTTTATTTTCGATGTACATTGTTGAAAACAGCCAACAATTGCATCTCAGATGTGACTAGGAAAAAAAATTCACTGCTTTCACTCAAAAAAACTTCTAGATCTTATTTAAAAAAAAAAACATATTTCTTACCTAAAAATGTAATTACGCTTGATAACACACATCACTTGAAAGCTATGTGTTTTTCCCACGTGTTTCAATTGAATTTCCATTTGTGTCAAGCTATTTTTATGTTCTAGTTAAGTTTTAAGTTAGTCTAAACTAAGTACTGAAAGGACTGAGTTTTTGCAGTGTTCAAAATAAATGTATGATACCTGCTGTATTGGAGCACATTAGGGACCAGTGCTACTTGGTGTTTTATTCAGCAATGACTACTGAGCTAAAACAGAGTTAGCTTTATTATGTTTTAATTTTACACCCTAATCACTCTACAGCGTTGTGTTTTTACAGATTAAATAAAGCTTGTATTTAAGAAACGTTAGCCACGCATCGACAGTGGTCATAATCAATAGAAACCTTGCCCTCCGAAGGGCTATTGTTACGGGAGTGAGTGACAGCAACGTTATATTTATTAGCGCTGAGAAGTCCGCTTAAAGATGGCGGCTGTTTACCAACGCTGCCCAGACGCGGCCGAGTCTGTCATTTCGCATCTAGTTCTAAATGCATGCGATATCTATGAAACGCATCGGACACTACCTGCTACCACACTAGCATCATACAGGCGTAGTTTTTAGGAACGTCGGCGTCGTTTGTAGCGGCTGTCGGCTGCAGTAAGGTTTTTTTTTTTTTTTAATTGCTTCCTCTTCTACGCACGTGACGTCAGCGCGTTGTCCCGCTTTAAAAGTAGTCCGGGCAAAACATGATGCTTAGAGCTGGCAAAATTAAACGATTCCTCGAGGTGAATAAAATTACTCTGATCAGTTTTTAAACTCGAGTTACTCGAGTATTCGTTTCAGCTCTAATTCAGACGCTGAGCTCACCTGGCATCTTCAACATAGATTGCCAGCATGCTGCTGTCGATGAGTAGCAAAATGAGGAACAGTGCTGGTGTTCCCTGCAGGGAAACAGCAAGCTTTAGTCTTCTCAAAGGTGACATCAGTAAATAGCAGGGCATTGAACTCACATTCAGTACATCCATTTTGCCCACTTGGTAGGAGGCAGAGCCTAGGACGCGTGGGGAGATTCCTCTGACGGTGCTCTCCAAGAGAATCTGGTGGGGGTTTAAAAAAAAAAAAAAAAAAAAGTTAAAATGTGAGCGCATCTCCATTTGTGGTCAGAGAAATCGGCTGTACACAATGGTGAACATTTACCACAAAGATGCCATCGAACATGACAAACTATAAGATTCCTGACGCATGTCTACATTTTCAGTTCAATGCAAATTATTTTCAAAGGCTGTCCAGTAGATTATAGATTAGTTACTAACATAAAATAATGCATATAGAACCAACACGTCAATTTAGTCAGGGTTGACGGTTCATACAGACGTATGAGTCGATAGCCCTTTTCACGTATGAGTCAATATCCTGGTATTTTTCCATGTAAAGTCCCATGTCATGGCTTTCACACATGGAGAGATCTCCAGGGAATAACTCAGGTTGGACACTTTCACAGTCCTTTGTTGGTGACACGGCCCTCTATGTGGGAAGGCCAGCTGGCGCGCTTTTATAACCTGGACATTACGTCATTTTTGGTCGGCATCAACAACAAAGTAAACCACACATGGACGATGGACTCTTCCTCAGCTCTACGATCCAGTAGCAATTTAATTTTGTTATGCTTTCAGTTTTATTTTGCCATTTCCAGTTCGCCATGTTGATAATTATGATGTTTACCGCTTTTCATCTTACTACAAAGAAAAATGAAATGACTATCAGCCCGTCATGACATTTACGTCATCAGCCTTCGCGCTGTGACGTGGGAATTCAACAGCTGTTTTCACACATGCCGCACCCGGGTAAATCTCAGGCATTATACTAGGACGAGACCCGGTTAATCTCCGTGTCAGTCGACCCGGGAAATTGCTTTCACACATCAGGGCTACCCTGCGTTCAGGTATGTGTGAAAGGGGCTAAAGAAACATTGAAAAGGTGAAAATGCACTTCGGCTCTTTGTAACGTTTCTACTTCAGTTTTATTTGGAATCATAATTATGTGACTTGGCTAACCAACAATGCTTTTAAGAACCAGTTGAGAAAGTAAAATACGATGGCATTCCTACCAGCACTTTGTCTGCAGGAAGCGCTTCTGAGCAGATGACGTTCTGCAGGGCTTGAAGCGTCATCGTTAGAACCTCACAGCCGTGTCGTTCCTTCTTACTTCCTGCTGACACAAAGCCATTAGCAAGCACACACAAAACTCATACAGAGTGATGTGACTGATGAAAAGCCGTTTACATCATCGGGGAAGAACCCCTCAGTGTTTGTTACTCATCATAGCGACAAAAACAACTAAGGCTCTGACTTAAACTGATGACAATGGCAGTGAGTCGGGCAGGAGGCAAGGGTGTAATCTCCATCTGCCACCAGAAATGACCGAAAAACTCGACCCACTCATGAGTAATCTATGTGGCACCGATAGGGAGGGAACTACCCACTCAAGAACCCTCCCTGTGTGGGGTACCACAATAGCATTGAGAAAAAAAGGAGATAAATCGGGAATGTCCAAACAATTTCCACTGACAGTAACAAGTGAAAAGAGGAGCACAGTGTTGTTGATATATGCTGTTTAAGAGTGTAATGGTATTTGTATTCATCACGTAGAGGTAAAACCTGCCTAAAGCAACAACATTACGGGGAAAAAGAAGACAACTCTCAACTAGGTATGTTATTGCAAATGTACAGAGTGGGAACTATTAATGCAGTAATACTAACACTTTTTGAAATTGATTTTATACAGGGTGGTCCAAAATGGTTGACCCCATTCTAAATGCCCATATCTCGGAAACTACTTCATGGATCTTAATGAAACTAAATACACTTTATGTTGAAGGTCATAAGTTTTATTGGTTAAATTTACAAAGAAAAGTACAAATATTTGTTGGTTCTATAACAGATTTTCATAAATGTTCAATATGAGCGCCGCCTGTGACTCTGTACACGTCGAGTCTGTATTAGAACTAGAGCAGGGCGGTAAACCTAAAATTTACCGTTACCGAAATTCTTCACAATGACCGACATAATTTTTTAGCATGTCGGTAAATTTGGTAATTTAATAAAACAAGAAAATATGGTCTTTTCATCCCGCTTTGACTGTGTTGTTCGACTATGTTCATTCCCGTTTAAGAAAGCAGTCAGTGTGCTTACGTATGGAGTCACATGGTTTTCAGGAAGCCAAACAAACAGAAGCCCGGTAGGCTGACGCTAGCGGCTAACGCTACAAGTAAACGTGATGGAGTCGGGCTTAAGGGAGCTTCGCTAAACTTTCACCCGACATTAAGTAAACTCTAGGCGGGTTCCAGACGAGCTTTCACCCGCTGTCCTCCCTGGTTCTCACGATTTCAGGAGAGGATGCTTTTAGTGTTTTCTTCTGGTAGCCAAGCCACAGGCTAACGCTTGCGGCTAACAGTACAAATGAACGTGATGGAGTCGGATAGCGGTTCTAACCTTGTCGAAACGGCTGAAATTAATAAGTGGACTGGGCACGGACTTCATGTAGCAATCATTATGTCGTGTTATTTGGTATCTCTGTGTGATTTCTCTGAAAGCTTTCATGATGGTAAAGCACTCAGCATAAAGTATAATCCAACAGTGAAGCCTATCTATATGACAGTTTAATGGCCACAGCTATTTTTCTGTATGTGTTTGCTTTATTCTGCCATCATAAAATCTTAAATGTTTCATTGGCATCAGAGCAATACAGCTTTAATCTGGTTGTGTCTGTGTGTGGAGTACATGTATTAAAAAATGTTCTGGAAAAAAAATAACCTTGACGTAAACACTTGTGTTGAATAATTATGTCACAGCAGCCATTACAAATAAGTTGTCTGAAGGGTACTGTTAAAGCTGCAAGTCATTTGTGTTACCATGACATGTTTGCACAGTCGTCATATTGATTTTTATAATGTTGTACATTTTTCAAGTCATACAAGCTGTTATAAATTTTCACACTAGAATTCTTATTCTTTACAAGATTTTTTTTTTTTTTTTAAACTTAATGTTTAGACTGCATGTGCAATTGTTGAATTGAAAGCTAGTAAATAAATTTAACGAGAAACGGTTAATTTGTATTCCATGCATTGATTCAAATTTTCAAATTATACAACAGTCAGCTTGGGCGAATTTATCGTCATTTATCGTTATCGAGGTGAATCTGCTCAATTTATCGTGATACGTACTTAAGGCCATATCGCCCAGCCCTAATTAGAATTTGTGCCTAACTCGCTGAAATTTCTAGAAATTTTTGGTGCCAATTTGTTTTGTAATTGGTGCCTTATTTGCAATATTTGTGAAGAAGACACGCTGCACTGTCTTCAGTGCCTGAGTCCGAGCATACTCTAACACGCAAAATGCCTTTTCTTTTGAAGTGAACGGCATTTCTTAACCTGAAAAGATAGAAATGCCAAACGTTACGCACAAAAACGTTTCTACACAAGCTGTGAAAATTTGAGGTCATTCCAACGAAAATTGTCAAAATTATTGGCCTACGAAAGGGGGTCAAACATTTTGGAACACCCTGTACTGTATATTCAAATCAGGAAATGTTTATTTTACTCTAGCCCTTGGCTGAAGTAATTGAAACACTATGTATTTTGCACTATTTCAAGAAATGCATTTTCAGTTTTGGAACTAATTGCAGTTTTTATTTTTGCCAATATAAAAATATATCTTATGTTGGAGTATGTTCATTGGTAATGGTTTACAGTTAAATGTCTAATCCAACATTAAAATGGTAGTACAATGGTACCTCTACATACAAAGTTAATTCGTTCCAGAACCTTGTTTGTAAGTCGAAATGGTCGCATCTCCAGCAGGATTTTCCCATAAGAATGCGTTATAATTCCATTAATTCGTTTCACAGCCCGAAAACCTACACTAAATCCTTAATACTGCTGGTACTATTGCAAATAGTAATTACACAGAGAAAAGCAAATAAATTATGAATAAAAATGCGAATAATTACATAACAATAGTAATAATAATAATACCTGTAATGATATGACATACTGGGTTCTAATGTGGCGAATGTGTTTGCGTGGTGTACCTGAACGCATCGCGTGGCTGACTTGACAGAGTGAGATGGGAATTTTTACTTTCACTTTGTTCAGCTGCGGGGGACAGTAGGCAAGTTGTGTTGCACAGGTTGATGGAATAAAGGATTAGAAACCTGACAAAGGTGGCAATTTCTTCAGCGATGTTACCACAATAATAATTGTGACCTTAACTTATAAAGACTGGAGAACAGTGGTCGGAGGAGGACCGTCGAGGGTAGACATTCTACAGCCGTATTGTCAAGCCAGTTCGCGGATGCACACACCACGCTCATATTTGTTTCTATCATTTCCATGGTAAGCATCACCCCTTTTCTTTTTTCACCACCTGCACTAACATTGTTGGAACCCATGTTGATTTCTCTCACAAGTAAATCTGGTGCGCGTCAGTCTTGCGAGAAAAACTGCGGCGCTGTCATAGATCGTCGTATTTAGAGCATGTCGTCGGACGTAGAAGCAAATGGCAAGTCTAAGTTTACGTCGGATATTGAAAACATTGTGTGCAGAAGCCATCATATGTCGAAGTACCACTGTATCTTATTTTTATACAAGTTATCAAGGTTGCCAGCTGGCGAGGGCTACCTGTTACCTCAGTCGATGCCTACAAAAATGCGTGTGTTGTCTATTTTTGCACATAAACTGAATTAAAAGAATGTTAGAACAATAAAAACAAATTCACAAGTTTGACATTTTCTTCTATTTATGTTTTACTTCAATAACAACTGTTTTTAAACCAACTTTCAAATACTGTGACCCCAAATTATGTTCATTTTAATTTTGAAAATAAATGGTCAAATTACTCTGGAATGCACATTGGACACCCCTGACAGAGTTAGGGGGAAAAAATACCTATTTTAGTTTTTAATATACCAGCAATTACCAAAAAGAACTAAGTACTCACCAGACTCAATCGTCAGTGAAACACAACGTATAAGATGATCCCATAGAAGTGCCAAAAGAGCATCTGTGGAAATATTGAAAGTTGCGCAAAGTTTTAAAATGGATTCTACGAACAAAGAAACAGTAGGGCAGACCTGGGGCCTCTTTGCCGACGACAACGAAGCCATCCTTGATGCTGGAGATAAGCACAGCAGCGTGTTTGCTGAAGGAAGACGCAGCATTAAGCAGGGGGTGTCTCAAAGGCTCTGTAATGAAATAATTTTTTTTTTTTTTTTTAATAACAGTCTCGCAGCTGCCAGTATTGGAAGAGAGCAGTAATTACCGGTAAGTGAAAAGCTTACCTAGGGCTAGGACTATCTTGCTCTTGGTCGCCGTGGCGACCACCTCTGGTCCCAGGAAGTAGTGAAGCAGCATTTCCAGGCCCAACAACTTAATGGAGTGGAAGGAGGTGGAGAGCTGCATGCTGGAGTTCAGACCGAGTCGTGGCGTGTTTGGTGTTAGGTTGTTGAAGCTCGCCGGGCCTGCTTGTAGAAAAAAAATGCCAATGTGCACAGCCACCAAATAGTTTACACTTAACAAACACACAAATGGAAATTTGTTGTCATGGAAGAGTGACTACATTTGAAGCTTTTTCTCAGTCTTGCAACAGGATACTGAGCCTAAAACAGAGAAAAGCAACCAAGCAAAACATCGAAATATCAAAAACTACCCTTTGATCAGACCTGATCTAAAGTAAACCCTATTAAATTCCTATGGGAGGAGCTGAAACATGCTGCCTGAAGTGCACATCCTTCAAACTGCAGCAGCTCAAGAGTGAGCCAAAATGCATGCTACAGTGTGCACACACCTGGTCAAAACCCCCAGTATAATTTGACTTATTTTACTGCCAACTAAGGCAATTTCAATAGAGTTGAACTTTTGCAAGTTCTTGTTTAATTTTCTTCACTTTTATGCAATTATTTTTAAATCATAGAATATGATTTCAGGTACGCACAATGAAAATGTCCCATCCCATTTTTTGAATTCCCACAACCAGACACTTTCAAATGCTTTTTAGACCAGCCAGAGGGGTGCCTCAAAAGGTCTCTCACTTTGTTGTTTTTGTTCTCCTTGTGGACACAAAATTAGTAATCATCCGTTACTCATGGATGGATCCAAATTAAATTAGTTGGCATATTCTATGGAGACTAGGGCTGATTAAAAGGCAGATGAGTTCGATTCTTGAGCGTGTTATAGATCTATGTAGTTACTCGAGCTATCCAAAAGATGTCCGTATTGCATCGTAGCTTGCGTTCACAACTTACACTATAAAATAGTGCTACTCCTACCAAGTACAACTATTATGACAATGATGAAAACAGCTGAAATCAGATCAATATAGTGTGAATCCATATTTTAAGTAGGGGGAAATTACTGAAAGTGGCTCTAAACGCTAGCAATAGACCTCACAGTGACTACAGACAGACAGGCTGACGCCTTTGAATAAGGCCGTTTATTGTAGCCAAGGTGTCATATAGCCACCATCTTTCTTAGGGGACCTGGCAGTTTTAGTTAATTTGTACTTGTTGAAAAAAAGTGAGCTGTATTCTCACTTAAGGTAAACCTTGGTTTTGCACGTACTAGTTTTATGTGTACTGGGTGTTGCAACACCATTTTGACCTCTGGCAGGGGTTGCAGGGGCCAAGGCGACATCAGATCCAATGGTGCACTGTAGCAACGGGACTGATACCTGAAAGGACAAAAACCCACTTACTACATGTACCACAGCATCGATTGCAATTCAATGCAGACGCAAAAACGAAAAAAGTAATTTACCAAATCAAAGAAGGATGACAGGTTGGGCCCAAGCTGGACCACCAGGTACCACCACACTTCCACCTTGGTGAGCATCAATGCCTCTGACCGGATATTTATTGACATGAGGGGCTGCATGAGAAGCTTCATACGCTTTGAACTGCAAAGGATCTCTTCAACAGAAACAAAATTTTAATCAGAGAGGCTCAAAAACAAATTAGAAAAAAAAAAAAACAAGGGGAAGACGCTCACCTGGATTGAGAGCAAAATTGTCAATCAAACTCTTCCAGGCAATGAAGGCGATTTTCTTAATGTTGGGGGAGGAACTACGAAAGCCCAGCTCCTCCAAATGGAGTAACGAGTTGATAAAAGGACCACCTCTGTGGAGTAGCTGAGGAACAAACATGAGGTGTTTTAAGTTTCTCATCCCTCTTTAACAATGAGATTCATTGTGGCAAATTATTATCCAGTGATCCCTTGTTTTTCGCGGTTAATGGGGACCAGAACCCGTCGCGAAGTAGCGCCCCCCCCCTCACCAAAAAATATATTTTTCCAATGTATTTATTCAGCTTAATGGAAAGAGATACATATGACGTTTTTCTTACCTTTTCCCCCCAAAGTATAATAATAATAAAAAAAACTATATATATTTTAATTAGGGCTGTCAAAATTATCGCGTTAACGGGCGTTAATTTTTTCAATTAATCACGTTAAAATATTTGACGCAATTAACGCAGATGCCCCGCTCAGACAGATTTAAATGACAGTACAGTGAAACGCTCACTTGTTGTGTTTTATGGAGTTTTGCCGCCCTCTGCTGGCGCTTGGGTGCGACTGATTTTATAGGCTTCAGCACCCATGAGCATTGTGTAAGTAATTATCGACATCAACAATGGCGGGCTACTAGTTTATTTTTTGACAGAAAATTTTACAAATTTTATTAAAATGAAAACGAGGGGTTTTAATATAAAATTTCTATAACTTGTACTAACATTTTTCTTTTAAGAACTACAAGTCTTTCTATGCATGGATCGCTTTAACAGAATGTTAATAATGTTAATGCCATCTTGTTGATTTATTGTTATAATAAACAAATACAGTCCTTATGTACCGTATGTTGAATGTATATATCCATTTTGTGTCTTATCTTTCCATTCCAACAATAATTTACAGAAAAATATGGCGTATTTTATAGATGGTTTGAATTGCGATTAATTACGATTAATTAATTTTTAAGCTGTAATTAACTCGATTAAAAATTTTAATCGTTTGACAGCCCTAATTTTAATGTTTTTAAGCACTTTAAATGTAATAATGATAAGTTTTAAACATGTTACTGTCCCACAGAATCATTTTGAATTGAATTTTGAATTTATTGTCATTTACATGACAAAGGGAACGGAAAAAAGCCAAAGCTTATCGGGACCCGTCCCCCTTCCACCAAGGTCGCACAAGCAACAGCTCATGATCAGTCCAATGACAGTCTAGTGCCTACTGTTCAAAACGGAGCTGGCTTGTATGCGACTGCACAGCTTGAGCTCAGCCTTCAACTTTTAAACTAGAAAAAAGTTTCTGGCAAGATCAAAGCTTAACAGCCTGCCAATCATCGTTTATTTAATAAGCAACTCCAGTTCATCCTTTGACGAACAAAGAGAAGGGAGAGGGAGGAAGGGACCAAGCGTGAGACAGCGCAAACGGCTAGCGACAGCTCATCTGTATTTTTTTAATTTGAAAAAAAATCTGCAATGGACTAAGGGCACGAAGTAACTAGGGATCACTGTACAACTTCTACTGTAACTTTTACCAGAAAACAAAAAAATAATATATTCTTTCCTTATAAAATGTAAAATAACCCTTGACCCTAGAGTTAAACTGAAGAGGTCTTTAGTGGGTGTGTATGTAGTCAATTGAAGAGGAGGCATAGGCTTCAATTAAGCCTGAAATAAAATAACTGACACAATTAAAGCACTCATTTTGCCTGTAGTACAGGTGCATCTTTAAAAAATTGAATAACCTCACATTGGAATATTTTTTGAAAGCCATTGCAAAAAGTGAAAATCATTCCACAAATTCAAATAATGTAAACCTTCGTCGTAATAGTGATAAAGGTTACAGATTACGAAAAAATAAAATAAAATAAATTCTATGTCTCAGCAAATTGGAATATTGTGAATATGTCCAACTGGAAACTCTGAGCCTCTCAAGTTTCCCATGACTTTAATTGGTCTCTCAATCTGGATGAGTAGGTTTAAGTGGGCTCATGTGAAAGACAGTTGACTTGACAAGATTTTCAAAACTTAGGTGCAAATACAGGCAAATTATCTGAGTCAATAAAAATACCCAAAAAGTGTTACCTTCCCAAGAAGTTTGACAAATAAGGGCCAGAGCTTGAGAACGTTCGTTTCATTCTTGGACATGAAAAGCTTCTCCATCTCTCGAATCAGTTTCTGTGACGACAAAAAGTGCGTTATCATTAACATCTACTTTCACCTTCCGACGGTGCTTACTTACTGTGGACAACAAGGGCTCGACAAAAGCAGCCACTTCTATCTGTTTTTGCAGCATCAAGGGCAGGCCCATCTCCATGGCAGCCGCTGCTTTTAGGCGAACCTTGGAGGCCGAGTGCACCACCAGGGGGACAACAAGCTTGGCCCAGCATACGGCCTGCTCGCCCATCTGAGACGGAACTTGCTCAAGCAGTCTGTAAGCAGGAAGACATGGTATGATCTAAAGATTTGAATTTTAAGGGACACCAGTGGAAGAGTAGCATGTTGTTCAAACACACGGTACAGAGAGAGAAATGCCAGAATGTTAGCGGGCCAGCTTTGGTACCCCCCGCTCACTTTCTACTGCAGCACACTAAGGCTGCTAACGATCCAAGCCACTGTATTGTAAGGGTGCTTTCACATTGGACCTAAGAGGACCCAGGGTCACTTGCAAATGACAGCATTAACACTGCGCCAACTGAACTTTCTGAAAGGAGCATCCCAGCACCACCTTGTAACACTGCACCTAATGTAGCATAAATTAAGCCGCCGCTCAGCCAGCGGTGGGTTCGCTCCCTCCCAACTCGATACAGAGTGAACTAGGCCTGAACGATATTGGAAAAAACTATTGTTGCGATTTTTGGGGGGTTTGCGACATATTGCAATATTATATTGTGATATTAAAAAAATAATTTTCACTAGATCACTTGAATAGCTGTTTGGAAAGACTTTGGATGACTCGCCATGACCACAGTGTACAGTCATCCCTCGTTTTTCAAGGTTAATTGGGACCAGAACCCGCCGCAATAAGTGAAAAACCGCCAAGTACTACACCCCCCCCCTTTTTTTTGTGTGTGCTCAATGTATTCAGATTTAGCAAATTTTTCAAATGAATAATTATGATCAGTTTTAAACATAAGTGTCCCACCGAATCATTATTAAACAAGAATAAAGTACTGTAGTAAAAAAATGTTTGGCTTTATTAAATGCTTCTGTTTACCTACCTTGGCTGTGACTCTTGGAGTGACATGTAGAAATTACAAAATCCTAATGATCACTTCTGGCCTTTATTTTGTGTCTCGAACGTCTCCACACACACAAACACATTAATTCCAGTGCTGCTTCTTTGCAGAAACTGTTTAACAAGTTAAACGATGATTGACACATTGCTGCACATGTGAAGTCCGCTTCTTTGGCAAGATCAAAGACAACCATCTGGCAACATCGTTAACTTTAATAAGCAAGTGCCACAGTGACTGAGAGCGGGGGGGGGGGGGGGGGGGGGGGGGGGCTGTGCGAGCGCACAAATCAGAACAAAGGTTCGTGGATTTAAAAATAAACTCGCACGTCCTTGCGATGGGACTATTGCGCATGCGCAGATCGCGATGGCAATGTTAAAACGTTATATCGTTCAGGCTTAGACTGGAGTAAATAATAAATGCACAGGGGAAAATTAAACCACAAAAGGGAACTGTGTGATACTCCAAGTTACACAGGCGTGCGATCGCTCTCACTTTCGTGACTTTTTGGACAGTAAAATTGTCACCACTTTCAGGAGAGCGAGACTCACGAAACGGCTGCCCCGAGAGGGGACGCCTGTCTCGGCCAGTGTCACACTCACACGGTCCATTCAGGAACATGATGCAAAACTCAACCGCCACATTAGAACCCGTTTCTGTGTATCAAATGCAACTGCTTGCACAGCACAACAACATTTGGCCATGTTTAATCGTCTGTAATCTTGTCATTGTTGATTTTGAATAGCCTGCGCACTGTACATCCGCTTCCAAAGATGCCCTGCGTGTAGCATCACAGCTCCAGGTTGTGACGTGGCACATAAAGTAGCAAAAGCGCACCCTGCTCCGGTTGCATTCACAAGCGAAGCAGGGTGCACTTAAAGCGGACCGAGACCCACGATTTTTGAGCGGACAAGAGTTCATTTGTTTGGTCTGAACTAAAGTTAGGATCACATTTACAAAACGAAGCGGACTATCTGAGAAAAAGAACTCTGGTCCGTTTAAAACGGACCAAACAATGCTAGTGTGAAAGCGCCCAAACTGGCATCCTATACACTTCCCTATTCTAATCAAATGGACAAGCACCGATAAAGTTACCTGATGATGACATTCAAGGCCTCATGCTCCATGACGACTGACTGCACTTCGCCTTTGCTCCAAACGCTCTCCAGCATGCTCAGTAGAGACGGCACCTGAGTGAATCAATAACATTGTGTGCTGTATTGCATGTGTATTGTGCCCTTCCAGGGAGTAATGAAATTGTTTGTGTCTGTGCTTACCTTTTCCCCCACTACATCAGCGGGGAAGTTCTGTTTGGCGATGACCCATAACGCGCGAGTGCAAGTGTTCTTCTCAGCAGATTTTGACACCACCGTACAAAGTGCAGACAGGATTTCTGTGGTTAAGGTTTCTGGAACATAGGAGTACCCGGTGATGCATTGACTTAAACAATTTAATCCGTTCTCTGACCATACTTGTGAATCAAAACACTTGCGTCTCAATCTTTTCCTTAAATTCCATGAAGCCATTCCAGTACTCACAAGAAAAGAACTCTAGATCAGTGTACCTTCTTTAATTATACGGTAATTAAATATTTGAAGGTTTTTGTATTATGATTTCATGCTTTAATTGCCAGTAGGATTGATCTTCGTGTGTGCGCCTTGGCCATTGGGGGGTCAGTACAATACATATTTAAACATACAATATAAACTGGACCAGGATCAGATTTTTTTTTTTTTTTTTTTTTAATGTCGAAGTATTCATTCATGCCTGCAAGCATTATTGTCTCGCTACAGGTCTTCCTGCACAAAAATTGTGAAAATAGCAGTTGATTAAAGTCTTGTACTCCTAAAAACCATCCTGGTTTCATGAGTCTAAAAATTGTATTTTGTATTGTGGGTTAAACTAGCTGACACATATAATTATTTGTTTTAGGACTTTTAGTTTAAAGTTGTGATAACAATAAACAACTTTGCTTCTTTTAGAATAATATTTTACTAGCTGCTGCTTGCCATGAGGTTTATTTCCAGGATCTGGCTCCTGGATTTGGTAAAAACTAGAGAGAATGTTAAGAAATAAACTGGTTTTTTTAAGTGCACATTGGTGCAAACTGTGTTACAACTAGAGCAGGGCGGTAAACCGAAAATTTACCGTTACCGAAATTCTTCATGATGACCGACGTAATTTAGACCATGTCGGTAAATTTGGTAATGTAATAAAACAAGAAAATGTGGTCTTTTCATCCCGCTTTGACTCTGTGTTGTTCGGCTATGTTCATTCCCCTTTAAGAAAGCAGTCAGTGCGCTTACGTATGGAGTCACGTGGTTTTCAGGAAGCCAAACAAACAGAAGACCGGTAGGCTGACGCCAGCGGCTAACGCTACAAGCAAACGTGATGAGCCGGGCTTAAGGGAGCTTCGCAAACTTTCACCCGACATTAAGTAAACTCTTGACGGATTCCAGACGGGCTTTCACCCACTGTCCTGCCCTGGTTCTCACGATTCCAGGAGAGGATGCTTTCAGTGCTTTCTTCTTGTAGCCATGCCACAGGCTAACGCTAGCGGCTAACGGTACAAATGAACGTGATGCGAGTCGGATAGCGGCTCTAACCTTGTCAAAACGGCTGAAATTAATGAGTGGACTGGGCACTGACATCATCTAGCAATCATTATGTCGCGTTATTTGGTATTTCTGTGCGATTTCTCTGAAAGCTTTCATGATGGTAAAGCCTAGGGGTGGGCGATATGGCCTTAAACATGTATCATGATAAATGGAGCAGATTTATCTCGATAACGATAAATGACAATAAAATCGTCCAAGCGGACTGTTATATAATTTGAAAATCTGAATCAATGCATGAAATACAGATTAACAGTTTCTTGTTGATTTAGTTACCAGCATTCAATTTGATATATTTAACAAATGTACATGCAGTCTAGACATTAGGTTTATACAAATGACTTGTAAACAATAAGAATTCAAGTATGAGCATTTATAACAGAGTGTATGGCTTGAACAATGTACATTGTCAAAATCGATATGCCTGTGCAAACATGTCATTGTAACACAAATGACTTGCAGCTCGAACAGTACACTTCAAAAAGACAATTTATTGTTAATGGCTGCTGTGACATAATTATTCAATACAAGTGTTTACTTTATGGTTTCAGGGTCTCCCCCCCCCCCAGTGCATTTTTTAATAAATGCACACATACATGAACCCCCAAACAGACAGACAGACATTAAAGCTATATTGATCTTCTGCAAATGAAACACTTAAGATTTTATGATAGCAATAATGACACAGAATTAAACACATACAGAAAAATAGCTGGGGCCATTTGTGCTTTATGCTGAATGCTTTACCATCACAAAAGCTATCAGAGAAATCACACACAGTCAGATACAAAATAACGCGACATAGTAATTGCTAGATGCAGTCCATGCCCAATCCACTCATTAAATTCAGCCGTTTCGACAAGGTTAGAGCCGCTATCCGACTCCATCACGTTCATTTGTAGCGTTAGCCGCTAGCGGCCGTTAGCGGCTAGCGTTAGCCTGTGGCCTGGCTACCGGTAGAAAGCACTGAAAGCACCATCTCCGGAAATTGTGAGAACAAGGGAGGACAGCTGGTGAAAGCCCGTCTGGATGCCACCAAGAGTCTATTAAATGTCGGGTGAAAGTTTGGCGAACCTCCCTTAAGCCACACTCCATCACGTTTTGCTTGTAGCATTAGCTGCTAGCGTTAGCTTACCGGGCTTCTGTTTGATTGGCTTCCTGATGATCACGTGACTCCCTACGTAAGTACATTCACTGCTTTCTTAAAGGGGAATGAGCATAGACGAACAACACAGAGTCAAAGCGGGATGAAAAGACTATTTTCTTGTTTTATTAATTTACCGAATTTACCGACATGGTCAAAATTACGTCGGTCATCGAGAAGAATTTCGGTGACGGTAAATTTTCGGTTTACCGCCCAGCTCTAGTAAAGCCTATATATAATATGACAGTTTAATGGCCACAGCTATTTTTCTGTATGTGTTTGCTTTATTCTGCCATCATAAAATCTTAAATGTTTCATTGGCATCAGAGCATACAGCTTTAATCTGGTTGTGTGTGGGGGGGGGCTGCATGCATTAAAAATTTTCTGGAAAAAAAAACCTGACGTAAACACTTGTGTTGAATAATTATGTCACAGCAGCCATTACCAATAAATTGTCTGAAGTGTTCTGTTAAAGCTGCAAGTCATTTGTGTTACAATGACATGTTTGCACAGTCGTCATATTGATTTTTATAATGTACATTTTTCAAGTCATACAAGCTGTTATAAATGTTCACACAAGAATTCTTATTGTTTACAAGATTTTTTTTATATACTTAATGTTTAGACTGCATGTGCAATTGTTGAATTGAAAGCTAGTAAATAAATTTAACGAGAAACGGTTAATTTGTATTCCATGCATTGATTCAAATTTTCAAATTATGTAACAGTCCGCTTGGGCGAATTTATCGTCATTTATCGTTATCGGGGTAAATCTGCTCAATTTACCGTGATACGTACTTAAGGCCATATCGCCCAGCCCTAGTTACAACACCAGCATTTGAAATACAACTCACAATGTAATGGATCCAACACCACCACCAAAATTTGCTCCTACGGCAGCAAAGCTGTAGCTCGCTCATGACCAATTTTTTTTGCTCAGAACATGACGCAAAATAGAAAAAGAGTAGCAGCAAAAAAAGTAATTTATCAGACACGTGGCATTTTACAGACTTTAATTATAAAATGCCATTCTAAGAAAGTTGAAGCTTCAAAAGCAAAACTTTCAAATATCATAATAAAAATACCTGACACTCCAGAAATGACATGCGAATGGTAGACACAAAAGCCCAAAGCTTGTAGGGCAGCTTGGCTCAATTCAGCGTGCGGGCTGCTTACATGACTCTGTAACAACAACAGGTGGTTGTGCTTAACTGGCAAGCATACTTAGCCAGGTACAGCTTCATGCCTCGAAAATAATGGGACTCACCAAGATTGCATTACCCAGGCGGGGAAAGTGCTTCGTGACGGCAGGAAGAAACTTACGACCTTCCTCTCCACTGAGCCGGCTGCAGAAAATATTTTTTTGAATTATAAAATAGAGAAAACAAATTTGATGAACAAAAATTAAGCCAAGACATACTTGGCAATGGTGAGGTAAGCATCAGTCTTCTCAGGGCGTCCAGCTTCGCTGTCCTCCAGACACTCCAGCAGGGGGACAATGCTGAAGAAGCTCGGAGGCTCCACCGACACCATCATTGTTAGTCGCCGCTTCACGGCCTTTACAATGATGTTGGGAAGGGAGTAGGGGTGTGACAAAATATCGAAATGGTGATATATCGCGATACTTTGTATCCCAAAAGGTTATTGATATGCCCCTGCCAACAATCGAGATATCGTTTTAAAAAGGTGTCAATGTTAAAAAAAAAAAAAAAAAAAAGACAGGAAAGGAAAGGGAAAAAAAGGAAGCAACAATTTATCAAAATCTTCCACCATAATACAACCCCCAGCAAAGAATATCTAATCACCAGTCTTGGACGAGCACTCATGCAGACATTTCATCATGTAGAATGAACTCGGATAAAAAGCTTGAAAAAATAATTAATTCAAAAGTGCAACTCTGTAGCATTCAGAAACACTAAAAGAAATGAATAAAAAACATTGTGGTGGTCAGTAAATGTTAATTTTATACAGCAAAAGCAGGGAAATATTTATGCAATCACTCCATTCTGAGGAAAAAAAATGGAATCATTAGAAACAAAGAAATAACAATCAAAACACATCTCTAGTATTTAGTAGCACCACCTGTCATTTCGCATCTAGTTCTCTTTATATGTTTTAACACCGGCGTCGTCTGTCATTTTGCATCTAGTTCTACATATATGTGATATCTATTATAGCCGTATGTGTCCGTATGTTTTTAGCAACTAGCAACTGGGCGTTGTTTGAAGCAGCTGTCGGCCGCAGTCAGGTATTATTGATTTTTCATCTAGCGGCATGAGTTGTACATGATATTTACTCTCGGTCCGTTCCTCATTGCGTCCCGAAGACCGCGCTGACTGTGTTTTAGTTCTGCTTTACCTGGTATTATTCAATAATCGGAATTTGGATGTTTGTGAATCGTTCTCGAATCTTTCATGGCCGAATCGCGAATAGTCTATCGGAAATTTCGCACGCCTCTATTAGTCTTTATCATTATTTAATTCCAGTTTTTTCCCCCCGAATATTTTTTTATTATTTTATTCGATTATTTTTGGAGTAACCTCTGAGAATTTGAATTTGTATCTTTGTTTATGTACTATATGCCTTTTTTTTTAATATCTAGACAAAGGAGGCACACTTTAAAATATATTAAAGACATAAAGGCATCTTTGAGTCAGCTTGGAGAAAAATTCAAGTATCTCGAGGCCAGGCCGAGTGTCCTCTTTTTTGGAAATCAAAATATGGTCACCCTACTGTTTTTCCTTGTCCATTGGCAGTGTTTAGACCAGTGAAAGGCATTATTGATTTTATGGGTAGCTTTTTTTTTATTATGGATGGTTTATTTAAAATATTTAGTATTTTGATTTATTGTCAACCATTTTATATTTTAATGTTTCTTAACTGCTAATGTGTCAGTAAAGACAATTTTTATTAGCATTCTATTTATTTTTTCTGACTGAGGGCTATAAATAAATTTGAACTTTATTTAAAGAACTGAATCTACTTTTTCTTCGGTAGATTTAAGGTAAATATAGTAGGCCTGCAGCTATCGATTATTTTAGTAGTCGATTAATCGATGACCTATTTAGTTTGAATATTCGAGTAATCTGATAAGGAACATAAAAAAATTAAAATACCTGACCTCAGCCTCAAACGGGATAAAAAAAAAATAAATAAATAAGGATATATGTGCAACAAAAGAACAATTGGCTAACAAAAGTCGCTAATTTAAATGCTATAAAATGCCAACGTTTTTTACAAGGCTCTTAATAGTTCAAACACATATTCCCACAAAAAACGGCTAAATATAGCTTTAAACTAAATGACGAATGCATTAAAAAAAAAACATTAGCTCAAATAAAAACATGTTGGTCTTAACAGGGAGCAGCTGGATTCAGCCATGTGAAATGAGAGACTAGAGGGCAGCGTATCCACCCAAATCAATAAAACGAAATGCAAAAACCAAACCATTACCACGCCACTTTAATTAAACGAATACTCGAGGCAGCAAAATTTAATTCGAATACTTTTTTCTAATCGAATACTCGAGTTAATCGATTAATCGTTGCAGCACTAAAATATAGTCATAACCGTTAAAAACGACTGACAGTGAATAAGTGGAGAAACTCTGAAGGACTTTGCAAAAACGAAATTTAAAGCGCACATAAAAGCACGAATATGACGCACCTCGAAATTCAAAGTGGAGATCCCTTCACGGCATACGAAGCTGTTGTTTAAGTAATACAATTGTAATATGAATTTCCAAGCCAATTATATAGATAGTCATGCAATAACCCTCAGTATAAACAGCTTGAGTGCTAATTGAGCTATCGCATCTCACTAGTCACATTTACAAAATCGTTCTGGCATCTCGAGAAAAACATGATAATTCACGGTGGAAAACACAGTGTACCTCCTCATCGTGAACATCTATAATATTAGCGATGTGTTACATACAAGTTCGCAAACACATTTAACAAGAAAACAACTAAAGTGGATTAGCTCGCGCGAGTTAGCAAAGTACAGCTAGTAGCATGCACGCAGCAAAAATGCGCCTGCATATTTTCCAATTGCAGGAGCCACAAAAAGCAGTAGTATTTATACGTGTTTTATACAACACAGACACACACCAAATATATAGAAAAAACATAAAAATTCTTACAATGGACGTAGTGATGAAACACGCCACACATACAGCACCGAAAAGCTGCTCACCTCGGGCTCCCAGACACAAATGCGACGTTGACCGCACAAACGGCACAAAGTAAAATGCAGCAACAAGAGCGGCCGACCACTTAAGGGTTCGGCTTGCTCTTTTTCACCACGTTCGGCCTTCGTTTGGGTTGTAACTGCGCTGTATCTTGTTATCCTCCAGCCCCGCGAAATAGCTGGCGCCAAAGCACCACGAATACGTCAAAATTACCTTTGACCCCATTGCGTCACATATATTCCCTCCTCTTTTACCTAATTAGGAACACAGTGAGTTTCCGATCCCTAGAGATATCGAATATATAATGCTAGATGTAAAATCTTGAGTCATTGGCGTAATTAGCAGCCGACCATCTTACGTCGGAGACTTCGCTACTAGAATTCTTCAATTACTTACAAAATATTTATAAGAAACCGTCTTAACGTGGCTATGATTAAGGCTGGATTTGGAATTTGTTGTTGTTTTTTTTTTAAATCCTCAAGTTTATTTATCTATGTATGTATGTATATTTATGTATCTATGTATGTATGTATGTATGTATGTACAGTGTTGTCAGTAACGCATTAGTTAGTAATGCATTACTGTAATCTGATTAATTTTTCAGTAACGAGTAATCTAACGCGTTCATTTTTCTACACCAATAATCTGATTAAAGTTAGTGTCCTTAGTGTCTCTGCGTTACTATTTTTTCATTGCCTCATAACGTATGTAAAATGAAGATTATTGTAGTCATGTACGAAGAGCATTTTGAATAGAAAATGCTAAAATAAAAGGTTCCCGGTACGTGTTTCCATGACAACCTCTTAGCTATTTCCTGTTTTGGTCTCGTGTCACATGTGTTGTGGGACTGAAGGTGTGGGCCAGGCGGGTGGACATTGGAGCCGAGTGTTGACACGTTACGAGGGAATGTTGATCTGTGGATATCCATGAATGAAGGTGAGTATTTTTCCTTCATTCTGGAAGGTATCAGCAAAAGGTTGGACTTCCTACATGGCTTCGTAGCTTTGCTGTAGCAATGACGGGCAGTCATCGCTCCAAGTTGGCAAGCTTTGTTTACATCATATGCGTGTTGCACATTTATGCCGTGAGGTGGTGTGTTCATTTAGCATCTGTGGGATGTGTTGTAAGTCCGATTGAGTGTAAAGTGCTTAGCTGCCGCCACGTTTTGTGGCCAAATTGACCCCGTGTGTGTTGAGAGGACTACTTCCGGGTTGTGGACGCGCATCCGCGCCCACCACCTTTGCAATTTTGTGTAGTCAGTTTGCATTGTTTTACATTGGCGCTGATATGCTGTTAACCATAAGACAAAATTCCGAAGTTTTGACATTAGGCTTAATCTTGGAGTTAGCGGGGGTCGGTGGAGTTGATTTCAACAAATTCCAAGCAGTTTGTCAGATATTTGTTAGTTTCAGGGCTCCGGAGTGACTAAGCTAGTGCGAAATTCTGATATTCCCCTTAAAATTCAATCATCAGAAAGTCAATTACATGTGATTACATTTTTCCGTTTGTCATTCTTATGTTGAGGCGGCAAAGGGAGAAAAATGGGTAAAAAGTAACTGACAGATTACTTTTAAAGTAACTTAGTTACTTTGATAATGAAGTAATCAGTAAAGTAACTAGATTACTTTTTTGGGCGTAATCAGTAATTAAATTACTTTTTCAAGTAATCTGACAACACTGTATGTATGTATGTATTTATTTGTTTATTTACAGTGGGGCAAATAAGTATTAAGACAACCAACAATTGTGCAAGTTTTCCTACTTGAAAAGATTAGAGAGGCCTGTAATTGTCAACATGGGTAAACCTCAACCATGAGAGACAGAAAGTGGAAAAAAACAGAAAATCACATTGTTAGATTTTTAAAGAATTTATTTTCAAATTAGAGTGGAAAATAAGTATTTAGTCACCTACAAACAAGCAAGATTTCTGGCTGTCAAAGTGGTCTAACTTCTTCTAACGAGGTTTAACGAGGCTCCACTCAGTACCTGTATTAATGGCACCTGTTTTAACTCATTATCGGTATAAAAGACACCTGTCCACAACTTCAGTCAGTCACACTCCAAACTCCACTATGGCTAAGACCAAAGAGCTGTCGAAGGACACCAGAGACAAAATTGTAGACCTGCACCAGGCTGGGAAGACTGAATCTGCAATAGGTAAAACACTTGGTGTAAAGAAATCAACTCTTGGAGCAATTATTAGAAAATGGAAGACATACAAGACCACTGATAATCTCCCTCGATCTGGGGCTCCATGCAAGATCTCACCCCGTGGTGTCAAAATGATAACAACAATGGTGAGCAAAAATCCCAGAACCACGCGGGGGGACCTAGTGAGTGACCTACAGAGAGCTGGGACCACAGTAACAAAGGCTACTTAGTATCAGTAACACAATGTGCTGCCAAGGACTCAAATCCTGCACTGCCAGACGTGTACCCCTGCTGAAGCCAGTACACGTCCAGGCCCGTCTGCGGTTCGCTAGAGAGCATTTGAATGATCCAGAAGAGGACTGGGAGAATGTGTTATGGTCAGATGAAACCAAAATAGAACTTTTTGGTAGAAACACAGGTTCTCGTGATTGGAGGATAAAGAATACTGAATTGCATCCGAAGAACACCATACCCACTGTGAAGCATGGGGGTGGAAACATCATGCTTTGGGGCTGTCTTTCTGCAAAGGGACCAGGACGACTGATCTGTGTAAAGGAAAGAATGAATGGGGCCATGTAGCGAGAGATTTTGAGTGAAAATCTCCTTCCATCAGCAAGGCCATTGAAGATGAGACGTGGCTGGGTCTTTCAGCATGACAATGATCCCAAACACACAGCCAGGGCAACAAAGGGGTGGCTTCGTTAGAAGCATTTCAAGGTCCTGGAGTGGCCTAGCCAGTCTCCAGATCCCAACCCCGTAGAAAATCTGTGGAGGGAGTTGAAAGTCCATATTGCCCAACGACAGCCCCAAAACATCACTGCTCTAGAGGAGATCTGCGTGGAGAAATGGGCCAAAATACCAGCAACAGTGTGTGAAAAGCTTGTGAAGAGTTACAGAAAACGTTTGGCCTCCGTTATTGCCAACAAAGGGTACATAACAAAGTATTGAGATGAACTTCTGGTATTGACCAAATACTTATTTTCTACTCTTATTTGGAAATAAATTCTTTGAAAATCAAACAGTGTGATTTTCTGTTTGTTTTCCATATTCTGTCTCTCATGGTTGAGGTTTACCCATGTTGACAATTTCAGGCCTCTCTAATCTTTTGAAGTGGGAGAACTTGCACAATTGGTGGTTGACTAAATACTTATTTGCCCCACTGTAGATCCCATCCCCAGTATACCATAGGATGCAAATTATCGAATAACAATTTTGACATTTCAAATTGTGTAATGATTACAAGGTTTCTTTGAGGGGGGGGTTCCTCCCCTTGATTGTGTAAATGTTCATCTTCCCAATAGTCATGTTGATCACGGCAATTAGTTTGTTCTGTTGATTCGATCCGGTCGATATAGGATAGCTGATGACAGATGGCAGCCCGCGTCCGCCACCTCCTTCAGGTAATGCGTTCCTCGTCGCGGTCTTCATTCCTTGTTGCGTTCCGACGAACAATCATCTCCAGATTGCGCAGCTCCGTGTATACAGTGAATTTACCGCATCGCAGACGTTTACGACAAAACAAGCTGTTTGAAAACCGGTAAAGAAAAAAAAGAAAAAAAAAAAAAAAAAAGAATTAAAAAAAAAACTGAGCAATCTGTACCTAATTTCATGGACAATCTCCAAATTTAAAGTCATATTTATCAAACGCAGGGTCGGCAACCCACAATGTTGATAGAGCCGATTGGACCTGAAAAAGCAACAAAAAACAAATACGTATGTCGCAAAATATTAAAAGCCTTATAATGAAGGCAACGCATGCTGTATGTATCTATATTATCTATATTAGCCTAGTATCAAAATGACTAAGTTGGTGCTGTATGTATCCATATTATCTATATTAGCCTACTATCAAAATGAGTAAGGTGGCTAAGAATATATCATGAGCCTTCAAGATTAAATGTTAATTTTCCCTGCAGTGCATCCTATAGCGAATGACATACCATGTGACTAATCTGGTTTATGATGCCGCCTCAAGTTTAACTTCATAACAATATTAATGAATTAGAAGAATGTCTGTGATTTTGTCAAAAACATATTAAAACAAAAATATATTTCCCTCCTCCCTCTTTTTCCATTTTCAAACATTTTTAAAACTCAAGGGAGGCACTAGGGCAGCGCTAGAGCCGCGGGTTGCTGACCCCCGATCTAACGTCACCGAAGAAAAACAACCGATAAGTGAAGTAGGGCCGCAGGCAGGGTTGCCACCTTTCAGAAATAAAGGGGTATAGGACGCCCCCTTTGCGCCCAAAGCTGTACAGACAGAAAAAAAGGGACATCCCCAAAAGTCCTAAAATGCATAGAAATCTCTTCATACACATTCCATATTAGTTCAATATGTAACACAACATTGAATTCCCAATTACAGATCGTTCCTTATTCCAATGGACAGGTGGCAACCCTAGCTGCAGCTATCGATTATTTTAGTAGTCGATTATCTATTTTACTAGATAGTTCAAATAATCGAGTAATCGATTAGAAATATTTAATGTGTTGCAGAATAAATTTTAGGAGATGTAAAACAAAGGCTTGCCAAGATTGCAGTTTCAAAAGAGCATTAAATGTATATACAAAATAAAATTCCCGAGTTTTTCTTCAAACTATGCAGAATTGCGCTTTTGTTTAAAAATAAATTTAAATACCATAGCTTAGCCTCAAACGGTATATAAAAAAAGATTAAATACAATAAAAGAATAGTTGGTTAACTAGCATAGCAAAGGTCTGCTAGCATAGCAAAGGTCTGCTAGCCAAAATGCTATAAAATGCAACCTTTTTTTTGTTTTTTTACGATGCTCTTAACAAATCGTTCAAACACATATTCCCACAAAAACAGCTAAATATACCTATAAACTAAATTAAAAATGCATTAAAAAAAACATTAGCTCAAATAAAAACTTATGTTGGTCTTAACAGGGAGCAACTGGATTCAGCCAAGTTAAATGGGCTATGTCATATTCACTGTTGCCACTAGAGTGCAGTGTATCCATCCAAATCAATAAAACTAAATGAAAATTCTTCAAAAGAAACCATTACAACACCACTCTGATTACACGAATACTCGAAGCAGCAAAATTTGATTCGAACCTTTTTTCTAATCGAATTACCCAAATGAATCGATTAATCGTTGCAGCACTAAAGTGAAGTGACGATGCCCGTCTACGTTGGATCACAACACGCGCCAAGACATCTAGTTTTAAATATGTAATATCTATGATAAAATAAAAATCAATGCTTTTTAGTTCATTTTATTAATTCATATGTTGTATAACGCCCTGCACTTTCATCATAAATTGGCAGAAGTCAGTCTTAACACACCTAGAGGCACTTACATTTCAGGGTTAGAAACAACAATGTAAAGACATTTAATAAGGAGGAATAGGTCTTCAATAATCACGGTTATTAAAGACAATTATGTTGGTCAGTGGAAATAGTCAGAGTAATTTTGTGACAAAACAGATGAATTCATGGCAAAGTATTGTAACTGGAAGCCCGCAGCGGTGACTGAAGCATCCGAAAGGAACTTCAGCGTCATCACGTTTCCTGTAAACAAAACATTATTAGGCAAAAAGTATTAATTTTATTCACCCAGCTTTATACTTTCTATACAGTTTATCATCCTGGTCACCAAGTGTAGGGAACATATAGAATAGACAATATGCATATACACTCACTTTTACATCTCGGGTTGACGTTTTAGGCTACACATAAATGCAGAATAATGATTCAAATTTAGGACCACAATACTACCACCATTTTGCCTTTGGATTTTTTTTTTCCATTATATTTGGATATGCAGTAGGGGTGTAACGGTACACAAAAATCTTGGTTCGGTACGTACCTCGGTTTTGAGGTCACGGTTTGGTTCATTTTCGGTACAGTAAGAAAACTAAATGCAAAATATAAATGTGCTAGTTATTGCACACCTTTCAACAATAGGAACATTAGCCTATACAAAGCTAGAATTCTGCTCAAAAAGTAGCGAGTATTTAAAGATAATCCAACTACAATTTGCCTTTCAGACCCCGCGTACTGGTCAGCTTTCTTTCTGAAAGAAAGAAGAAAAAAGAAGTCCTGTGCTCAAGAGAAAAGCAATCCCAATGACAAAGATGTATTTTACAAATGAAATGCCTCAATGAATCTTTTTTTTTCTTCTTTTGAACGATTTTCAAAAGCTTTATTGGTGGATTTTCTCAAGTTAAAGCGCCACACAGAAATTAATAAATGTAATTGTATAAGCAGAATTTGTGTATGATTCGTATTATTTATTACAGGTGTTTTAGCTCATTTCAATTTATTTTATTTAAATGGGCTATTATGTATTTTATTATGTGTTTAAATTTTAACAAATGTGATAGCAGAGAAGACAGCAGTAAATCAACAAAGACAAGTCAACTGTGCC
The DNA here is from genome assembly GCF_030265065.1 of Corythoichthys intestinalis. NCBI lineage: Eukaryota > Metazoa > Chordata > Actinopteri > Syngnathiformes > Syngnathidae > Corythoichthys > Corythoichthys intestinalis. The sequence goes on along the minus strand of NC_080406.1, from coordinate 13,854,303 downwards.
CCAATCTACCACTCAAGAGATCTGATGGACTCAAAAAGTGGGTTACGAATGCATATTAGTTTGAAAATCGACCGAATCCACCGTATTTTTACTCGAGTGACTTCCGGTCTGCCCAATCCTAGCTAGTAGTATTGACGCAGAAGGGTCGCGTCGCACGTCAAAAATTAAACTCTGCCGTTCTTTTCGCGTGCGTTGTGTTGAGCCGCTTCTGGGACGCGTCTAACACGCGGCCACACTGCGACTGGTGTGCATTGGCTGATTGACTTTAACGCCCGCGTTTCACTGCGTTCTCGCGGCGGCCACATTGTCGCGCCGTTGACGTTTCTGGGTTATACTGTCCTACCGTGTTGGTCCTCATTGTTATAGTAGAGAAGGGAGTAAATATGATCTACACGAAGAAACTGTAACCCGATCGACTCACGGCCTTGAAAACTAAGGGTTACATTATGTCAGAAACTGGTACGCCGCCGTTCCGAACCGAGCACCACGTACCGAAACGGTTCAATACAAATACATGTACTGTTACACCCTTAATATGCAGTAAAAAAAAAAAAAAATGTGGCTCACCTGTGCTGATTATGTCATCAGGTAAATAATCACCACAAAATCTGGGGAAAAGACATTTTTTAAGATGATTTGATTCAACTGAATAGGTGGACAGGTAACTTTGAATACCCCGGTAGTCCTTACCTTCCAGCAAAGCCGGACACGTCGTCATAACTGTCATACACTTCCAGGTAGTCTGCCAAGCAGGCTGTGTCATCCTCTACATCAAAATCTATGAAGTGGAGGAGGATTCTCTGGCCGATACGTGCTCGGATGTGCCAGTAGCAGATCTGATCGTCTTGGTAATCCTCTGGAAAGCCAGGAGACTGGATGAGCCGCTGTTGATCAGTCAGAACGCCGCCACATTCTTTGGCTGGAGGTTACATGAAATTTTAATAATTTTACTCCACTTAAAAGTACAAATGAAGTATTTATTATGTTGTTTAACGGTCTTGGTCTCCGTCCTGTCTTCAAATTTTCAGGGTTTAACCATATCTGTCAACTTACAAATAGTGATGTATGCCCTTACAAATTGGTGAGTAATCTTACAACGTCTTATATAGCGTGCAATATGAAACAAAATAAAACTCAATTTTTAAAATAATATGAATTTATTGGTAATATTGTAACATATAACCTTGTGTAATCAAAGAACAATCAATATCTTCAGCTACATCGTGATCACTAAAATTTAACAGTGACTTTTGTTATAATTGTATGTAGCACTTTTGGTAATTTCTATCATGTATTTTGATAGCCGCACTTCAGTTCGCAATTCAGTTTGACTTGAAGGTTGTTCGTTAGTGTGTCCAATTATGAATTAAAAAGGTCAACTGATAAAATTAACTTACCGATGCAATCTTTGAGTCAGGGAACATTTCTGTTGCCAATTCTAATTAAGTGATCAGCAATAGTTGCGGGCAAATTGTGTTCTCTGCTCAATTCTCGGATTTCGTCACTTTTCATTCTGCAGACTTCATCTTTATGACCAGTGTTGTTAATTTTAATTTTAAAAAGTAATTAATTACAGTTACAAATTACTTCTCCCAAAAAGTTATTGAGTTACCTGAATGTAAGAGTAATTAGTTACTTGGCAAAGTAACTGGTGTTACCTTTCATGTTTTTTTTCCCAAAAAACAAAAACAAAAAAACATAGTAACCTTTGCTATGTTTGGAAGTCATTTAATGTTGTGAATCAACCGTTAAAGTTGTCAAAATTGCTCCCGTTTTTCCATTAGTTCCCTTCAGTCTACTTTGGACATGTGAAAGTTTTTAAAATGTTTCATCATTTAAAGATAGATTCACGTCAAGATTTCGCCAATTTAGGAGTATTTTAGATAAAAAGTTACTTAGGTTAGCTAGGAAGGTCCACTACAACAGAGCCTTTCTGAGAAGTCTACTGCTTTAAAATGGCGGCTGTTTACCAACGCCGCCGAGTCTGTCATTTTGCATGTAGCTCTATATGCATGTGATATCAGGCGTAGATTGTAGGCTGTCGGCTACAGTCAGGAAATATTGGCGCCACCTAGCCTAACATCGCGTTTGCTACAGCGTCACAACAAACACTCTTCTCTCTCCGTGTCTCTGACTTTTCTCGCATCATTTAACCAACTTAACGCATAGTAACGCGCATTGTCTCGTTGCCGAAACGGTGACAAAATCCAAACGGAGAAAAAAAACGTAATGCACAAAAAACGTACAGATTTTGAACGTATGGCGTACACATTTAAAAATCAGTGCTCACTTGTACAAATTACACCGAAACCGTACAACTTGACAGGTATGGTTTAACGACACATCAATCTGGATCAATATATCGTTTGGTTGAAAACGATGGAAATGCAAAACATCAATCAACATTTATCTTTTAGATACACAGTTTTGTTAAAAATAATGATTTTCATTCAGCTGTCTGAACTTTTTTCAGCAACAAATTGTCAAAAACATTAAAATTGAGGTAAAAAAAACCCAAAAACCATTGTGTTGAACATGCACATATTTTCGCAATAAATCAATCGAAGGCCCTTGAATCCAATCTAATCGAATAAATTTGTGTCAGTCTTGGTAATGTTGGTAAATATCGTTCTCCAAAGAATGAAAATCGTATCGCCGTAAATCCATTCAAGCCTTACTGTTGCCTGCTTTGGGTTCTCTGCTGATGGCCTGTGATTGACTGGTGACCAATCCAGGGTACCTTTTTTGAATGTCAGCTACAAAAAGTTCCAGCTATGACCCAATTAAGGAAAATCACAACAGGAAATGGCTGGATGAAAAGTATCTCCGAATTTAAAGGCAAATCAATTATGTTTTAACATGGAACTAAAAAAAAACACTTTAAGTTACATTGTATTAAAAGTAAATAAATGCATCTTTAATGAATGATAATGCTGGGCGCATGATGTCTGTGGTTATCATATCTACCCACACCTCACAGTTGTGAAGTTTGAAATTTGAATTGTGTTTCTTGGTCCATTTAAGACTAATTCTGCTTTTCCTCTTTATTCACTGAAAGGAGAAAGGTGTATTAAATTTTATGGCCAATTTAGTCCCAAGGAAATTAATATTATTATTAGAGCTGCAGCTATCAATTATCCTAGTAGTCGATTAATCAATGAACTAGCTAGTTCGAATAATCGAGTAATCGGATAAGGTGCATAAAAATTTAAAATACCTGAGCTGAGCCTGAAATGGTATTAAAAAAAAATAAAATCAATGAGGATATAAGTACAACAAAAGAAAAATTGGCTAACTTACATAGCAAAAGTCCGCTAGCTTAAATGCTATAAAATGCCAATTTAAAAAATAAAAAAATTTACAAACTAAATTACGACTGGATTAAAAAAAATCAGCTCAAACGAAAACTTACAACCTTCTGTTGTTCTTAACAGGGCGCAGCTGGATTCAGTCATGTGAAAGGAGTTATGTCATATTAACTGTTGCCTCTAGATGGCAGTGTATCCACCCAAATCAATAAAACTAAACGCAAATACTTTCAAAGCAAACCATTACACCGCCACTTTCATGAAACAAATACTTGAAGCAGCAAAATTTAATTTGAATCTTTTTTCTAATCGTATTACTCGAGTTAACCGATTAATCGTTGCAGCACTAATTATTATGATTGTCGGATTAACTTTTAAGGTTAACTCAGTTAACTCCTCTTGATCATTTCAATGACAAATCCTTGAGATAGACAACTGGTTGACAGTCATTCACCATGACTACTTTAAGTGGTCCCCTGTGGAAATCTTATCCATGGATTCCTTCAAGTGATCCAGGTTTAGCCTGAAGGCAACAGTGATAAGTCATGGGGAGTAAACCAGATTGTGGTTTTGGTTCCAGACTCTGTTGTTCCATCCTAGGGTGATTAAGCTCCCTTGTGTCATCACTGGTGTTCGACATGGATCAGGAATGGTCTGCAGGGGTTCAGACTAAGTGACTTGTCTTTATTATCCCCTACTACCACTATCATTATCCATGACAGAGCTTCTCTTGCTCAATGACGTGAGAGGATTTCAACACTATGCTTGATTTTGATTTTCATAAGCCTATTGATTTGGTGTGATAAAATTTTAGGGGTTTTAAAAGTCTAGCCAAGTTAATTTATATATCCCTAATCACAACAGAATTTGAAAGGGCTTCACAGACATATTGACAGAATATAACCATATCAGCTCATGTTGTAAATCCTCAATGGGACAAGATAGAACTAATTTCATTTAGTAAAAATAGCACTTCATACTACTGTATATTATACAAAAACATACATATTGTTTAAACACATATATAACGGTTTCTCATTCACAAAGCCGATCTGGAGACAATTAGGGATCGTCTGTCTTGCTTAGGGACAGTAAGATTCGCCCATCCTTTAATGACTGGGCAACACCTTCTACCAAGTGAAACATAACTGCACCGCAACAGAAAACTTTTGTCACACTACATTAGTTAACCTTGGCTACCTAGGAAGGAATAGAAGAACAGACGGATATAGTTAATGTGTTGAGTTTATGCCATTTGAGGATTGAACCTAAATTATGTAGCATCAATATGTAGTCAGACTCTTTATCCTCCACATAGAACAACGAATATATATGGCGGAAAACACAGACAAGACTGAAAAAGCAGTTTCTGCTCTTGCACTCCTTTTTAAAAGAAACTGCTGTATTTTATGCCAAAACAACTGTTGTGTTTGACAGACCAATATGTCTATATGCTCCCATAGCAGAGTCATGGCGCATTAAGCCCCCGAACTATTTTTAATTTGTCTGTTTTACCCTGAAAACCCCTGTTTACAGACGTCGCGCAACCGCTTTTGTTTCAACCCAGCCATAAAAAGAAGCTCAGCAATTATATTTATTATTCAAAATGTCTGTCGTTTTTAGCTTAGAATCATTAATGGATGTCTCATTTTTTGTTAAAAAAAAAAAAAAAAAAAAAACGACGTTAAAAAATTATTCACTCACATATTTTAAACTTTTAAACAAATTATGTCTCAATGAAAAAAAATGGCGTCTGTAAAAAAATCACAGCTCTCTACCTCATTACTATCGCTTAATTGTATTTTTTTTGTTACTGTCGCATTTTCTCCGATGTTAGATGATAAATAATCGATCCAAACAAAGAAAAATTGGAAGAAAAAAAAAAAAAACGTTTACAAGGGTAAATATATGAAAAAGAAAATCTCGACCACTCCTTGATGTCTGCGATTTCTGCATCGCGACCCTTGTTATATTACCATGTTCCACCCATAAAATCCCCCAAAAAGTCCAGCTGTGGCCATTCACAGCTGTGTCTTGACACTTAGTGATACATGCTACATGGAGTTTTTGGATCTAAACAAGGTAAGTACGGGATAATACCTTGTTAAAGTCATGGCGTCTGTAATTCTGCTCTCGCGTGCTCTCACCTCCAGATAGGTTTTGCTGTTAATTTCTTTTTTTTTAAATGCCCTCCTGTTCAAAAAATTTCTCCCGCCAGAAAATTGAGATTTTGAGCTTTCCAATGATGTATCACACATGCATATCGGACAGTTTTGACATTTGGCCAAATTGGGGGTCTCAGAGCGGAGTTTCAAGTCACATGAGTGTTGATTGAGTAGTTGATGTAAGCATGATTCCCACTTGAGTTCAGTACAGGGCACACTCTGCTTCATTATGACTGGCTGCTGAAAAGGGGCAATGATATTTGGCAGCTCAAGGCAAGTCCTATGTCTTCAAATTGACTGATTAAGTTTGACTTGAGTCAAGTGATATCACTCAACCCCCAACCTCTGCAATGGACTATTTAACAAAATTAACACACATTCTCATAAACGCACGTACATTGTGGTCACTTCTATTTCACCCTATCACAAGGGCGCAGGTTTGCATAGAGACTGTAGGGACAGAGTGGACATAACACTACCAACTTTTCAGGATACTCAAATTGTCCCCACCAACTTTTAAGCAACCTTATTTGCATTATATAAAATTATACAGGTAAATTAGATTGTCTTCCCATATGTTGTAAGGATGGAATAGACCCTACCATTATTAAGTGAATTATTTCAATTATGTTCAGACTTACATTTATCCCATTTCACTTGCTGACGAACGTTTGGTTGGCTGATGACTTGAAGCCCCCCGTCCCACCACAAAGACACACACACATACTCACACAGCCCTGACAGATTCATGTTGACAACATACTACCTCCTCCACCCCCTTCGGAGAGGAGGGATATTATCATTTTTATTTTTTGGCCAGCAGCAGTCACTGTAAATCATGTAAAAAGATGTCAGTGTTGTAGAAGTGGGGGATACTCACTAATTTTGCAACTGAAAGTCCGACACGCATCAGAGTTAGCATAACATTAAACTTGCTAACCTGCAGAACTACTGTGGTCACTAGCCTCCACAAGGAACAACAAAGTCAAGCTAACCGTCCCTTATTTGGATCATTGTTTGCAAAATGTGCGTTACGGTAATATTGTCCCTACCAATGTTGAGACCAAACCTATGACCTTGCCCTATCAGTAGTGTCAACAACTTTGGCAACATACTCACAGCTCGGATTGAAGCAGTATACGTCCCATCTCTCGCTTTTGTTAAGCCTGTAACCGTAGTCGATGATGCCAACCTTTCCAAAGCCACAGTTAGCACCAGCTTTGACAATGGGGTAGCCAACGCGTCCTGTATCGAACCATCCCGCAGCGCAAACATGGAAACCTAAAGAAGAAAAATTTCAGCGTGTGATCAAACTTTCCTCTATTCCACCAATAACTATCCCTCCCACAAGATCTCTTTTGGCAGGAACAGAGTCCTTAAACGACAGTCATGAGACACTTTTTTAGGGGTGGGTTTGCTTGTGTTGTTTGCCCTATTTGTGGAGTCAGTGTTCCCGTTACAAGGACCCAGCCAAAACTGGCTTGATAAATGGGCTCCCTCCCGCTTAGATTGCTGAAGGGGAAAGTCTGCTTTAGCTGCTGACAGGTGACAAGTTGCAAGGGGGGTTGGGTTGTCACACCCAAGAGGAAAGTTGCCAAGGTCCGTCCCAGTGCCATGGGAGCGGTGACGTCACACGCTTGTTAAACAGACTTTTATAATACATCAGGGATGTCGTAACAATTTAGCACCATGCAACAGCGACTAAAGAGTACCATGGAAAATCGTGTTTCATGCATTGTTTTGCCAGTGTGGTGTCTGGATCAACTGAACTTTAAGTTGCATCCATGTCAGGTGGACTAGTTTTCCAGACCTATTTGCCGAGCGGCTTCCAGCTGCTCGTATGTGGCCATCTTTCCTCCCTCGTACTTGCACACGGCTTTGGCCTCCTTGTATGTCAGCTGGTATCTCCCTTTCCGTGACTCCCGATGGTACACCCCAGCTGCTTGTTCTGTCAAGGAGAGACCAACACAGCTGAAAATGGGAATTCATGTTTTCATGCTATAACGAATGACAGAGAGAATTTTGAGAACCCAAATGTACAGTGGGGCAAATAAGTATTTAGTCAACCACTAACTGTGCAAGTTCTCCCACTTGAAAATATTAGAGAGGCCTGTAATTGTCAACATGGGTAAACCTCAACCATGGGAGACAGAATGTGGAAGAAAAACCCCCCCAGAAAATCACATTGTTTGATTTTTAAAGAATTTATTTGCAAAGCATGGTGGAAAATAAGTATTAGGTCAATACCAAAAGTTCATCTCAATACTTTGTTATGTACCCTTTGTTGGCAATAACGGCGGCCAAACGTTTTCTGTAACTCTTCACAAGCTTTTCACACATTGTTGCTGGTATTTTGGCCCATTCCTCCATGCATATCTCCTCTAGAGCAGTGATGTTTTGGGGCTGTCGTTGGGCAACACAGACTTTGAACTCCCCTCACAGATTTTCTATGAGGCTGAGATCTGGAGACTGGCTAGTCTGCCCTGGCTGTGTGTTTGGGATCATTGTCATGCTAAAAGACCCAGCAACGTCTCATCTTCAATGCCCTTGCTGATGGAAGGAGGTTTTCACTCTATATCTCTCGATACATGGCCCCATTCATTCTTTCCTTTACACAGATCAGTCGTCCTGGTCCCTTTGGAGAAAAACAGCCCCAAAGCATGATGTTTCCACCCCCATGCTTCACAGTTGGTATGGTGTTCTTCAGATGCAATTCAGTATTCTTTGTCTTCCAAAAACGAGAACCTGTGTTTCTACCCAAAAAATCTATTTTGGTTTCATCTAAGCCTGAACGATATATCGTTTAAACATCGCCATCGCGATGTGTGCGTGCACAATAGTCCCATCGCAAGGACGTGCGATAGTTTTTTTAATTTTTTTAATCCACATAGGCCCTGCTTTCTGCTCTGCGCAGAGCCTCACACGGTCTTTGAACCTCACAGTCACTGCAGCACTTGCTTATTAAAGTTAACGATGCTGGTATCTTTGATCTTGCCAAAGAAGCGGACATCACAGCGCAGCAGCTGTCAATCATCGTTTAACTTAATCGTTAAACAGTTTCTGCAAGGAAGCCGCTTTGGAATGAATGTGTTTGTGTGTGTGGAGACGTTTGAGACATATAAATTAAATGCCAGAAGTGATCATGAGGAGTTTGTAATTTCTACATGTCCACCAAGAGTCACAGCTAAGGTAGATAAACAGAAGTATTTAATAAAGCCAAGCATTTTTCTCCGACAGTACTTTATTCTTGTTCAAAAATGATTTGGTTGGACAGTTATGTTTAAAACTGATCATAATTATTACATTTGAAGTGCTTAAAACCATTTATTAATATATATATATATATATATATATATATATATATATATATTAGGGCTGTCAAACGATTAAAATTTTTAATCAAGTTAATTACAGCTTAAAAATTAATTAATCGTAATTAATCGCAATTAATCGCAATTCAAACCATCTATAAAATATGCCATATTTTTCTGTGAATTATATATATATTCTGTAAAACAAATTGTTGGAATGGAAAGATAAGACACAAGATGGATATATACATTCAACATACGATACATAAGGACTGTAGTGGGCATTTCACTCTATTGTCATTTAAATCTGTCCATGCTGTCCTTACTCCGAAGCGTCTACTTTTTCCAAAGCTAGACAGCTAGTGAACGACGCCTTAATAATCAGACTTCTTTTTTCATCTGATTTATTAATAAATTGGCCTCAAACCATTGTCCTCTTTAGACCGTCGTAAAACTACAAAAAAAAAGTACACAAGCATTGCATTAGCAACAACGTTAGCTTAGCACGCTGTACAGGTTAACTAAACATAAACAAAAAGCGTCTCATACAAAAAATATAACATATCGCTTATTAACATCATATGTACATTCTTTACAACAACCATACTTACGGACAAATCTTGCCCAAGGATCATATAAGCACAACAGAGACGTCGTGCAGCCATATTGAACTGGCAAGAAAACAATAAACCATGTCGCAAAGCGACCACAAGAGTTCGCTGTTAGACAGCACAAAAAGCCTTGCTGTAAAACTTACCAAAAGGCAGAATACTGTCTCAGCGGGACATGTGCGTTAGTTGCGTCAAATATTTTAACGTGATTAATTTAAAAAATTAATTACCGCGCGTTAACTTTGACAGCCCTTATATATATATATATATATATATATATATATATATATATATATATATATATATATACAGTATATATATATATATATATATATATATATATATATATATATCCACATTTATTGAAAATTGGGGGCGGGGTGCGCAACTTCGCGGTTTTTCACTTATCGTGGCGGGTTCTGGTCCCCATTAACTGCGAAAAACGAGGGATCACTGTATACTGGTCATTGTGAGTCATCCAAAGTCTTTCCAAACAGCTATTCAAGTCATCCAGTGAAAATTTCTTTAAAAAAATTTAAAAAAAAATAAAAATTTTTTTAAATATCGCAATATAATATCGCAACCCCCCCAAAAATCGCAGCAATAGTTTTTTCCAATATCGTTCAGGCCTAGTTTCATCTGACCATAACACATTCTCCCATTCCTCTTCTGGATCATCCAAATGCTCTCTAGCGAACCACAGACGGGCCTGGACGTGTACTGGCTTCAGCAAGTCTGGCAGTGCAGGATTTGAGTCCCTGGCGGCGCATTGTGTTACTGTGGTCCCAGCTCTCTGTAGGTCATTCACTAGGTCCCCCCGTGTGGTTCTGGGATTTTTGCTCACCGTTTTTGTTATCATTTTGACGCCACAGGGTGAGATCTTGCATGGAGCCCCAGATCGAGGGAGACTATCAGTGGTTTTGTATGTCTTCCATTTTCTAATAATTGCTCCCACAGTTGATTTCTTTCCAACAAGCGTTTTACCTATTGCAGATTCATTCTTCCCAGCCTGGTGCAGGTCTACAATTTTGTCTCTGGTGTCCTTCGACAGCTCTTTGGTCTTGGCCATAGTGGATTTTGGAGTGTGATTGACTGAGATTGTGGACAGGTGTCTTTTACACCGATAATGAGTTAAAACAGGTGCCATTAATACAGGTAACGAGTGGAGCCTCGTTAGACCTCGTTAGAAGAAGTTAGACTTCTTTGACAGCCAGAAATCTTGCTTGTTTGTAGGAGACCAAATAATTATTTTTCACTCTAATTTGGAAACAAATTATTTAAAAATCAAGCAATGTGATTTTCTGTTTTTTTTTTTTTTTCCACATTCTGTCCCTCATGGTTGAGGTTTACCCATGTTGACAATTACAGGCCTCTCTAATCTTTTCAAGTAGGAGAACTTGCACAATTGGTGGTTGACTAAATACTTATTTTCCCGCACTGTAAGTTTCAAATGAACTGAAAACATTTTTGAGTCTTAACTGAACCTAAAATATGCTTTGGTCAACACTCAGGCCCTAATATGTACAATCATAAATCAACATGGGTCATTTTCAAGCAGATAGGCAGAAGTACTGTATTTTTTCGGACTATAAGTCACATTTTTGTTCATAGTTTGGCTAGCGGTACGACTTATACTCAGGAGCGACTTATCTGTGAAATTATTAACACATTATTATATCATTTCACATGTTATTTTGGTGTTTTGGAGTGACACTGATGGTTTGGTAAAGTTGTTAGCATGTTGTTTATGCTATAGTAATCTGAATAACTCTTAGTTGCTACAGTATGTCACGTTAACATACCGGCCACGTTCGCATTTCGTTGTTCATGCATCATGTAACATTATCATACTGTACACTTATTCAGCATGTTGTTCTCTATTGTATTTTTATTTTAATTGCCTTTCAAGATGACATATCCGTTCTATGTGTTGGATTTTATCAAGTAAATTTCCCCCCAAAATGCGACTTATATATGTTTTTTTCCTCTTCGTTGGGCATTTTAAGGCTGGTGTGACTTATATTCAGGTGCGACTTATAGTCCGAAAAACACGGTAATAAAGAAATGACAATTTATCCAGCTGGCAAGGACAGCAAATTATATTATAAAAATGTTGAAATGTTGCCAGGTAGAGGACAAAGGATTAGCCACGCCTATTATGTATACAATTATCAGTTGCATCGTAATTAATATGTTTTAATTACATTCACTGATAATTCTTTAACAAACCTAATGTACAATATGTTTTCATCATCACAATTTGTAGCATTCAGCTGATATGGCATCACGTCTTTGTCAACATCCAAGGTAATTTACATCCTTTGACAAATACACAATTTTTCTCAACTTTCATTTTCAATTTTGAGTCTGACTGATTTGGCAACGATAAGACTTTTCATCAATAGCAAGCACAATTTTGCTTACATGATGAGATAAATTGACAAACAGTAGTCAGGAACATTCAATGGACCATATTGGCAATTAAATCACATTGGTCTTGATATACAAATACAGTACAAAAAAAACACACATTATGTAATAGAACAAGAACAGTAACGAAAGAAGAACGAAATGGTCTCATTGTTTTTGACCTTCTCAAAGGGGAGTCTGATTGTGTTTTGGCTTCACGCATGCATGGCTACAAGACATGCTGCTTACGCTCAGCTACACTCACAATATTGGCCATTGTTTGGTACAACTTATGACATTATATTACGAAGAGTTGTTTTTCTTTTTCCTCGCGCTTTGTTTAGTCATTCCGGAATTATCTTTACTAATTATTTCCATTGATGTTATGTGTCCGACTCACATGCTTGGCAACAAAAAAAAATACTTCATAGCCCAGGACATTTGGTACTCCTGCACAATCAAAGATCTCAGTAAAAAAAATGCTTTTTGCAAGATAACAAGATTAATCTATGATCTGCACTTTTACATGGATGAATGTAAGTAATTATATTTGATTGTTTTAGTTTTAACCGTTCAAAATCAGAGATTCTAATATTTTCCAGAATTCCATGGTAAAATATGGTAGCTAAGAAAAAAACAAAACAAGAAAAGAACAGCTTGGGGTCAAAAAATTAACAGTCACACTAACAATATCATTTTGCCCCATATAAAGTGAACTAGTTTATTCCTCACACGTTAATTTCAAAGTTCGGCCCCCCAAAAAAAGAAAGAATTTTACCCAGCCAGATGGAGTTGTGAAATATGCCGTTCTTGTAGCCCCATGTGTGTCCTTCTTTGAGAAGGAAGTTCAGAGTCCACAATAGAGCCAAAAGACGCATCTTGCAAGCTGCTGTCCAGATGTGTGTGTAAGCGGGGACCCCCTCTGCCTAGACTGCCGGCCCAAATTTATGTGGTCCTTGGAGTGGAGGTGAAAAGAGGAGGCGGATAATGAGTTGAAGGGGAGTGACTTTAGAAGAGGTTGATTAAATGCAAGGGCGTAGGTTTGCATAGGGACGGTAGGGACAAAACACTCCCAACTTGTCAACTTGTCCACATCAACTTTTAAGCAACCTTTTTGCGTTGTACAGTATAATGACTTCAGTTATATCAGTCATTCAGATCGTCTTCCCAAAAGTTGTAAGGATAGAATTGTGCCTACCGTTATTAAGTCAATTATTATTTTCATTATGTTCAGACCTACATGTACCTGTTTCCACTTGCTGAATGTGCCAGTCCATTTCCCCCCCCCCAAACGCACATTTGATTAGCTGATGACTTGACCCCCCCACCCCCCTGATATACTCACACACACACACACACATTAGATATAAGTTTTTTTTCAGCCAGCAGCAGCCACTGTAAGACATGTAAAAAGATGTCAATGTTGTGGAAGTGGGGAACACACCACTAGTTTTGCTACTGAAAGTGCGACCTGCATCAGCGTTAGCATAACATTAAGCTGTGTGAAGTTGACCTACAAAACTCGAGTAGGAAGCTGCTTAGAGAGAAGTGTCCTCCTCTATGTGTTTTCTACTGTTAATGTTAAATTAACTGTGAGAAATGCAGTAAACCAAGGTTTACCCCCTTCCCATAATTTTACGTTTTTATCTATGTCGTCTTAAAGCAGCTTACGAAGGAGTTTTCATTTTGTTGTTGTGTTTTACCTAAAGGACAACTCCATTTTTATTTATTTTTGCTATTCACTGACAAACAAGTTTTTTCAGTTACAGTATGTTTAATTTCTTTATTTAGACAATATTGAGTGGTCTTAAGACACATTTATTTTCTTGAATTCCTGAATAGTTAAGAGATGATTAACAAGCTTGTATTTATTGTGCATGTTAATATAATGTATGTACAAATAATGCAATTTAAATTTGTTAATAAAATCCAGACATTTTTCTGGAATTCTTTTTAGTAGTTTTTGAAAACAAAGGTTTGAATTGAACGGTGTAGGCTGAACCAGCACACATAAAAGTTAGTATATTTCAATACAGATTTATTTTGCATTGATAAACACAGTATGGTTTTTTGACTTTCAGACATCACTCAGTTCGGGTTAGCATGTTGACTAGCTGTTACGCCTCTTGGTTTGTTTACATTCTCCGAAGCCGGGGCATAGAAATGACAAAAGCCGGACTAACTACGGTGGCATAAAATATCGTTCGGAAGGTGCGACATTAAAGGTGAAGTCAACAGTTTTGACCATTATGGAGTAATTTTGCCATGTCCGATAAAAGACCGATTTCTCGTCATCTGCGCTTTGCCAAATTGCTGTATATAGTCGAATCGTCTCAAAATATGATTGTAATTCACATAATAATGCTATTTAAGACTTTTTTATCCTGTTGTCCGCACTTTGATGCATAGCTTTCATGAGAATCACCCTCCAGATTTAGTGCTGGTATAAACGTGCTTTTGATTTTAATAGTTTGCATACATTTTTCAAAATGTATGCTGTGTAAGATTACTTTTAAACAATGTTGTTTGTGATGATCATTTGCTCGTAACGTTTTTTTTAAGACTAAAATCTATGAATTTTTACAGACGAAAACATTTTGATTATTCATCGTCTAAAACTACACCAAAATATGTTGAGGGTTTGTCAACGAAAACTAGATGAAGACTAACTTATTTTGAAATGACTAAAATATTACTAATACTAACACCGTAAGTATTTTCAAATTATAGTCCCGGTATACTATTTTACAGTACTATAGTACTAAAGACGAGGACAAAAATTAAAATGGCTGCCAAAAACAACACTTAATCATAGGATATGGGATCAAAGCTATTGGAAAAATACTTTTTTTTCTCTCTCTCTTGATGTCACAGGTTATTGCCGGTCGCGGTTGTGTTTGTAACTGTACATTAGAGGATATTTGGTGTGAAAATTGTACCCTAAAAGCATTGGGCAATGTTGTGGTGGAGTGTAATAACATCTTCCCTCACTCATGTATAAACGTCATTGCCAGAGGTCAGACAAAGTGGCTCATAAAAAGTGCATTGAATGACTTCCAGATCTGGGACGAAACATCATGCCAGTCTCATTCCTTTGGGTCTATCTCTCTCCTAGCAGTCAAGCCCACACATGGAAAGATGGCCTCCGTCACCATAGCCACTTGCATTATAATGGGAGAGTCATCGTTCATGTCTTTCCCATGACATTTCTTTAAAGGGGGCTTCTAGGTGTGAGCGTTGTGTGTCATGAGTGAACTTTGAAAAAGCCCTGATGTCATTTGTGACATCATGCCAATGCAAACGTGAAGTAAACATTTAAAAAGAGAGCTTATTGATCACTTGGCAAAGAGGTAAAACACACTGTAAATATAAGGCCATTTTGCTTTTGGACATTTGACGCGATGACATACTTGTAAATGATGTAAAGCCATCCAAAGCAATATGAGACACCCTGTTGGGAGACTTGCAATATGCACTGCTGGGTATAGGAGTGGCTTGGGGATAGTTGAGTGACTCAAGAATGACACAAAACAGCAAACATTGTAATGGAAGATCATTGTTTGAGTCCCTCACGTTGCTAACTGTGAGTCAAGTGTGTTAATGATGAAGATCAAAACGTGCCAAAGCACATGAAATGGCACATTTGTTTTAAGATGTTATAAAAAGCTGTTGAAAACTCCTTCCGAATGTTATGTTGTGAGAGAAAATCACATAAATGTGAAATAAATTTGTAGTTTGGTTTCATGTTTATTTGCAAATTTCCATTTTCTCCACAAGTTTGCAAGTATTCTATTCAACTTTGTACAGTGGTATGAAAATGTATCTGAACCTTTTGGAATTTCTCACATTTCTGCATAAAATCCCCATCAAATTTGATCTGATCTTTGTCAAAATCACACAGATGTAAAAACAATGCTTAAAACTAAAACCACCCAAACATTTAAGGTGTTCATATTTTAATGAGAATAGCATGCAAACAATGACAGAAGGGGGGAAAATAGGTAAGTGAACCCCAGTGATGTTTTCGTCAACGATGACTATAACGAAAATATTTCGTTGATGAACAATTTTTTCATGACGATGACAAGACCATAATGAGCTAAAAACGTGTCTTGGGAGACTAAAACATAACGAGACAAATGTTAATTTTCGTCTGACGAGACGAGAATGAGACGAAAATGCTCCATAGTTTCCGTCACATGTTCACAATGTGTAACATTTTTATGTGTCGTAGCAGTGTCTAGTTGTGTCACTAATGTTACGTGCTGCAACCCCCAGCTTACCAGTGTCCTTTACAATCTCCTCTTTGCTTGTTTTGAAACACACATGACAAGTTCTGTTTTCTTATCTTGGCAAGAGAGAATATTCAATGTTGCTTTAGCCTTTAAAGGTCTGTGCTGAGTAATCATCACAAACCAAATGTAACTCGTAGTGTTAGCATAGCATTTACGTTTGTGTTAGCATTAGGCTAATGCTAACTTCGAGCATCCCCTTAAACCAGTGGTTCTTAAACTTGCTAAAGATACCGAACACCACAGGTTTCATATGTGGATTCACCGAACCCTACTGAATTAGATAGTAGAGCATATTTTTTTCAAATTCAAAACCAATATGTCTAAGCTAGCAAGCTAAAAATTTAGCAAATTTCCATTCAAAATTCTTCTCCTCTTCCTTTGACAGCACGTTTTGTTAACAGGTCAAAATTTGAGACCACACTGCCCATTGGTCAGTTGTATTCCCTCATACTTAGTGCGAGTTAACCTTCCACTGAGCAAACCACTTCCTACTCCCATCAGATCGAGGACTAGCAGTTAAAAAGAATGGATTAAACCTTTAAATTAGGAGCAAACCAGTCCCAAATCTGGTTTTAAAAGCCACATTGCCTGGATTTAATCAGCATACGAAAATAGGGCTCTGCATTTCTTTACCTTCGCTGAACCCCTTAGACTTACTCACCGAACCCCTGGGGTTTGATTGAACCCAGGTTAAGAACCACTGTCTTAAACACTCGTACAACTTTTTTTTTACATACAGTTCGTGGCATCCAGGTGGGTATAATTCATTGAAAATAATGTACTATTTTCCTGCGGAGTGTGTATTATCACAAAGATGGTGTTTCCCTTGTAGCTAGATGCTTCAATATGTGCTCGTCCGTCAATGTTAATTCAAACTTGTTGGAAACATTTATTTATTTATTCATTTTTGGACTAAAACTTTAAAATTTTACTGACAAAAACATTTTTTACTAAACATTGACTAAAACTAGTCTAAATTAGTCTAGGGTTTTCATCAACAAAAATTAGACACACACATTTTGAAATGACTTAAATATGACTAAGACTAATAAGTATTATCGTCCGAAAGACAAAGACTAAGACTAAGATGAAAATTAAATGGGCTGCCAAAAACAACACTGGTGAACCCTCTGCCTAAGGAGACTTAAAAAGCAATTAAAAACAATTTTTACCAAACAATTTAAGTCAGGTGTGTGCCCAATCACTGTTGAGTGGTTTAAAGCTGCCCTGCCCACTATTAAACACACCCACCTGGTAAGAATTGTCTTGATGAGAAGCATTGTCTAATGTGCATCATGGTTCGGTCAAAAGAGCTGCCTGAAGAAGGATTGTTGATTTGTATAAAGCTGGAAAAGGATACAAAACCATCTCTAAAAGTCTGGATGTTCATCAATCGACAGTCAGAAAAGTTGTCTACAAATGGAGAGATTTTGGCTCAGTTGCTTCTCTCCCAGGGAGTGGGCGTCCACCAAAGATGACGAGTTCAGCACAGAATACTCAGAGAGGTAAAAAAAAAAAAAAAGAGCCCTAGAGTGTCTGCTAAAGACTTACAGAAATCACTGGCACAGTCCAATATCTCTGCGCACACATCAACTCTATGTAAAACTACGGCCAAGAATGGTGTTCATGGGAGGACTCCACGGAGGAAGCCATTGCTTTCTAAAAAGTATTGTTGTTGTTTAATTTTTGCAAAAAGGCACTTGGACACTCCACAGACATTTTGGCAAAATATTCTGTGGACTGATAAAACCAAAGTTGAATTGTCTTGGAGTAACACGCAACGTGATGTGTGGAGAAAAAAATGGAACAGCTCACCAACATCAACACCTTATCCCCACCGTGAAGCATTGTGGGGGGAGCATCATGATTTGGGGCTGTTTTGCTAACTCAGGGTCTGGACAACTTGCAATCATGAATGGAAGAATAAATTCAAAAGTTTATCAGGATGTTTTGCAGGAAAACCTGAGGCTGTCTGTCAGACAGTTGAAGCTAAAAGGAGGATGGATGCTGCAATAAGTAAATGATCCAAAACACACAAGTAAATCAACTCCGGAATGGTTTCGGAAGAACAAAATACACGTTCAGGAGTGGCCAGGTCAAGAGTACAGACTTAAACTCCATTGAGATGCTGTGGCATGAGATAAAGACAGCGATTCATGCCAGACATCCCAGGAATCCCGACTGAACTACAGCAGTTTTGTAGAGAAGAATGGGCCAAGATAAGTCCTGATCGATGTGCCAAACTGATCTGCAGCTACAGGAAGCGTCTGGTTGAAATGATTGCTGCTGCAGGGGGGGGGGGGGGGTGTACAAAATATTAAATGTGATGGTTCACTTACTTATTTTTCCCCCTTCTGAAATATGAAAACCTATAAATGTTTGGGTGGTTTTAGTTAAAGCACTGTTGTTTCATCTGTGTGATTTTGACAAAGATCAGATCACATTTGATGGTGATTTTATGCAGAAATGTGAAAAATTCAAAACTGTTAAGATACTTTTTCATACCACTTTAGCTACAACCGCTCAAGTCCGTCTCTATGAGTCACAAATCTCTTATTACAAGTGCACGGGTTTTGGCACATATTTGTCCAGAGAAGAGGGAGATGGCGTGGCTGGGTGACTCAGAGCCGTCTATCAAGAGACTCTGGCCAACTCCCAGGCCAGTCTCCATTTTTTTTACCCCTCCAAGATCAAGGTGGCGGCCAAAATAATCAGAATTTCTCGTTTTTGAAGTTTTCCTGATTAGAACTGTGATACCTTACCACAACTAGGATGCTTTGGAAGTTTGTGTTATATGAAGGTGGGAACATACAAAGAACGATCGACAGATGTATGAAAATTGATGAAACATTTTAAAATTGAATTCTAATTTTGATTGTTTTGATTTTGTGGAATTCGTGGCGACTTCAACGATTCGTTAGGACAGTAACATATGAAAGCCCAAGGGAGTCCAATGTATCCTTATTTATTACTGTCAGGCTTCATGTGTGGGTGGAATTGGATAGAACAGACAAAAATTACCGTTATTTATGATGGAGTTTTTTTGGGTTTTAAAACGGATATCTACAACTTTGCTCTAGATTTCTTTGCCTGAAAAAGAATATGATGAATATCAAAGCCCCACATGTTACAGGAAACATATGGAAGCCCAAAAGAGTCCAATATATCCTTATTTATTACTGTCAGGCTTCATGTGTGGGTGGAATTGGATAGAACAGACAAAAATTACCGTTATTTATGATGGAGTTTTTCTGGTTTTTAAAACGGATATCTACAACTTTGCTCTAGACTTTTTTGCCTGAAAAAGAATATGAATGAAAATCAAAGCCTGACATGTTGTCAATTGAATCAGATTTTGGCAAACTTTCATCAGTTGGAATTGATGATAGTGTAAGCCACATGAAAAAAGTGCACGCAAATTGTGTATTTCATTGTTTTATAAATTTTGCGAAAATATATTATTCACATTTAATTTGAATTATTTTCATCAACGTATTGAGAGAGAAAAAAACTTGAATGCAAACAGTAATTCAGCCTATTAGTTGCTCGTATGACAAAAAAGTCCCGCCCTCGTATGTTTATTAGGTAGCACCTGGGTAGCACGATAGGTTGCAGAACACAATTGAGAGGGGACGCACAGACAACTGGAACTGCGTAACAGGCGAGTGGACACAACCTGAAGAGTTTATCAACAGAAAAGAAAAACGTGAGTTGAGTTACACATTGATACATTGTTACAATTAATGATAAGTTAAGTTACCTTTCTCAATAAGAGTGAGTTTGTTATACTTTATATTTGTTTTACTCGGCGTTAGGGTTGGCATGAAGTCCGCGCTAAGGTTAGCTTAGCGTGTTAAAATGCTCCGTTGCCATTTTATCCATAGGGCAAGGCCAACGCGTAGATTGACAAAACGCGGCCCAACTGCGTTCAAAACACGGTCAGAGAGATCGGTGAGCATGTGATTTAGCTCTTATTTTCGCAGAAGGAATATTTTTTTTGGGTGGGGGAAGAAAAAAAAACCGAGTGCTATATTCAGGGGTGCACATATTTTTTTTGCCCAGGTTCTCAGAGGAGGACCTGGATATGTGACTTGGTCCTCATTGAGCTTGAAAGCCGACTCGCCTGATGCGATAAAATTATGACAAGCTTTACTTAGAGCCAATTACCTTTAATTAATTATATAAACAATTAACGCTTGATTAACATCAACTGGCACAACAAAATTGCCATTACTTTGAGGTGAAATGTAAAGAAATAAACATAAAAGCACTAATTGAAAATAAAGGGCATTCATATGCGGCTCCCACATTAACTCCAAGCCTTTGTAAAAGTGGGATGTCCTCCTCATAAGAGCTCATTGAACGTGCATGTTTAGCTCTGTGAAATGCAGCAGAAACACGTTTGTCAGTGCATGGCGCTGTTCTTCACTAACTTTTTTCCGCCACTTGTCCATAGGGCGAGTGGGGTCCTGTCTGACATCGATAGTTTGCTTAATTGCCACATGCTCTGTTTTTTTCGTGCTTTTCAAAGTTTGGATGGCTAAAATTCTTTGACCCTACATAAAATGCGCTGCTCTTATTAACGACATTGGGATTCTCACGGGAAATGTTGCACCACATTTCCGTGCGAGCATCATTTGCTTCTAGCCATGGTACCTTCTGCTGCCACTTATCAGCAAAAGTCCTTTTTTCCGGTAGTTCCGGTGACGTCTCTGTCGTCTGTCTGTCTTTTGACGGGGGTGGGGGAACACGGAAATAATTACTCAGTGGGGCCCGCCTCTTTGACATTTTGAGAAGTTATTTTCTCGTGTCCGCCGCAAATACAGTCGTCAGCCATCGGTACGCAAAAGCGTATGGAAGCGGTTGAGGGCCAGCGCATTTGTCTACGTCCAGTACGCATGCGCGCATGCGGACCACTTATGTGCACCCCTGGCTATATTGTTATGTGCATGTTATTTGTTGGTTTCACCACCTCGTTGAGTTAAATAGTGATTTGATGCTTCCATAATTTTTTTACTTAAAACACATTTATAAAGAAAGTTTACAATTGTTAAGCTGTTTACAAATGGCAATTTTTTAAATGTAAGTACTTTATATTTTATGTCAATTTCAATTATTTTATGTGCAATGTGAATTTAGTTGAAAGGAAAAGGAGATGTATCTCATGATTGAGCTACAGATTTAATTCATAATTGCTCTGACACTGTCAGTTGACAGGTGAGGTTTTTCTTCCCTAAGGCTACGTCTACACTAGGACTAGGCATGTGCATGTGCCGGTATGAGATTTTGACGGTACGATAACCTTGAGGAAAAATATCGCAGTTTCACGGTATTGCAGTTGTAGCTCCAAAATGTGCTATTTTGAATATGGGTTAAAAAAAAAAAAAAAAAACACTTTTTTTCCCCCGGGATTTTTAAAAATTTTCAGAACATATTTGCAAATTGGAACATGAATATAATGTTAAAATAAACAAAAAAAGTAACAAATATTTTGAATAAAATTAAGATCAATAGAACTTATAGACTACCTACAGTCACAGCTCAAGTTGCTCAAGATTTGGGCAAGAACAAAAATAATTACTATAAAAAAGTAAAAACATTTCGAAATAAAATTAAAATATATTTACTGTACAACTTTTTTTTGAGGGGGCAAAAAGGTCAAGTGAAGTTTTGCCATTTTGAGCCACTGTGTCAACTCTAGTCTACATGTCATGCCTTTGTGTTAAAAAGACAAAGGATTCATAAGTTATTAAGTTAAAAACGTATAAGTTAGTTAAAATGTAAAGGTGTCATCCAAAAAACATTGGGAGTGAGACCTCTTGTCCAGCGAACGTGCATTTGTGCGTAGAGCAAGATCATCTGTCGTAATTAACGATCTTTGATGTTCTCCGTTTTCCTTCATTCAAGCGTGTTTCTCAGTGGTCGAGAGATTTATAACCTCGATGAAGTTGCTTTCGCAGCTAAGAGTAGGCTAACATTTTTCTTTTTAAGTTTTTAGTTTGTATTTTGTATTTGAAAGGAAAATGTGTGTTTTGTTTTTTGGCAAACTTTTTCATGGTGTTCATTAAGGGTGTAACGGTACATGTATTTGTATTGAACCGTTTCGGTACGTGGTGCTCTGTTTGGAACGGAGGCGTACCGAATGAGTTTCTGACGTAATGTAACCCTTACTTTTCGAGGCTGTGAGTCGATCGGGTTACAGTTTCTTTGTGTAGATTAAATTTACTCCGTCTTCTCTACTAGGGGTGTGACAAAATATCGAAATGGCGATATATCGTGATACTTTGTATCCCAAAAGGTTATCGATATGCTTCTGTCAAGAATCGAAATATCGTTTTAAAAAGGTGTCAATGTTAAAAAAAAAAAAAAAGAAAAAAAGGAACAATCAAGTTGCTATCAAAATCTTTCACAATAATAGTGTCTCAGTTAACTCTAAGGCTGCCATTGATGGTGCTTGAAGCCCAGTCCATTTAGACTGAGAATGTTCATTCAAAACCAGAGCATTCAGTCATTCTGTCCGATTTTCAGGGCATTTAAAGGTCACTTGCTGTTCATTTTAGGGCATTTACAGATCGTTTCCTGTTGAGTTTGAGTCACTGCCTATTCTTTTGGGTGATTCCCAGGTCACTTCCTGTTCTGTAACTCAAAATATAAAGGAAGTGACCCATAAAATACCCCAAAATCAACAGGAAGTAACTGAAAATCAACAAGTAAATGACCTTAAACTGCCCAAAATTACCTCATTGGCTGCCACTGACGGCCATAGACGTTCAATCCGTTTGAAGTGGGAGGCATGGCACTCCCGAACATTCGTTTATTCGTTGCCACCCTCCCAGCTCAAATGGATTGGACGTCTACTAATGATAAACTCATTCCAATTCACAGCAGACACTTGTTTTTCTGTTTATTAGTTGATTGTAGAGCTGAAACGAATACTCGAGCAACTCAAGTAACTCGAGTTTAAAAACTGATCCGAGTAATTTTATTCACCTCGAGTAATCGTTTATTTTGACAGCTCTAAGCATCACGTTTTGCTCGGACTACTTTTAATGTGGGACAACGCGCTGATGTCACGTGTGTAGAGGAAGAAGCAAAAAAAACCCCAAAAACCTTACATCAGCCGACAGCCGCTACAAACGACGCCGACGTTGCTAAATACTAGCTCGCACGATGCTACGTTGATAGCAGGTAGCGTCTGATGAGTCTCATAGAGATCACATGTATGTCGAACTAGATGCGAAATAACAGACTCGGCCGCGTCTAGGCAGCGTTAGTAAACAGCCGCCATCTTAAAGCAGTAGAGCGCTAGGCGCTAATAAAGAGTGCTAAACGCTAATAAATAAGATTAACGTTACTGTCACTAGCTCACGCATACAGGCTTTAACATAACATAGCGTTGTGGAGTTATGAGGGTGTAAAATAAAAACTCAATAATGCTAACTATGAATTTTAGCTCAGTAGTCATTGCTGGATAAAACACCTAGTAGCACTGGTCCCTAATGTCCTCCAATACAGCCTGTATCATACATTTATTTTGAACACTGCAAAAACTCAAAATCCTATCAGGACTTACAGTTTAAACTAACTTAAAACTTAACTAGAACTTAAAAATGGCTTGACACAAATAGAAATTCAATTGAAACACGTGGGAAAAATTCCTAACTTTTAAGTGATGTGTGTTATCAAGCGTAACGGCATTTATATATATATATATATATATATATATATATATATATATATATATATATATTAATAAGATATAAAGGTTTATGAGTAAAAGCAGTGAATTAGTCTTTTTTTTTTATTTTTTTTTTTAAATTCTAGTTACATCTGAGATGCAATTGTTGGCTGTTTTCAACAATATACATCGAAAATAAAGACATTGATTGACTGAAAATGGTTCAAGATTAGATGAAATGTCTTGTTTTCTCATGTATATTTATAATTGCTCTTCACCTAAAAATATATTTGTTTTATCCGATTACTCGATTAATCGATAGAATTTTCAGTCGATTACTCGATTACTAAAAAATTCGATAGCTGCAGCCCTAGTTGATTGTAGAAAATCCTAGACCAATGTACCAATGTATCGATAATCGTTGTATCGCCATATCGTCAGATCATCGTTATCATGAGCTTTGTATTGCAAATCGTATCGTATCGTGAGGTACCAAGAGGTTCCCACTCCTATTCTCTACTATAATGAGGACCAACACGGTAGGACAGTATAACCCAGAAACATCAACGGCGTGACAACGTGGCCGCTGTGGGAACGCAGTGAAAGTCAATCAGCCAATGCAAACCAGTCACAGTGCGGCCGCGTGTTAGACGTGTCCCAGAAGCAGCTCAACACGACGCACGCGAAAAGAACGGCAGAGTTTATTATTTGATGCGAGACTCGACCATCCTGCGTGTATACTACTACCAGTAGCTAGGATCAGGCAGACCGGAAGTCACTCGTGTAAAAATACGGTGGATCCGGTCGATTTTCAAACTACCGTAATTTCCCGACTATAACGCGCACTTTTCCCCCCCAAAATCAACTTGTAAAATCATGGTGCGCATTATAAACGGGTACATGGATGGAAACGGAAATATATATATATTACATATATATATATATATTAGGGATGTCCCGATCCAGGTTTTTTCACTTCCGATCCGATACCGATATTGTTTTGCACTTCCGATCTGATACCGGCCAGTACCGATGCCGGCCTATCTGAGCATGTGTTAAAGTTAAAAGTTATTTAGCCTCCTTACTTAGTTGTCAGACTCATGTTGAAAAGAGTTTTAGTGCTCTTGATAACAACTAGCCAGCTGAATTAGATGAATTTAAATAACACAAAACGTTTGGTAACAAGAAACTGACCTGTTTATTCAATGACAAACACAAAACATTAGAAATAACAAACAGAAATGGCATAGTCAGTCAGTAAAACGTGCAAATGATATTGTAAACGGTCTTAAAAAGCAAAACACACAAACAACCTCAGTGGAAAATCCTACAAACCCCCCCCTCCCAAGCAATTAGATGCCTTTAATGTTTTGTGTATTAGTTACAATAATTGTATGAAAAGCCTCTCAGGTTTAAATAAACGACTTTTTCAGTATCAAGTTAACATTTTAAAACAGCAAATAAAATACTCAAGTCCCAATTCTGTATCTGCAGCTTTAAACTACATTTAATTCATTTAATTTTGCGAATCAACTGTTAAAGTTGTTAAAATTGCTCCCTTTATTCCATGATTTCCCTTCTGCCTATTTTCGACATGTGAAAGTTTTAAAACTGTTTTGAGGATAGATTCAAGTCAAGATTTTGCCGATTTAGGAGTATTTTAGATAAAAAGTTAATTAGGTTCGCTTGGAAGGTTCACAACAGCCTACTAGGGAAGTCTCCTGCTTTAAGATGGCGGCCGTTTCTAACGCATCTATTTCCATACTTCTACAATGTTGCTAACGCCATCGAGTCTGTCATTTTGCATCTAGTTCTATATACGTATGATATCTATTATCTACAGTAAAACAATGTTGACGTAGTTTGTAACTGCTGTCAGCAGCAGTCAGGTATTCTTGTGTTTTTTTATCCAGCGGCATGAGTTGAGCTAAACCCGTGAGTTGAGCATTGGCATTACCCGGGTCTATGACAAGCATGATGTTTACTCTCGGGACGCAATGCGGTCCGTTTCTCATTGCGTCCCAAAGACCGCGCTGTGTATTAGTTCCGCTTTACTCGACATATTTCAATAATCGGAATTTGGATGTTTGTGAATCGTTCTCGAATCTTCCACGGCCGAATCGCTCAAGGATGTAATTACGGCTGGGCATGTTGTACCGTGGTTCTAAGTGTTTGATGGTGCGTCTTTACTCACGAGAGATAATGGCTTGTCATCCAGAATGAATTCTTCGGCAATATCCAGAATGAATTCTTCGGCAATGACTCTTGTTATTCCCTGGGCTTTGGGACTGTTGAGTGCCAGTTTGTCACGCATAGCAAAAGTTTCTGCCAGTGTTAGTTACGTAGGACCTTTCTTTTTGTCTTCGGTTTTCTCAACATACGCCTTATATTGTTTGTGGTGATATTTCGCTAAATGCTTGAATAGGTTGGTTGTATTAAAACTTCTTACAGCTTTACCACCACGCTTGACTTAATTGTGGCATATGTTGCACTCTGCCTCTTCGTCTTTGTCGTCCTTTAAGGTGAAATGATCCCACACAGATTTACCGATAAAGTCTCTCGGTAAATTGGGAGACGGTAATGTAGTGTGTTGAATGTGTGTCGTAAAATAAGGACAGGATTTTAGGGAAACCGAAGCAAAAACTGGAATGGATTATGTAAATCGGTGCGCTGGAAAACCCGGACCGGACTTTAAAAAAAACTGGATCGGAAGTCTGGATCGGAATTTTTCCGTGTCGGCCGATCCGATACCGATGCGCATTTTTTTTGCCCATATCGGCGTCCAATCCGATCCAAATATTGGATCGGGAAATCTCTAATATATATAAACCGAGTTTTTTTTAATTGACACGGCCACGTTGTGTTGAAGAAACGTATGGGGCGACCCGTTGCCGACCATTATGGTACTTGACGTCACCATTTTATTTCGGTAATCTTCACTCTAATCGGCCGAATGATTTCGTCTGAGTTAAATTCTGCTTTTTTCACTCTTCATATAGCACAGAATTTAGTTTCTTGAACTCATTTAAGTCAACGTTTATTGCAGCGCCGCAACTCGGACCATAACAAACGTAAGCACACAGACTTCCTGTGTCCGTCAACTATATATGTCCCTCGGGAAACTCAAACCCAAATAACAATAGTTCCTATTGTTACTGTCGTCTCGACAGCGATGAGCTCTCACAGATTTTCGATTTACGTTCTCACTTTCATTTTACCGTATCAATCCATGGAAGAAACAGTTATTCATCATGATGAAACGAGCAAGTTATACAGCAGCCTTTAAAAGAAAAGTCACATCTGTTTTGTTTTCTCCTAGATTCTGGTAAGTTGGAGAAGTTGTCAAATCATATTATTTCCGTAAATATTGTCAGTTTATGGTAATGTTTTGAACCACCAATGTGCTATGCTTGTGCTGTGTTTCACCAGTCAGTAATATGACATTTCTGTATCTGTACACGAGCTCTGTTTTCTTGTATTCTTCTATTTATTGGTGCTAAAATTAGGGTGCGCGTTATACACGGGTACAATAATTTTCCCTAGATTTTACAAGTAAATTTGGGGTGCGCATTATACACGGGTGCGCCTTATATTCGGGAAATTACAGTAATATGCAATCGTAACCCACTTTTTGAGTCCATCACATCTCTTGAGTGGTAGATCGGGGCACAATTGACTTGTCTTTGTTGATTTACTGCTGTCTTCTCTACTATAATAATAACCAACATGGCCCTGTGTTCAATACAAAACCCTCCTACCACAACAAGTAGGAACTAATATTCACATAGGAACTAAAGTTATACAACATAAAATATACAATATAAATACAACATCACATTTGTAAAATATAAAAACATAATAAAATAAATATTAGCCCATTTAAATGAAATAAATCGAAATGAGCTAAAACATCTGTAGTTAAATAATAAGAATAATAAACAGATCCTGCTTACACAATTAAATTTATTAATTTATGTGTGGCGCTTTAACTTGAGAAAATCCACCACTAAAGCTTTTGAAAACCGTTCATAAGAAAAAAAAAGATTCATTGAGGCATTTCATTTGTAAAATACATGTTAAAATCTTTGTCATTGGGATTGCTTTTCTCTTTAGCACAGTACTTCTTTTTTCTTCTTTCTTTCAGAAAGAAAGCTGACCAATACGCGGGGGTCTGAAAGGCAAATTGTTGTTGGATTATCTTTAAATACCCGCTACTTTTTGAGCAGAATTCTAGCTTTGTATAGGCTAATGTTCCTATTGTTGAAAGCACAAATGTGTGTAATAAACAACTAGCACATTTATATTCTGCATTTTGTTTTCTTACTGTACTGAAAATGAACCGAACCGTGACCTCAAAACCGAGGTACATACCGAACCGGGATTTTTGTGTACCGTTACACCCTTAGTATATTAGTATACTGTATATGACAATACAGCTGTCGAAATCTTGCACATTTGGCTTTACTGTTGCTAAACAACAGTACACCATTTTTTCCTCACATACTGAGAACATATAAGACAACAAAAAAAAAATTTCCTTCACATTTTAGCTTGTGTATTTTTCATTTTATTATTTGTGTGAAGAACAAATAATGTACGTTGTCAATTCCTTAAATTTTAACTCAAGGAAAAATGTTGACAGTATGCTGTTCTACAGTTAAAATGTTATTGAAATTAAACCTTTTATCTAACATGTCTTGGTATTACTGATGAATTTTAACACGATTAGGTCTAAAAATGTGAAAATGGGGTTTGTGAGTCATCTTACCTTTACTTTAGTTTCATGTTACAGTGGCAAGGTTTTTTGGCATTAGTATCAAAATTAAGGTTGTTGCATTAAACATTAACTGTATACATTTAATATTTGGTAACCGGAATTTCACCGCTTATAATAAGTAATAATAATTACAATAAGTGTTTTTGTACTAGGGCATTTGAGTTTGCCGCAAATTATTATAAGATGTTTTACCTTGACGTCATGACTGTATTTAGAACATTATGAACTGTCTGGACAATATCTTAAGTGGGTTGGCAGTGGGTGTGTTTTTTTTTTTTTTGGGTGGGGGGCTTGGGGGACTGAACCCTGTGTTCAGTCATCACTGTCATGAAATGACGTATGAAGTGGTGAAGTCACATGTTTCTGGAAAAGAAACATAGTTTGATGTCCAGGCTGGCGCTGGGTAAACCTCGACACGTACTTCACACGTGGAAACAATTGTTTTCCGAGGAAATGTTAAATGCATTTGTCACAAGGATTTTCTTTTTTGTCACTATAATTCATCCAGGCTAATATTCCTAAAGACATTGTAAAGTGAATAGAGCTGTCAAAATGATAAAATCCCAAACTTCCCTTTTTACATTATCTCCATAATAATAATAATTTTTTAAAAACAGTATTACAGTATGATTATTATTAGTAGTGGGAACCTCTTGGTACCTCACGATACGATACGATTTGCGATACAAAGCTCAAGATAACAATTATCTGACGATATGGCGATACAACGATTATTGATACATTGGTCAGGAAATCATTCTAGGATATTCTACAAACAACTAATAAACAGAAAAACAAGCTTCTGCTGTGAATTGGAATAGGTTTATCACTAGTAGACGTCCAATTCATTTAAACTTGGAGGGTGAACTTGGACTATGGACGTCAGTGGCAGCCAATGCCAGGCAATGAGGTAATTTTGGGCCATTTACGGTCATTTACCTGTTGATTTTCGGTAACTTCCTGTTGATTTAGGGTTATTTTATGGGTCACTTCCTGTTTATTTTGAGTTACAGAACAGGAAGTGACCTGGGAATCACCCAAATGAGTAGGCAGTGACTCAAACTCAACAGGAAATGACCATGAAATGCCCTAGAATTAACAGCAAGTGACCTGTTAATGCTCCGAAAATCGGGACTGAATGACTGTGAATGCTCTGGTTTTGAATGAACGAAGGTTCCCAGTCTAAATGGATTGGGCATTTTTTAATTTTATTTTTTATTTATTTATTTATTTTTAACATTGACACCTTTATAAAATGATATCTGGATTCTTGACAGTTGCATATCGATAACCTTTTGGGATACAAAGTATCACGATATATCACCATTTCGATATTTAGTCACACCCCTAATTATTATCATGACTTTTGTTAGGGAAGAGTGCTATGCACTGTGGATTATTTAAAATTTGATGGGTGGGACATATAATATTCTGTAATAATAATAACGCATTGGGATTTATTTATAATGCTGTTTTGGACACTCAAAGACGCTTTACATTGCATTAATCTTTCACTCTGCACTCAAGGGTCTTAACTGCTGTAGTCATGGCTGTCCCTTGGGGAGTTTGACAGAGGCGAGGCAACCAATTGTTCTCACAGGCATGTAGGGTGAAGTATCAAGGATACAAAGACAATGGACACAGTTGGAAGAAGGTGGGAGCTGGAATCGATCGGCCGATACTTCAATCAGTGGACGACAAGCTCAACGCTGTGTAAAACGGGTACTCACATTTTGTACCATGTTCAAATTAGAAAAGTCAGTGTATTAAATGTCTGAAAATTAAAAAATAGAGGAACTATTAAAGAAGGCAGTTGGAGTTGTTACTTTCGAATAAGGAAATAGACCCATATGCATGGCAAAACATACTATTTACTCCTGTGAATATATTTGAATTTACTCTGATGCCATTTGTCAGGATAATAACCTCTTTGTGTTTTATACGTACTTTGTATTTTCGAAAGTTTGCTTCTTGTCAAGCCAGGAGGCGTGCACACACCTCCTACAGTAATGGAAGGTTAAGAACAATCTTGTAACAAAACCTATTCTAATGTCAAGGCCACGCTTTTGAGATAAATCCCACATTGCAAAGTAAATAAGATAAGGATTCTTTGATCGCTTCAGCTACCACTTATAAAGGTTATCATTCATGATAACTTGATATACAGTGATCCCTCGCTACTTTGCGCTTCAAACATTGTGCCCTCAGTCCATTGTGGATTTTTTCTTCCAATTAAAAAAATAAATAATAAATGCAGGATTGTTATACTGATGTTGCATCTGATCACATACAATCTTTCACTCTCCCTCCTGGAGCTTTTCTTTCAAACCAGGCAGCTGCGGCTTGTTAAAGTTAACGATGAGTGACAGGAGCTGCTTTGAAGTTGCAGGAGAACTGCCTTTCAAAGACTACCGCCTCGTTTAACTTTTTAAACATTGGCTGTTGTCGCTATAGCAACTCATTGGCTTGTGTGGAGAGCTGTTCTAAGCAACATGAGTTGGTTTGATAGGAGTCCCTCAATGAAGAATTTAATAAACAATTATACTTTGAGGGGAAAAAAGGGATGCTAAATCCGAATAAATACATTGAACACACACACGCATAAAAATGTAAATAAACTACACCTCTACTTCGCGAATTCGAGAAAAACGAGGGATCATTGTATATGCAGTTGACACTAGATAGCAAGAATTTTATTATGTCATACTTATTAATGTAACCACTGCGAATACAAGCAAATTTTAGTTTTGGTTCACAAACTATCCTATTTGATCAAGATTGCTACACAGCCCCCCCCCCAGAAATTCACTCCCAAGGACGCCAGGCATAACCCGACCGAATGGGATGCCAGGCGTTGGACGACTGGACGGGACAAGGGGTCGAGGTCAAGAAACGCGGCATGCAGTGCCACCCAGTCGAGTCTGGAGAAGAGTCGTAGTTGCTCTGCCGTGGCGACTGATGGAAGAAACCAAGCAGAAGCAAGGGAAGCACCAAAAACTGAGTTGTAGTGATGTCCTGGTCATCTAGAAGCGGCGAAACATGAGAGACATTGTCGTCGGCGTTTGCAAGCGCTGACAGTGGAGCGACCTCGGAGACTTCCACAGGCGCTGGAGCGATGTCAGCAGTGGCCAGAGAGACAGGTACAGGATTGAAGTCGTCAGAAGGACCAAGAGCAGACGCCGCGTTGATGAGAAGGCCAGGAACGGACGGCACGCTGTAGAGAAGTCCAGGAACGGCTGGGACGCTGTAGAGAAGGCCAGGGACGGATGTGGTGCCGTCGAGAAGTCCAGGAACAGACGGGGGTTGAGAAGGCTGTCTGGAAGCACCAGAGCAGAAGCGTGCTGTGGCTGCACGGGCACTAGAACAGATCTGGTGTTTCGGAAAGACATGTATTTCGATGAACGGCATACGTACCCACGGCAACCAGACGAGGTGGCCGAGTGGTTAAGGCGATGGACTGCTAATCCATTGTGCTCTGCACGCGTGGGTTCGAATCCCATCCTCGTCGACTCTTTTCTCGAGGGTACGAATCCCATCATCGTTGACTCTTTTCTCAATTTATTTTGGACACCATTTAACTAATTGCCAACCCGATTTCTAACACAAGTCCGAACATATCCTAATTAAGATCCTAACACAGCTCCGGGTTAAGAGCCAATCAGGAGAGCGGCTGGGATGATTGCGTCAAATGCTGCCTTCAAGTGCTCTGGGAGTTTTAGACATTTTTACTTCAACAAGAGGATTTATCAAAATGCAAACGTTAAGTTTGATTTAAAGTTTGGCAACCAACTGGTTGAAAAATAAGAATTATATATGTCTGTTTACAATGTTAATATGCAGGCGCCAAAACAACGGGCAAACTGACGATAAAGCTCTTAAAACACTTTCATACCATTCACAACTGCTTGTTCTCTCGCCACCATTTTGAAAGCTAAATGGTTTTCTTATCTTGGAAACTCGGGTATCAACATACGATATACCTAGTTCCCCAGTGGAAAATACTACTTCAGGGGGCGTCACTTGCAATTTTCGATTTGAGATATGGTATTTACCATTACTACGAGAGTACATGAAGGCAACACAGGTATGCACACCAAATCACAAACTAGCAGAGAAGAGACAATAAAGTTAATAGTTCTACTTGGTACTTTAGTGAATCCATTGTTTGACGTTGCGCTTGACAGTAATTTTGCCTATATTTTTGCGTGAAATGTACTGGTGTGGGCAGTCAGTTCTTTACGTTGGTCACTTTACATTAATACATGCATTCACATTGACAGTATTGTTGGAATACGGCCCTGGGCAATTGACGGCGCTAGACGTCTAATCTATTTTGACTGAAAGCCCATTGGTTCAACAATTGGACGTCTACCGACGTTAGTTGACTAGTTGCAAGAATGTGGCTCAGACCTCCGATATAAACCGCCGGTTAATTGACAGCAAGAGAGTTTTGAAGAATAAGTTCTGGTTGAGTAAAAGATAAGCCAATTTGCTTGACACATACCCTTTCTAGCTTTTTACGTAAGCAATTGAAACGTAGCTAAAAACGGAGTTCTTTTATTTGCAGTCGAGGCGGTGGAGTGTTGTCGCGGTGCTTGTCTCCCTCCCGCGTCCGAATCAGGTAAGTGCACCCCGAATACCTGTAAATAGTTTTTTTTTTTTTTTTTTTTAAGAACGCCGAATAGTTCCCACAGTTAGTAACCCGGTAATAACGATTTCAGAAAGTATACCAAAAACGCGATTTATCGTCACGGTGGCCGAGAGGTTAAGGCGTTGGACTCGAAATCCAATGGGGTTTCCCCGCACAGGTTCGAATCCTGTCCGTGACGTTTTTCTTTTCATATAATGGAGCTGAACGTTATCTAATCACTCTATTTTAGATGTAATATTTTCTCCCAACACATTTGACGTGTGCGTCTTTATTTTCTCCCAGCACATTTGACATGTACTTTGTTAAAAACAAGCAAATGAGTCATTTAATGGTGTCTACATCGTGCTGACACAGTCCTGAAGAAATACCCCTCAATATCAATGTATAATTCTTGTTGATGAGGGAACCCTGAAGAATAAAAACACACAACTACTTAGCCATAGCATACTAACTTGACTAAATGAAAGAACAGAACAACAAGTAATGACAAGGCAAATGTAATACATTTCTCTATGTGTATAAACCAAAATTAAACGAGACACAAAGATAGTTGACATTAAAAGAAAAAAACTTACAGAAATATGCGTGGCGCACGAATAATACAATGCAACAGCATAAACTTCTCATTCAACTACTCATTCTCCCCCTATTCGCAACGTTATTACATGAAGACACTGCTCCCTAGCGGCCGGTGGCATTCTCTTCAAGTCCTATGTAGTGAGATTTGCCATGCGGAAATCATTTCCTAAAAACGACATTCGTGATTTCTTACAAACACAATCTTGTGATATGGATGCATGTTGGCGCTGTTAAAAAATGTGTTTCCTTTGTGATCTAAGTTATTTGTCGTAAACGACAAGGGTTTTGTTAAAATAAAAAAAAAAAAAAAAATTCGCAATTTAGACCCCTCTGAAAAGCGGAAAATGGAACTGTCCGCAGTATATAAAACCAAACCGGCTGCATTGTGTGACGTACATCCTGAGGCATAGTGGAAGCATGGATGTCTGTGGCTGTCTAAAACTTACTTAGCTGTCCAATTGCGTGTTTTTGACATTTGAATAGATAAGCAAACTTACTGAGGCTATGTATTCGAACTACTACTAACTTTAACCGGTTACTCGTTTATAGAGACACACACTTTCGTTAGACTCACTATTTTAACACGACAACACCGTCGCGACGCTAACAATGTCATTCTGAAAAGGCAACACAAAGGAAATGCGGTCGGTCAGTGTTCAATTTTTATTTTAGTTTTTACATACATATTCACATAAAGGGAGACGCTTAAAAATGATTAAAAGCATATCACAAGCTTAAACGTCAAAAAAATTGTGAGTCCAGACTCGGGATTTTCCAGACCGGTAGTTCCATTTGAAGTGCTTAAAACTCATGTGTTGATAGATACTTTTTGAATTTAGCTTTTCATTTGTGAACAAACGTGTGTGCTTTGTGGTATTACTCGAAACTGCGTCTATAAGCGAGTGCTGAAGGCGTTTTTGTCCAAGCTAACATGCTAGGCTAGCCTTGAATGGTGGGTGGATGGTTGGGTGGCATCGACGCAGACAATGGCAGCACCCTCGACAGAAGCGGTGTTCTTGATTAAAGACGTCAAGCCCGGCTTGAAAAACCTCAATATTGTATTCATCGTTTTGGAAATAGGTAAGTGTTAGCCAGCACTTTGGCTCTTGAATGTCCTTTTCCCGGACCGCGTGTGCTCTTAAAGGTACAGGCACGTTTTGTGTGTGTGTGTGTGTTTTGCACGACGTGGCTCAGTTAACTAATTGGCTGCCGTTGACGGTGGTTGACGTCCAAACTATTTTCACTGTGAGACGCAGCCACCTTTAATGGAACTGAAACATGAACATTCACAGCTAGTCCTTCCAGTTTAAATGAATTGGACGTCTATTGTTGTCCATGGTAGCGAATGAATTTAAGTTATTGGCGGCCATAACGAGTGTTTTTCTGCTTTGTTATTAACCTTTGTTACTGTAATTGCCTATACATAAGTTAAAGTAAATATTTGTACTGACAACACTTCTGGTCAAACATGAAAGTGAAAGAAAACCGGCAAGTAAGGCTGGAACCAGCAACGTGACAAAATTTAATAAATGGACACTTAAGCTGAATAGGTTGTATCAATATGTTTTTTTATCAAGTGGCTTGGCTTGGAAAATGAATGAATGAATAATATATATGTATATGTATGGCGGAAAACACTCAGGTGACTTGAAGTTCAGCTCTGAGACCCCCAATTTGGCCAAATTTAAAAATTGTCCTATAGACCCTACTCACATGACGTCACAACCACGCCCCCACGCCATATTGTCCGTCAACTCGTCGTGTTGATGCATTACCGCTACGTAAATTCCTCCTATTATGTCGTGTTTTTCTGCTAGTTAACATTAATCATCAAAATGGTGAAGGCGTGTGTGGCGGTCGGTTGCGATAGCAGAGAAGATAGACGAAGAGACTTGAATTTCTACCGTATTCCGAGAGACCTGGAGAGGAGAGCGAGATGGACTGCTGCAATTTGACGAGAAAACTGGGCTCCAAACGATTACCACAGATTATGTAGTAGTCATTTTATATCTGGTAAGATGCATTTAATATATATTTAGAGGGTTTTGGGCTGACAACCACAATTAAGATCATTGCTAGGCTAATCGCCGACAACATACCGTTTCAAATTCAAGATGCTTATTTCTTCCACCATCTTTATTTTTTGAATCATATTTAGCTGGTAACAAGTGAAAGAAGCTGGCCTCGTCTACGGATCATCGGTTAAACAGGGGTGTCCAAACTTTTTGCAAAGGGGGCCAGATTTGGTGTGGTAAAAATGTGGGGGGCTACCTGGGCTGATTTACGTAGAACAATACATTTAAAGAAATTTTAGCAAGCCTTTCTGTGTGTCACATTTGCTTTATTATTATTTTTTTTTTAATTCATAATTTCAACAATCTCGCCTTTGTGGCGTTCTCTTTCGACCCTCTGGCTCTTGCGAAATACTGCTGCTGTGAAATTAAATTGGCTTCAAGTTGCTTTAATTTCTCGTTGCGTATCTTCCGCGACTGTCTCTTTGCAAATGAGGCAGACACAGTTGTGTATTTTATTGAAGAAATAGTCCAATAGACACCTATCCTTGATGCGTCGCAGTCAACTTTTTTTTATTTTATTTTATTGATTGTCGCCATTTTATAAAAATTGGAAGTAAAGGGTCACACGGGGTAATGTTGCTTAGAGTGCTGCTCTTAAAGTTTTCAAAGGTTGAGAATAGGCTGAGTTTCTGTGGACAAGATACAGTGCCTTGCAAAAGTATTCGGCCCCCTTGAACCTTGCAACCTTTCGCCACATTTCAGGCTTCAAACATAAAGATATAAAATTTTAATTTTTTGTCAATCAACAACAAGCGGGACACAATCGTGAAGTGGAACAAAATTTATTGGATAATTTAAACTTTTTTAACAAATAAAAAACTGAAAAGTGGGGCGTGCAATATTATTCGGCCCCCTTGCGTTAATACTTTGTAGCGCCACCTTTTGCTCCAATTACAGCTGCAAGTCGCTTGGGGTATGTTTCTATCAGTTTTGCACATCCAGAGACTGACATTCTTGCCCATTCTTCTTTGCAAAACAGCTCGAGCTCAGTGAGGTTGGATGGAGAGTGTTCAGCAGTCTTCAGCTCTTTCCACAGATTCTCGATTGGATTCAGGTCTGGACTTTGACTTGGCAATTCTAACACCTGGATACGTTTATTTTTGAACCATTCCATTGTAGATTTGGCTTTATGTTTTGGATCATTGTCCTGTTGGAAGATAAATCTACGTCCCAGTGTCAGGTCTTGTGCAGATACCAACAGGTTTTCTTCCAGAATGTTCCTGTATTTGGCTGCATCCATCTTCCCGTCAATTTTAACCATCTTCCCTGTCCCTGCTGAAGAAAAGCAGGCCCAAACCATGATGCTGCCACCACCATGTTTGACAGTGGGGATGGTGTGTTCAGGGTGATGAGCTGTGTTGCTTTTACGCCAAACATATCGTTTTGCATTGTGGCCAAAAAGTTCAATTTTGGTTTCATCTGACCAGAGCACCTTCTTCCACATGTTTGGTGTGTCTCCAAGGTGGCTTGTGGCAAACTTTAAACGAGACTTTTTATGGATATCTTTGAGAAATGGCTTTCTTCTTGCCACTCTTCCATAAAGGCCAGATTTGTGCAGTGTACGAATGATTGTTGTCCTATGGACAGACTCTCCCACCTCAGCTGTAGATCTCTGCAGTTCATCCAGAGTGATCATGGGCCTCTTGGCTGCATCTCTGATCAGTTTTCTCCTTGTTTGAGAAGAAAGTTTGGAAGGACGGCTGGGTCTTGGTAGATTTGCAGTGGACTGATGCTCCTTCCATTTCAATATGATGGCTTGCACAGTGCTCTTTGAGATGTTTAAAGCTTGGGAAATCTTTTTGTATCCAAATCCGGCTTTAAACTTCTCCACAACAGTATCTCGGACCTGCCTGGTGTGTTCCTTGGTTTTCATAATGCTCTATGCACTTTAAACAGAACCCTGAGACTATCACAGAGCAGGTGCATTTATACGGAGACTTGATTACACACAGTTGGATTCTATTTATCATCATCGGTCATTTAGGACAACATTGGATCATTCAGAGATCCTCACTGAACTTCTGGAGTGAGTTTGCTGCAGTGAAAGTAAAGGGGACGAATAATATTGCACGCCCTACTTTTCAGTTTTTTATTTGTTAAAAAAGTTTAAATTATCCAATAAATGTTGTTCCACTTCACGATTGTGTCCCACTTGTTGTTGATTCTTGACAAAAAAATTAAATTTCATATCTTTATGTTTGAAATCTGAAATGTGGCGAAAGGTTGCAAGATTCAAGAGGGCCGAATACTTTTGCAAGGCACTGTAGTTGTAGATATCAGGGTAGCAGATGTCAGGCAGAGACAGCAAAGACAGCAGGTCGAAAAACATCGATTTAGGCATCAAATATGGATCTGGCGAATGGATAAACTGAAGCTTTTCCACACAACGCCTTTATATGCAACGCATCCAATGAGTTTACAGTGTCAGATAACACCGGGGCTTCCATGAATTGCTCTATAAATTGCACGACTAATTGAAACCATTGAGAATAGGGCTAAACAATGATGGACAATATGGCGGCCGGATACAGCGACACGTCATTTTGTGACGTTGGTGAGTAGGGTCTTTATGTATGTGTGATAAATCAATGGAAAGCTTAAAATCTCAATTTTCGAGGGGAAGGAAATTTTTGAACAGGAGTGCATTTAAAAAAAAAAAAAAAAACAAATTTAAACAGCAAAACCCTAACTGGAGGTGAGAGCATAATTAAAGACTCCATGGTTTTAACGAGATATTATCACGTACTTACCTCTCTTCGATCCAAAAACTCCATGTAGCATGTATCGCCGAGTGTCAAGACTCAGCTGTGAATGGCCACAGCCAGATTTTTTGGGGATTTTATAGGTGAAACATGGTAACATAACAAGGGTCGTGATGCAGAAATCGCAGACATCAAGTGGTCGAGATTTTCTTTTTCATATATTTACCCTTTAAAACATTTTTTTTTTCAAATTTTCTTTGCCTGGATCAATTGTCATCTTTAATATAGGGAAAATGCGACAGTAAAAAAAAAAAAAAAAAAATAGAATTAAGAGGTAGAGGTAGATATCCGTGACTTAATTACAGACACTATTTTTTTCATGGTGATGTAATTTGTTTAAAAGTTTAAAATACGCGATGGAATACTTTTTATGGCTGGGTTGAAACAAAAGCGGTTGCACGTCATCTAAACGGGGGTCTCCAGGGTAAAAACAAAAATAGTTCAGGGGCTTAATGTGTCATGAATCTACTATGGCAGCATATAGACATTATTCTATCAAACACAACAGTTCTTTTGGCTTGAAATACAGCAGTTTATTTTAAAGAGGGGTGCAAGAGCAGAAACTGCTTTTTCAGTATTGTCTGTGTTTTCCGACATATATAAAAATTTTAATACAGTCAATTGATGAAATTCAGTGGTGACTGAGTGTGCCATTTGAAAACATTCTAACACCTCAGTGTAATCTGTCATAATTTTGTTACATATTAACTCATTGGTGAGACAAACCAGAGTTTCTTTAAAATATTAGCTGTTTTTACTTTGACCACCAGGTAACTTTGATGTACTGTAACTTACAACACTGAAATTAAGGAAACACATCAACAACCTTCCTGTTCTACTGGCATTTACGTTTATCATAAATTAACTCATTGGTTTCCACTGAGTACTAATAAGGGCCTGTCAGCGATTGTAACCTCACAATGACATTTAGTAACTCTATGTATTTAAAGTAAATCAATACATTTTTGTCATGAATTTGAAAAGGTAAACCCTCGTGGTTTTTCTTAAACTAGGACGAGTGACCAAGACGAAAGACGGTCATGAAGTGCGTTCCTGTAAGGTGGCAGATAAAAGCGGCAGCATCGCCATCTCTGTTTGGGATGAGCTGGGAAGTCTCATTCAGCCTGGTGACATTATTAAACTCACCAGAGGGTAAGCTTGGGCCCATACAGGTTAGATGCCAGGGAGTGAAAATGAACTAAAGAAAAAAATGTCTAAGTTCTATTTTCTTTTCTATGGGATTTAAACATGACTTTTGTGTTTAGGTATGCGTCAATATGGAAAGGTTGCCTGACACTTTACACTGGCAGAGGTGGAGATTTGCAGAAGATTGGCGAGTGAGTATTGACTAATTGACTCCCTGTTCTGAAGGTGTGTTGGTATTGCTGTTTACGAGACTTTTTTTAAACTGTTTTTTATTTTTCTATAAATTCTTTCTTTTCTCACTACAGTCTACATATGCAGTTGTAAATATAATTTTATACTAAAGCACACACAAGATTTGTTTTAAATTAATTTTGATTCCTGATTCTCAGTGCTAGTCCTTCTAAAAAAAATTAGCATAATGTGATAAAGTTCATTATTTTCTGTAATGTACTGATAAACATTAGACTTTCATATATTTTAGATTCATTACACACAACTGAAGTAGTTCAAGCCTGTTATTGTTTTAATATTGATGATTTTGGCAAAAAAGTCAAGCAAAACCAGAAAAAAAAACAAATTCCTATCTCAAAAAATTAGCATATTTCATCCGACTAATACAAAAAAAGTGTTTATTACAAAAAAAAGTCAACCTTCAATTAATTATATCAGCTATGCACTCAATACTTGGTCGGGAATCCTTTTGCAGAAATGACTGCTTCAATTCGGCGTGGCATGGAGGCAATCAGCCTGTGGCACTGCTGAGGTGTTATGGTGGCCCAGGATGCTTTGATAGCGCCCTTAAGCTAATTCACAGTGTTGGGTCTGGTGTCTCTCAGCTTCCTCTTCACAATATCCCACAGATTCTCTATGGGGTTCAGGTCAGGAGAGTTGGCAGGCCAATTGAGCACAGTAATGCCATGGTCAGTAAACCATTTACCAGTGGTTTTGGCAATGTGAGCAGGTGCCAGGTCGTGCTGAAAAATGAAATCTTCATCTCCATAAAACTTTTCAGCAGATGGAAGCATGAAGTGCTCCAAAATCTCCTGATAGCTAGCTGCATTGACCCGGCCCTTGATAAAACACAGTAGACCAACACCAGCAGCTGACATGGCACCCCAGACCATCACTGACTGTGGGTACTTGACACTGGACTTCAGGCATTTTGGCATTTCCTTCTCCCCAGTCTTCCTCCAAACTCTGGCACCTTGATTTCCGAACGACATGCAAAATTTGCTTTCATCTGAAAAAAAGTACTTTGAACCACTGAGCAACAGTCCAGTGCTGCTACTCTGTAGCCCAGGTCAGGCGCTTCTGCCGCTGTTTCAGGTTCAAAAGTGGCTGGACCTAGGGAATGCGGCACCTGTAGCCCATTTCCAGCACACACCTGTGCACGTTGGCTCTGGATATTTCTACTCCAGACTCAGTCCGCTGTTTTAACGGGTCCCCCAAGGTCTGGAATCTGCCCTTCTCCACAGTCTTTCTCAGGGTGCGGTCACCTCATCTTGTTCTGCAGCATTTCCTACCACACTTTTTCCTTCCCACTGAGGTGCCTTGATACAGCACTCTGGGAACAGCCTATTTGTTCAGAAATTTCATTCTGTGCCTTAGCCTCTTGCTTGAGGGTGTCAATGATGGCCTTCTGGACAGCAGTCAGGTCGGCAGTCATGCCCATGATTGCGGTTTTGAGTAATGAACCAGGCTGGTCATTCCAAGCCTCAGGAATGTTTCGCAGGGGTTTTGAGTTAATTCGTTGATTCAGATGATTAAGTAAGTAGCTTCTTTTAGAGTACCTTTTCATGATATGCTAATTTTTTGAGATGGGGATTTTGGTTTTTTCTTGACTTTTTTGCTAAAATCATCTATATTACAACTATAAAAGGCCTGAACTACTTCAGTTGTGTGTAATGAATCTAAAATATATGAAAGTCTAATGTTTATCAGTACATTATAGAAAATAATGAACTTTATCACAATATGCTATTTTTTTGAGAAGCACTTTTGGAGACTTGTCTTTCATAGATGAATTTGAATGTGAAATTTAAACATATTTCTATTACCCTTGACAGATTTTGCATGGTGTATTCAGAAGTGCCCAATTTTAGTGAGGCAAATCCTGAGCTGCTCGCTCAAACAAACCAGCAAAACAAGTCTGTAAGTGGTTGTCATTTATTTATTTTATGTATTTAAGTATACTGTAGTTATTTATTGTCCACTTAGAACATGTTGAGTATGAGACTCATCCTGGATCTTTCACGTGTGCCCCCAAAAAATAAGTTTGTATTTGTCTTTGGTCAACAGGGCAAACCTGACCAAAATCAGAGGGGAAACTCTCCACCCAATCAAAATTCAGGTACATCCTCTGCCCCAGGTAAGCGTTAAATTATTTCGTCTGCGTACCGTATTATTTGGACTATAAGTCGCACCTGCCAAAGAATGCACAATGAAAATGATAAAAAAGAGGTCACACTACAATACTAATCACATTTTGGGGGAGCAATTTAAAATCAGAAACCAACAAAAAGATATGTTAAAGTAATAACTAATAATGGACAATTGTTAAAGTATAATATCAAGTTTGTTGTTGATAAGGGTATAGTCATCCAGAAATTTCATGGCTGTCAGAATTTAAAAAAAAAAAAAAAAAAAAAAAAAAAATTTTTTTTGCTCCTGAGTAAGTCCCAGCCAAACGATGTAAAAAGTGTGATTTATAGTCCAGAAAATATGGTATGACTTCAACATTCTTATTAATGCAGCAAAAAAAAAAAAAATTTTTTTTTCACGTCTTAAAGGAGACTTTGTGTATAATATATATTTTTTCCACCCACAAAAACTACTGAATGCTTTTGCAGCTTGCTGTAGCATCTCAGTAAAGACTCACATTAACATGGACATATTTGTCAGGGGGAAAAACATCTCATGTGCACTCTCTCTCCCCAGGTAACGGCTCCATGGCTCCGTTTTCCACCAATAACAACAACAGCAGTGGCAGTGGCCCCGCACCGGGTGGGGCTCGCGACTCTGCTTTCGGGCGGCCAAACGGCCGGTCTCCGGGCAATGGAGCGACTCAGACTCCCGCCTCCGGACCCCCGTCTGCTGCCGCCAAGTCGTCAATTAACATTAGCAACGGCAGGGACCCGCGACGTGCCAAAAGATGAAAAGAGTTGGGCTAGACTCTCAACATCATTCCCCCTTTTCACCTCACTTGAATTCAATTTGATATCGGCTGCTATCACAGTCACATGTAGAGTAGCTGCATTGTTCTTGAAGATTACAGATGAGATTGTGTCTTTAATTACTTGGAATTTTGCAGTTGCAGTGCTGAACTCGTCCTTTAGGAACCTTCTGTTATCGTAACACCCCACAATCCCTGTAAAATTCCAGCATATTATATACTACTTGAACACTCGGTGCACTTTCTTCTCTTATTTTCAAAGTGAGGAAAATGTTTGTCATCAAGGAACCAGTTTTTGTAAATGTCCCCTCAATGACCACATAACCAAACTTTTTGATTTTTATATAGTGCAGGTTGATTTAGTAGAGCTCTACCGCCCCTTCAAAACTAATTTTCTCATTTGCCACGATTGTACCATCTTTAAAGTGGGACCACTTCAAGCTTGGTGACAGAAGTTAACCAAATAAATTTTACATCAGAAATAAAAATGTTCTTCTCCAATTGACCCCAACCACCTAATGCACACATTTGCTTCCTGTTGAAGCCCCTCACATGTACAGAGCAAACTAGTTTAAGCAATGTGTTGCTCCATCATTTCTCCATATCCTTTGGTTGCACCAAGCACCTCACACATTGACGCTTGCCTGGCGTTGCCTCATTTTTTCTCCCACAGACCGATGCACTTTTAATATAATAGAATTCATTTTGGAGCACTTTTAAAGATGCTCAAAGGCCACACGTAACAGGTTATCTCAAAATTTGGTCTATCCACACACCGATGCACATTTTGGCCATTAAAAATTAGTTTTTAAAAAAGTGAATATTTGCGGAATCTGCGTTTGATGTGTCATCTTGTGCACATTAAAAATGAAGTTTTAAGTTTTAACAGTCGAAATATAACTGCGACGACAAAATGTTCAAACGTATGTGCGACGCCTTGTTTACATTCAGGTATTCCGGTTATGCAAGATTTGGAATCTTAAAATGTCACCTATACATCACGAATGTATTAAAGACTTATA
Source organism: Corythoichthys intestinalis (assembly GCF_030265065.1). Lineage (NCBI taxonomy): Eukaryota > Metazoa > Chordata > Actinopteri > Syngnathiformes > Syngnathidae > Corythoichthys > Corythoichthys intestinalis. Next base: position 13,810,342 of record NC_080406.1, on the reverse strand, counting down.
TAATGCACATATATAAACACATAAGCGACCACGCCCGTCAGTGACCCGTGCTAACATGCTAACGGTTCACGAACATCTCACAAGGCAAGGGCGAGACGCAATATACGATCGTTAAACCGTTTTACTTCTTGTCATTCTGTGCTTGAAAGCACATCAAGAAATATGTAATGGTGTGGGGGTTTTCTCTTGCTGGATGGGACAAAATGCTTGTTTTTAAAAAGTCCTATGTGTGGACATTGTCAAAGATACTTTACAGTTAAACGAGCAAACGATATAAGCAGAATAAAACCACCGATAAAAATTTTTAACTTGAAAGCCAGTTTTAAAAGGTGGGTTTTTAGCAATTTTTTGAGTGTAGGAAGGTGTGAGCAGGTGCAGAAGGGTTTGAATTGCCTTCTAGACTGCCATTGAGGGCAATAGACATCTGTTCCATTTGAACTGGGTGCGTGATCACTGTCACCCTGCTCTGTTCAAATGGTTTTGACATCTATCGCAGTCCATGAATTAAGGCTGGATTTACCCTGTTAGCCCACTCTAGTTTTAATCACCCAAGTGTCTAGTGCAGTGGTTCTTAGCCTGGGTTCGCTCGAACCCCGGGGTTCGGCGAAAAACGCAGAGCCAGATTTTCGTACGCAGATTAAATCCAGCCAAAGTGGCTTTTTAGACAAGGTTTTGGACTGCTTTGCTCCCAATTTACCGTCTTAATCCATTACTTTTAACTGTTAGTCCATAATCTGATGGGAGGAGGAACTGGTCTGCTCAGTGGAAGGTTGACTCACACTTGGTATGAGGGAATACAACAGACCAGTGGGAAGCGTGGTCTCAAATTTTGACCTGTTTATAAAACATGCTGTCAAAAAGAATTTTGAAGGGGAATTTGCTAAATTATTAGCTTGCTAGGTAAATGCAGTGGGGCAAATAAGTATTTAGTCAACCACTAATTGTGCAAGTTCTCCCACTTGAAGACATTAGAGAGGCCTGTAATTGTCAACATGGGTAAACCTCAACCATGAGAGACAATGTGGGGGAAAAAAATCACATTGTTTGATTTTTAAAGAGTTTATTTCCAAATCAGAGTGGAAAATAAGTATTTGGTCACCTACAAACAAGATTTCTGGCTGTCAAAGAGGTCTAACTTCTTCTAACGAGGTCTAACGAGGCTCCACTCGTTACCTGTATTAATGGCACGGGTTTTAACTCATTATCGGTATAAAAGACACCTGTCCACAAGTTCAGTCAGTCACACTCCAAACTCCACTATGGCCAAGATCAAAGAGCTGTCGAACGACACCACAGACAAAATTGTAGACCTGCACCAGGCTGGGAAGACTGAATCTGCAATAGGTAAAATGCTTGGTGTAAAGAAAACAACTGTGGGAGCAATTATGAGAAAATGGAAGACATACAAGACCACTGATAATCTCCCTCTATCTAGGGCTCCATGCAAGATCTCAACCCGTGGTGTCAAACTGATAACAAGAATGGTGAGCAAAAATCCCAGTACCACACGGTACTAGGGATACCTAGTGAATGACCTACAGAGAGCTGGGACCACAGTAACAAAGGCTACTATCAGTAACACAATGCGCCGCCAGGGACTCAAATCCTGCACTGCCAGATGTGTCCCGCTGCTGGAGAAAGTACACGTTCAGGCCCGTCTGCGGTTCGCTAGAGAGCATTTGGATGATCCAGAAGAGGACTGGGAGAATGTGTTAAGGTCAGATGAAACCAAAATAGAACTTTTGGTAGAAACACAGGTTCTCATTTTTGGAAGAGAAAGAATACTGAATTGCATCCGAAGAACACCATACCCTCTGTGAAGCATGGGGGTGGAAACATCGTGCTTTGTGGCTGTTTTTCTGCAAAGGGTCCAGGACGATGGATCTGTGTAAAGGAAAGAATAAATGGGGCCATGTATCGAGGGATTTTGAGTGGAAATCTCCTTCCATCAGCAAGGGCATTGACGATGAGACGTGGCTGGGTCTTTCAGCATGACATTGATCCCAAACACACAGCCAGGGCAACAAAGGAGTGGCCTAGCCAGTCTCCAGCTCTCAACCCCATAGAAAATCTGTGGAGGGAGTTGAAAGTCCGTGTTGCCCAACGACAGCCCCAAAACATCACTGCTCTAGAGGAGATCTGCATGGAGGAATGGGCCAAAATACCAGCAACAGTGTGTGAAAAGCTTGTGAAGAGTTACAGAAAACGTTTGACCTCTGTTATTGCCAACAAAGGGTACATAACAGAGTATTGAGATGAACTTTTGGTATTGACCAAATACTTATTTTCCACCATGATTTGCAAATAAATTCTTTAAAAATCAAACAATGTGATTTTGTTTTGTTTTTTTCCCACATTGTCTCTCATGATTGAGGTTTACCCATGTTGACAATTACAGGCCTAATATTTTCAAGTGGAAGAACTTGCACAATTAGTGGTTGACTAAATACATATTTGCCCCACTGTATATCGTTTTTGAATTTGAAGAAGGGTTCGGTGAATCCACATGTGAAACCTGTGGGGTTCGGTACTTTTGGCAAGGTTAAGAACGACTGGTCTAGTGTAATGGTGCTACAATCACAAAGAAATGTATTTAAAAATGTTCCCTATATCGTCCTGTTTTGAAACAACACTTCGCTGGATAAAAAACCTTATTGTTACCAATGCACAATCCAAAACTAAAGTATAATCATTAATCACAGACCATCTCTTTAGCTTGTCGAGATCAGGTGTCATCTGAGAAGCATATGATTAGCGAGGAAGGAAATATGATGTGTGGCACGTGTCAACACAGATGTGTCAGTCAAACTTCCTCAACATCACTGGTCATCCCGGAATCATGTGCTAGTATTTCAGTTTCACTGCATGTTGACACTGGGCCCCAGATGTCTACATTTTATTTTTCAGAAAGTTCCAGTATATAATGATCTGAATCCACCAGCTGCCTGCCAGTGGCCTCATTTTCCAAATGGGGGTGAAAAAATGAGCTAGACATATAACAATGTAAATATAAATCCACTGTAAAAGATTGAATTGCTGAGATTTTGGAATATTTAATGAAGTCAATATTTGTGACTTTTACAGTGTTGGAGCCTGAGGGACCCATTTATCCCATTGCTGACAGCAGGGTCGGGACCCCAAATCATACGAGCATTAAATAAATATAAATCCCCTTAAATATTGCCTATCTAAATAAATAGCCAAATACTGGCAAACTTGCAAAATGACCTTTAAAGTTGCTTGGTTGTATTTTTCACTGCTCCCTGGAAAATGCCTAAGTACTCCTGAAAAGTTTACTGATTAAAAGTCTCACTAAAATTTACCTATGTAAGATCTTCACATTGAGAAGTTTTACTAAAAAAACAAAACAAAAAACAATGAAAACGGGAATTCTCTTCCATTTACTTTGTACATTCTGAATACCACATTAACAAAACACAATTTTGTCTGAAAAATGGATCTGTAGTACAGTACAGTACTGTAGTAGATACTTATTTATATATTGGCAGAGGTGGGTAGAGTAGCCAAAATTTTTACTAACGTAAAAGTAGCGTTACTTCAAAATAATATTACTCAAGTAAAAGTATCCATCCAAAAAATGTACTAAAGTACCAGTAAAAAAGTATCCAGTGAAAAGAATATTCAAGTAATGAGTAACATTGTGAGTAACTGCTTATTTTTTGTATTTAATTTTTTTAAACGATGGTATTTTTTTTTCTCTCAGCACAAACTTATCTAACTCATTAGATAATCGCATTAAGCCAAAGAAATGCAAAAAAAAAAAAGAAAGAAAAACTGAATTTCGGCGAGAGAAAAAAAGACAGTAATAAAGCATTCTTCCAAAGAGCACAAGTGCCCTCTAGTGGAAAAAATTGTTCCTAGTTTGAATAGTGAATCGTTCCTTCATGGTGACTATTATGAAATTAAAGGGATCACATCTCCGGTTTTCCTTGGTCAATCGGTGCCAAATAAAAACTGGGAAAGAGGTTTTTATCCGCTCTTTCAAGTCATATTGAGGGCAGCGCTGTATGTCAAATACTTCATTTTTTACGGTGCTTTAAAGACACCACGTGATCGAACAGGCTGGCATGATCATAGAATGCCAAGCTTGAGTCTTATTTGGTGTAATGGACTCGTGATTATTGTTGCGACGTCTCATTGGTAAAATTGGTAGAGCTACTCTTAGCATCGCTGGCAAAAAATTATAAATCTAATATTTAGAATAAGGAGGAAAAATGTATCGACTCTTGTGTCGCCCAAAGTAGTGGAGTAAGAGTAGCGTTTTTTCTTAACAAAATAAAAAGTAAAAAGCATGGCTTGCTAAAATTACACTTAGAAGTAATTTTTTCTCAAAGTTACTCAAGTAAATGTAACGTGTTTACCCACCTCTGTATATTGGGGCTAATTTACTCGACATTTAAATTTTTAGTTAATTTCATTGTTACAATCCTGTTGTAAACCCATGCCAAGAAATAACTTATTGTTTCAAAGAAGCCATTTTGGGGCCCAAGCAGGCCTTCGTCTTTGATCGTAAACACTTATTTGTCCAACTGAGCTCCAAACAGTATAATATTGATCCAAGGGTGACGCTGCATGACCAAAAAGGCTGTATATTTTCAAGTGAATCCATGAAACTTTTTGAGAACACAAGGTTTCTCTTTTATTTTCCCAAACATTGTGATCATCTGATGACAAAATATGTGGTCTGCATTTCAAAGAGGAAGTTTTTTTTTTTTTTTTTAATACATATATGCACGTGGTAGACAAGCCAAACCATCCTATTTCATTCAAACCACAAAACCATTCACTTAAGCAGGGAGAAGTCAAACTGAGGACAAAAACATGAGTAAGTAACAATTTCTTACCCAAACATATTGTTATTTGAACAACTGTAGCTATGGATTTATTTCCACAAGTGAAAATGCTTTGAGGAAACCAGAAATTACAATTGTGATGATAGGAGGAGTGGCAAGAAAGGCAAAGTTCTTGTTCCTTGTATTACTTCTTACATATGTAGCGTATCAACTGCCACACAGGAGCCACCAGGATGCCTGGCAAGTACAGTAATCTATAATCCTTCAAAAGATGTATTTTTGGTGTAAAATTGAAGGAACGGCTGTCCTGAGCTGTTGCCACATTTTGCTCAAAATTGCAAATAATTGGCCACAATTTATCTGAAGGACAGAACTGTACTTCAGTGTAATTGCATATTTTGTGGGCAGTTTGAGCAATTTAAAACGGACTATTTTCACCAATTTAAAACTAACTATTTTGATTAGGATAATATAAAGGTGGCACAGTAAAGTGGCTGAGAGGTTCATCAGTGACTTGCATGTATCTAGCTTAGGTTAAATGAAGACTGAGATGAGGGTGTTCTCATATGCATTTTTTTCACTGTCCGATGTTTTTTAAACTTGTAATCTTAATGTAAAATCTGTATCGCAATCTTACATGTTTAGCCTTAGATACCGCGTGTTATGTGTTCAAATTGCAATTTCGAAGCAAAACCGGCAATCTGAAAAGGTTGCATCAATGTAACTGGGCTATTTGTTTCTCGACTGATATGTCTATAGCAATTAACCCCTAAATTCCAAACATTTTAAAGCATTTGGGCTGGCTTTTTTAAAATTATTAACCACAATAAGTTATTTCCTTTGATTATGTCGAGATGAATAAATTCTACCATAGGTAAGAAAAACTATTCTTTGCCGAGGAGAAAAAACAACAACAAAAAACCTGTTTCCGTTCTTTAGCAATCCGCGTTACAACATAGGTTGGTTTTATCAAAATGTAGTCATTTCTCCAAGAAATGTATGGCTTTTAAGAGGATTCACAAACTGGGCCAATTCCTGTATCTAAAATGGTGCATCACTGACATCTCAGGAGGATGTGCATCAGTAAAATTGTTTCCAAGCTTCAAATTTACACTGAAGTAGCGTCAGAGCCTCTTTGTGGAGAATAAGACAATTACTGTATTGTACTGTAATTCACTGTAGTGGTAGTGAATGACTGAAATTCTTGTGTCGCTAATCTTTTGCTAGATGAGCTATTAACAACTTCTATTTTGTCCATAGGCGAGGATGTGAACTATTGTTTATCTACTTGTTCTTTGCAATTGGCCTGTGACCAATTCATGGTGTAATACAATAAACAGAACTGTAACGTGGACTAGTACAGTGGGGCAAATAAGTATTTAGTCAACCACTAATTGTGCAAGTTCTCCCACTTGAAAATATTAGAGAGGCCTGTAATAGTCAATATGAGTAAACCTCAACCATGAGAGACAGAATGTGGAAAAAAAACAAAAAAATCACACTGTTTAATTTTTAAAGAATTTATTTGCAAATCATGGTGGAAAAAAAGCATTTGGTCAATTACAAAAGTTCATCTCAATACTTTGTTATGTACCCTTTGTTGGCAATAACAGAGGCCATACGTTTTCTGTAACTCTTCACAAGCTTTTTACACACTGCTGCTGGTATTCTGGCCCATTCCTCCATCCAGATCTCCTCTAGAGCAGTGATGTTTTGGGGCTGTCGTTGGGCAACACGGACTTTCAACTCCCTCCTCACCCCGTGACGTCAAAATGATAACAAGAACGGTGAGCAAAAATCCCAGAACCACACGGGGGGGCCTAGTGAATGACCTACAGAGAGCTGATACCACAGTAACAAAGGCTGCTATCAGTAATACAATGTGCCGCCAGTGACTCAAATCCTGCACTGCCAGACGTGTCCCCCTGCTGAAGAAAGTACACGTCCAGGCCCGTCTGCAGTCCGCTAGAGAGCATTTGGATGATCCAGAAGAGGACTGTGAGAATGTTTTATGGTCAGATGAAACCAAAATAGAACTTTTTGGTAGAAACACAGGTTCTCGTTTTTGGAGAAAAAAGAATACTGAATTGCACCATACCCACTAAGAAGCATGGGGGTGGAAACATCATGCTTTGGGGCTGTTTTTCTGCTAAGGGACCAGGATGACTGATCTGTGTAATGGAAAGAATGAATGGGGCCATGTATCGAGAGATTTTGAGTGAAAATCTCCTTCCATCAGCAAGAGCATTGAAGATGAGACGTGGCTGGGTCTTTCAGCATGACAATGATCCCAAACACACAGCCAGGGCAACAAAGGAGTGGCTTCGTAAGAAGCATTTCAAGGTCCTGGAGTGGCCTAGCCAGTCTCCAGATCTCAACCCCATAGAAAATCTGTGGAGGGAGTTGAAAGTCTGTGTTGCCCAACGACAGCCCCAAAACATCAGTGCTCTAGAGGAGATCTGCATGGAGGAATGGGCCAAAATACCAGCAACAGTGTGTGAAAAGCTTTTGAAGAGTTACAGAAAACGTTTGGCCTCCGTTATTGCCAACAAAGGGTACATAACAAAGTATTGAGATGAACTTTTGGTATTGACCAAATACTTATTTTCCACCATGATTTGCAAATAAATTCTTTAAAAATCAAACAATGTGATTTTCTGTTTTTCCCCCGCCCCCACATTCTGTCTCTCATGGTTGAGTTTTACCCATGTTGACAATTACAGGCCTCTCTAATATTTTCAAGTGGGAGAACTTGCACAATTAGTGGTTGACTAAATACTTTTTTGCCCCACTGTAGTAGAGAAAATAGATGAATAGATATTTTATTTGACTTTGTCTTGATGTCACCATCAGATCTAAGCTCCTCGTCCTACACCCTTGACTTTGGCTCAGCGTACGAAGAACTCAACTTCACGTACAACGACACAGATTTCATCTTTAACCCCGAGACACAACCATGCGACCCGTTTTCCATCCCGGATGCAGCTGCAATTTTCCTCAGCATTTTTTATATCGTCATCTTCCTCGTGGCCATTCCTGGAAATCTGGTGGTGGGCCTAGTAATCGGTCTCAGCAAGCATCTGCTTCCCCCTTCGGACTTGTATCTCCTTCACCTGGCTGTGGCCGACCTCCTACTGGCAGTCACGCTTCCGTTCTGGGCTACCGCCGTCTCAAAGGGATGGATCTTTGGAGATGGTTTGTGCAAAATAGTCACCATCGTCCAAGAGCTCAGCTTCTACACCAGCATCCTCTTCCTGACCTGCATCAGCATGGACCGCTACATGGTCATTGTTCGAGCAATGGAGGCCCGGCGGTCAAACCGTCAGCTAGTGAGCTGGGGAATCTGCTTGGCAGTCTGGTCCGTTGGAGCTCTCCTGTCTTTGCCAGGACTCCTGTACTCATCTTTCTCATCCTCTGGTCACATGGTGTGTGCCGAGTACTATGATCCACGCAGTGCGGATGAGTGGCGCCTGGCCACAAGAATCCTCCGCCACACCCTCGGTTTCCTCATCCCTCTGGCCATCATGTTGCTCTGCTACGGTGTCACCATCCATCGCCTCCTCCACGTACGTGGTGGATTCCAGAGGCAGCGGGCCATGAGGGTGATCGTGTTTGTGGTGGTGGCATTTCTTCTCTGCTGGACACCATACCACTTCACGGTGATGACAGACACCTTCTTCCGGGCGAAAATAGTGCAGTACAGGTGCCCTGCTCGGACGGCTGTGGATCAGGCCTTGGTGGCCACTCACAGCCTGGGACTCCTGCACAGTTGCGTCAATCCGGTGTTGTACGCATTTGTGGGAGAGAAGTTCAGAAGGAGGTTGCAACAGCTGATGAGGAAGGCTGGCGTCCTGGAAAGGACGTCAGTCTCTAGGACAAGCAGGTCTTCGGTCACGTCTGATATAACGTCTACATTCATGTGAGGAGCTCTGAATGGACAGTTGACTAAAGATTGATTAAGCTATAGTCATGATTAACCAACCTTTAGTTGTAAAAATACTTTGTATTCTATCATGTGAATACCTGTTGTATAGTTTTTAGGTTGTCTTCAGCAATCACACCCTCCTTCAGTTTACTTAGTTGTGAGTTGTGTTTCTCGAGGTTTGCAACACATTGACGCTATGTCAACATTATGACAAAACATCCTGCCAAAAACCCGAAGACAACAAGGATGTGATTTGTTTTATGTTTTTCACTTGGTGGCGAAATAGAGTAGCTTTGCATTTAGTGTTTTTAGCCATTTTAATTCACTAATCATTGACTGGATGGTGAACATGCGAGGCATTTTACTGCCCCCTGAAGTTCAACTGCATTTACTGAATCATGAGTCATGAGCTGAGTCTATATTTTATCCTGTCCGTTTTTATTTGGGCTCATGAATTAAGTGAATGAAAACAATCTCAGCAAATGAATGTCCTTTAACACTCTATTTTCCTTTCTGTCGTTTGTGTCATCTAAAATTATTTTCAAACTAGAATGTTAATATGACAACCAGCGATTGGAAATAGTCTCATCAGCAGGCAAGTATATACATATATGTACATATATATATATATATATACACCACTTAAATTCAAGACTAAAATGTTTACAGATTATAGAAATAAACGTGAATTGTCAAATGCTTTGTGACAAACATTTTTACTTCATTCTTTACAGGCAAAACATGCATTTGTGAGACACAAGGAAGTCAAGGTCAGGTAAACAATCAGCTCGCATTATTTTATTTTTATTTATTTACTTTAAAAAACAACTAATTACTTTTAAAAAACCCTGTCCTGTTCAGCTGCTTGACACAGAGGATGGAAATCTGGGTGTCCGATTGGTCTGAACACTTTTAATGTATCACATGAGAGGATGACATATTCCCGTTATGATCATTTAACATGCCTCGTTTATTAGTAGAAAGCAGCGTACGGGAAGGAGTTATGGGGGACAGACGAAAAGAAGGAGAGCGAGACAGAAGAAGTACAAACAACAAGAAATACATTAAAAGCTTACACTAACTATAAATATGTTGGTGCTATCGTTAGCCAGTTGTATTTCCAGTTGACACTATATGAGGTGCCTGATTACCAAGGAAAAAAGGGGGCGGTCAGATAGCTAAGGCAGGCATGCAAACTTGCCACCTTTCGGCGAAATTTGATTTTTAAATCAATGGCAATGTTTTATCTGTTTCTAATAACGCATTTTAGTAAAAGAGAACAATTGTGGTTTATTAGAGCCTACAAGTCTTTTATTCCGAGGAGCCCTTTAATCGTGTCACACAATCCATACTGGCATAGACTAATGAAGTATATCAATATTTAAAGGCCTGCATTCTTTATCCTTGTAAAGAATGACTAATATAACTGTTACTCATTGACTGATTGTGATTGCCTTCATGTTCTGTATTATACCAAACCCAGGTGGCAATTGCCCCTCTAGCTTCTTTATTGTTTTTTATTTTTAAACTTGTTAAAAAGTAAGATGTTAAATTAAATAGTTGTCCCATACTCACCAGCCCCTCTGCTCTGCCAAGTATGGCTTGTCCCACCACCTCCTCACATGTTCTACTGACCCCAGGTTGGCTAAAAATGACGAAGGGGGTGGGCCACTAGCTAGTGGCAGCTGCCATTGTAAGACATGCTGGGCCCATGACTGTCATTTCCCCCTACAAACTGGCAGGGGTGGCAGTGTCGGTAGGGGGGAGATCATGTACGGGGTGGATTAGCTCATGGGAAAAGGTAGGTGGGGGGCAACGTCCAACCTACTGGACACTGGTTTGATACTCATCACCAGAAACCAATCAAGAGTTTCAGGTTATTGGGGGAAAACCCACAGAAGATTCTAACTAACTGGGAATAGTGACCAAGAGCTCAAGTGGAAAAACAGACACAGTCATTACTTTCAAGAGACAAGAAGTCAAGAGAGCTGTTAATGCAACATGATCCAAAGGGTCTCGCACTAAATATACCAGTGTGTCAAGTGTGTGGCACCTACTACTCTCTCTTCAATCAGCAGGTAACCCTTTTTTGTCTACTTCAGCAGCAAGGACATTTAATGGACTTTAATGATCTAAAAATTAAAAAATGTGACTTAAGAAGATTCTAAATTCTACATTGTATTTAATGTAACAATCATCTAATCCCTGTACCAAAGTAACAATGAAAAAAGGAGAAGGAGACACTGCCAAAAAGAAGGGGGCATGTGAAGCCCCCCCGAGCCCTGTTGTCCCACCTAAACGCTCCAAAGCCGGCATGGAGCGAGTGGTCGCCGAGCCACGAGGGCCTGCTCACCCGAGCCCGACCCCACCGGTTTTCACGCGCAAAATGCGGAATGCGGCCGTCGGGACGGGTTGTGATATTCGGCTTAAGGTGACTGTGAGTGGGGACCCCCAGCCTTCCTTGTACTGGTATCACAATGACGAGCTCCTCAACATGGAAAACCAGGAATACGGAGGTCTCTGGATTAGGGATTGCAAACCCACTGATGCTGGGCTCTACACCTGCATTGCTAACAACCACTTGGGAGAGGCCCGGAGTAGTGCTGTACTGGCCGTCTTGGATTTGGGTGAAGGTAAATATATTTGTGTGTCATCCTTATAAATTCATATCACTTTTGAAGTCTACATTGGACCACAACGCCATAAAATTATATTATTCTTGCTTCTGATTGGGTTCTTTTTTTGTATTGTGACGATAATAATTGCTTCAAACCAAAATGGTTGACTTCCTGTTCTATTTGGAACATGGGTGCCTGAGAATTTTTTTGTGCATCCTTTGATGATAGACAGGCCCACCCAATTTCAAGTCCATTGATGCAAGGAGTTTTGGGGTGTACAGAATTTTTTACTGCAACAACAGTCAGAGCTGAAATCCTCTACAGCAGGTATTTTTTATTCTACAGGACAGAAGACAATACAGGTTTTGTAAAAACATATAATAAGAATAATAAATGAAACATGGAACAAAGTATCACATTAATTTAGAACTGAAAGTGTGCATCGAAAGCCCCAGCTCGGAAAAAAAAAAAAAGGGGTGGGGCGGTTCATCTTCCGGGGGATGGGCCCGAGTCACATCACCTGAAAACATACAGTGAGGAAAATAAGTATTTGAACACCCTGCAATTTTGCAAGTTCTCCCACTTAGAAATGCTGTGCGATTTTGAAATGTTCATGGTAGGTGCTTGTCCACTTCGAGAGATAGTCTAAATTAAAATCCAGAAATCAGTGTATGATATTTTTTAACAATTTATTTGTATTATACTGCTGCAAATAAGTATTTGAACACCTGTCTATCAGCCAGAATTGTGAGCCTCAAAGACCTTTTAGTCGACTTTAAAAAGCCACTCCAATTATTCTCCTAAATACCGTATCGGCCCGAATATAAGACAGCCCCGATTAAAAGACGACCCCCCCTCTTTTTCAAGACTCAAGTTTGAAAAAAGACTATTTGAACACCAATTTAATTTTTAAACAGAAAATAATTACAGTACATCCGAAACAATTAATTATAACAATATATTTGAGGGAAAAAGCATGTTATTTTGCCTCATTCAAATCTTAATATCTGAACATTTAAATATGTAAAGTAAAGTGCAGTCACATTCGTAAATGAATGACTTCTGGTTTTTGAAATGTAAATAAACCAATCTACTGTGATAAAACAACAAAATTGCAATAACTGCATTAACCACCAAAGTGAAGTCTAACTGTAACTGTAGTCTTGAAAGAAATCTGAATAAGGAAAAACACTGCAATAAAATAATGCAAACTGGTTAAACTTTAGAGTAGCTGAGATCTGTCATGACAGAACATCGCTTCAATGATATCTGGCGCCACCTAGCGTCGTGAATGGGGAGAGTAGCTGAGACCTGTCATGACAGAGCATCGCTTCAATGATATCCGGCGCCATCTAGCGTCGTGAATGGGTATAATGTCTAGACCGCGAATAAAAGACGACCCCGTCTTTTTCGGGCTTATTTCAATGCAAAAAACACAGTCGGCCAATACAGTAAGTGGAGTGGAGGTGGACTTTTTGAGTCTGATTTTATGACGTGTTTGAGGCGTTTACCTGCATGTTAACATCTGTCCATCCCATAAAACCCAAAGAGCTGACCAAAGACACAAGTGACAGAATGGTAGACCTATACAAGGTTGGACAGAAGTACAGAGCAATATCCAAGCAGCTTCATAATATAAGATCCACCGTTAAAGCATTTATTAGAAAATGGAAGAGAGCTAAACATGACTGTCAATCTCCCTCGGACTGGGGCTCCATGCAAGATCGACCTCGTAGGGTCTCAATGATCCTATGAATGGTGAGAAAACAGCCCAGAACTATTCAGGAAGAGCTGGTCAATGACCTGAAAGGAGCCGGGACCACCATTTCCAAGGGTACTGTTGGTAATACACTAAGACGTTGTGGTTTAATATCATGCATGGCACAGAAGTTTCCCCTGCTTAAACCAGCTCATGTCTAGGCCTGTTTTAAGTTTGCCAGTGACAATTTGGATGATCCAGAGGAGTCCTGGGAGAAAGTCATGTGGTCATATGAGCTCAAAACGGAACTTTTTGGTCTTAATTCCACTTATAGTGTTTGGAGGAAGAATAATAATGAGTACCATCCCAAGAACACCATCCCTACTGTGAAGCATGGGGATGTTAGTAGCATGCTTTGGGGGTGTTTTTCTGCACATGGGACTTACCGACTGCACTGTATTAAGGAGAGGATGACAAGGGCCATATACAGTATTGTGAGATTTTGGGGAGCAACATTCTTCCCTCCGTTTGAGCAATGAAATTGGGTCATGATTGGGTCTTCCAACATGACAATGGCCCGAAGCAGACAGCCAGAATAACCAAGGAGTGGCTTTGTAAAAAGCATAACAAGGTTCTGGAGGGGCCTAGCCAGTCTCCAGACCTAAACCCAATAGAATCTCTTCGGAGAAAGCTCAAACTCTGTGTTGCTCAGTGACAGTCCCAAAAATCTAATTGATCTAGAAAACATCTGTGTGGTGCAAAATCCCTGCTGCAGTCTGTGCAAACCTGGTGAAAAGTTATAGGAAACGTTTGACCTCTGTAATTGTAAACAAATTGTTAAAAAATCATACACTGTGATTTCTGGATTTTTTTTTTAGATTGTCTCTCACAGTGGACAAGAACCTACCATGAAAATTTCAAACCCGTCCATCATTTTTAAGTAGGAGAACTTGCAAAATCGCAGGGTGTTCAAATTCTTATTTTCCTCACTGTATTATCCTTATGTAAATGATAACGTTAACCCAAGCATGGGCTGTACATATTAGGAAAATTACGAGCTGGCGGCAATAAGAAAATAATAAATTCTGACCTTGTCTTATCGAGCTGGTGGGAGAAAAATACATTTTATTTATAAAAAAGACACAGACACATTTAAGCATATACTAGAACACAGTAATTCACAAATATGTATGATTATACTGGTAATGAACATATACAGTATTTCCACAGGGGGCTGATTAAACAGAAAAAAATATATATAATCTGTGGAATTTGCTGAAAATTACTAAGGGGAAAACACTGACTTCCTGTTCAATTACAACTGTGTGTCCTTATGACTTTTAAATGTTTTCTATTACACTGTTTACAAGCAAAATGCTTCCTGGATAAAAATAGTGAAACTTTACTAAATTTGGGTTACTAAAAAAGAAAAATGAGGTCAAAAGGGTCAATTGGCTATCGTTTTTTTAGATATAGATAATTATATAATGTTAAAATCCAAGCAATTTAGGCGAAACGTATTGCATAAATCCCGGTGTTATGAAAATGGACAAAATACAATAATGTGTAAACACTGGTAATGTCAAATGTATCAGCTTGTACAATTAATATTATATACTTACACCAATGTATCTTGTAGTAACTAACATTAAATATCTTGAATACTTTAGCCAACCAGCACATTTTTTTTTACATTTTCCAATCCATGTCACCACAGCAAGTACATTTTAGCCTTTTTTTTTTTTTTTTAATCTCTGAAGCAAATCTTTTCCCAAAATTTTGTATATCAGTGCTACTAATTATTAATTACACACAATTTTGCATTGATTGGTGCATCAGGTTTCGTGAGCTCATTTATTTTCCAACTTTTCATTGCAAATAATTAAAGATGCCGATCGATCGGGTCCGATCACGTCATTTTCAAAGTATCGGAATCGGCAAAAAAATATCGGCCATGCCTTTTTTAAATATATATATATATATTTTTTAATTGAATCGTTTTCTAATTGTATTTAACGTTACAGACATAATATGTTACACTTATCCAGAGTCTTTAGTTTTGGCTTAAGGTAGGGTTATCAAATTTATCCCGATAACGGCATAATTAATTAAAAAAAAAAAGTATCACGTTAAAATATTTAACGCATTTAATGCATGCGTTGCACGATCCACTCACGCATTGTCGCGCTCAATCTGTAATGGCGCCGTTTTACCTATATAGAGAGATAAAAGGCAGCGTAAAATGAATAGAGTGAATTTTGGCAGTCTTTGGAGCCTTTTTTTAATTGACGAAAGCTTTACAATCCCTCTCCCTACGATTAGAAATATCATGGGAAGCAATGTGGGGAAGCATGGTAGCAATTGATCTTTTCCATTTACCATTTTCTTAACACCTTATGTTATTTCCCAACGCAGAGAAGATATATCAATTGGTAGCACTACGCACAGTCATGGTTCCACTTCCCATCATGCATTTGGGCATGGCTACAGTATCATTTACTGAAAGCTGAACAAATACACTAGATGGTAATATTTAGTCACAATATACAAAGTCACATTTGTCCTTTAAGAATTACAAGGAATCCACAGAAAGAATGTTAATAATGTAAATGCCATCTTGAGGATTTATTGTCATAATAAACAAATACAGTACTTATGTACTGTATGTTGAATGTATATATTTGTCCGAGTTTTATTCATTTTTTTCTTAATGCATTGCCAAAATGTATATGATCGGGAAAAATTATCGGGAATGATTGGAATTGAATCGGGAGCAAAAAAAAGCCACCGGATCGGGAAATATCGGGATTGGCAGATACTCAAACTAAAACGATCGGGATCGGATCGGGAGCAAAAAAACATGATGGGAACAACCCTACAAATAATGAGACCTGGAATTTGCCCAATTTGTGCTTTCTGTTCAATTTCAGGATTTTGGTCCTTTTTTTGTGTATCTAGTTATCATAGACTGCTCCCCCAACATTAATTAACTATTATCCCTGTAATTTTTCCATTAATCTTTTCCATACATCCTGTTATAATAGTTTTGTCTAAAAAAATCTGTGTCATTCTGTGAAACTGGTGTCTAGTGGAGTTTTTCATAACAGGCTCAATACATGACATTGTTACCAGGAGACACACTTTTGATATCATGGGTGTGTTTAGAGAACAACTTTCTGTTGAAGGGTTATAGGAACACTAATTTGTATTCTTGTTTCGTATTTCTCCTCCTCTGTTTATGATTGCTATTTCACAGTTGTGGCTTCAAACACAAACATCAGTTCAATTGATTTAAACACTGGAAATTTAATGAGACTATATAACTACCCAGTGAAATGAAGGAACGATCTCATTTTCACTTGCATGCATTCACGTTGCTCCTCCTGGCACTATTATTCACACAGCCAATTTGATACATAGTACTTGCTTGGGAGTCAACGTTACACAAAAAAAAAGATTTGATCAGATACTGCTACTTATGGCATTTGGGTGATTTGTTTCTGTCTTGAGATCGCACAAACCAGTGGTTCCCAAACCATAAGAGGAGTTTGAGTTTTGGGGCGGGGGGCACACAACATGTTGATGAGCCCGAAATGCAGTGTCAGTAATAAGATTAACTTACAAGAATATCTATAATAATAAATTCAAATTAGAGATGTCCCGAATGATCGACATCCCAATCACGTCATTTTCAAAGTATCGGAATCGGCAAAAAAATATCGGCCATGCCTTTTTTTAATAAATATATATATATATATATATATATATATATATATATATATATATATATATATATATATATATATATATATATATATATATATGTGTGTATATATATATATGTGTATATATATATATATATATGTGTATATATATATATATATATATATATATATATATATATATATATATATATATATATATATATATATATATATATATATATATATATATATTTATATATATTTTGATTAAATCGTTTTCTAATTGTATTTAACGTTACAGACATAATATGTTATGTCTTTAGTTTAGGCTTAAGGTAGGGTTATCAAATTTATCCCGATAACGGCGGTAATTAGTTTTTTTTAGAAAAATGTATCACGTTAAAATATTTAACGCAATTAATGCATGCACTGCACGACCCACTCACACATTTTCGCGCTCAATCTGTAATGGCGCCGTTTTACCTATATAGAAAGGCAGCGTAAAATGAGTAGAGTGAATTTTGGCAGCCTTTGGAGCCTTTTTTTAATTGGCTAATGCCTTACAATCCCTCTCCCTACGATCGGGATCGGATCGGGAGCAAAAAAACATGATCGGAACAACTCTAGTTTAAATGTGCGGTTTTTTTTTTGTTTCCCATCACTCTTGAGGGGAATTTTAAATCAGGCTGCAAAGGACAGCTATACTTTTTGCCAAGATTGTCATCCATTGAATATGCTACGTCCGCCGGTGTCGTACCAATGTAGTTACCCCTGTCAAAAATTAAATCCCCTGGGCGGAGCCACTGAGCTGTACTGAATTGCCTGATATCCGTGTTTTGTTTAGTTATCTACGAGGTTTTAAAACATGGCCCATCCATGAAAAAAAAAAAAACACTTTTTTTTTTTCTGTCGTATAACGTAACATACACACTGAACGTGAAAAAAGGCAATATTTTACTGTTTTACTCGTAGGATAAGTGTGTTTCTTTTCTGGCTTCAATTAATTGTTTAAGTCGACATAACTCGTATCTAATGTGTATGTGTGCGCTCCCGCGGCCAGGGGATACAATTTTCGACGGGGGTAACTACATTGGCAAGAGACCAGTGGTGGCTCTGTTGTACAATTAGCGTCTTTTGTGGGGCAAATTGAAACACCGCTCACCATTTTGGCGGTGCTCTCTTGCGTTTCATGGTCCACATTTTCAATCCTTGGTTCTTGCTCAGTAGTTGTTGTCGGTTTTGAAAGCTTAGGTTTGAAAAAATTACGTTTATCCATCTTGCCTCTTCGGTCCTAGGGTGGTTTTGGCTAAGCAAAGCAAACGACCGTCTAAGGCGCTAGTCACTTGATCTGTTCGAAAAATGATTTTGACCCATTATTAAAAAATCTTTTTTTGTTCATTTCATTCATTTTTGTTTTTTTATTGCTTTACAACTGTTATAGACAATATTTTGCCGGAAAACTCTTAATTTTAAAATCATCTATAGGTAAGTCAATTACATGCAATGACACTTTTCGGCCACCGGGGAGGGGGGGCGGCACCCCCTTAAACTCTGCCTATGTCTCAAACTGAGATTGCGACCTATCACGTAAATCTTGATATCTCCCATGCATGCATTATTTTTAATTCTCTCCCAATTCTCATGAAGAATTGCATAGGTTAAGTATTGAATTGTACTGTTGTTTTACGCGTAAAAGCGAAACCTTTCACGTTGTAACCTTATCACGTAATGCAGACATGTCCAAAGTCCGGCCCGGGGGGCCAAATGCGGCCCGTGGTCAAATGTCATCCGGCCCCCAGCCTCTGTCATAAAATCAATAACGTCTGGCCCGCACACAGACTTGATAAATTGGTCAGCAATACTGCTACCTGCATATGAAGTAGCTTACACACTAAATGCTGCTCCTCATTTACCCACTAAAAGGCAGCAGCACTCAAAGCGACATTACCCCGTGTTACCCTTTATTCCCCTTTTCTAAAACAGCGACGATCAACAAAAAAAAGAAAGTTGACTGTGACGGCCGACGCTTCAAGGATAGGTGGAAATTGGACTATTTCTTCTCTAAAGTACGCAACAACTGTGTCTGCGTCATTTGCAAAGAGACAGTCGCTGTTTTTAAAGTGTTCAAAGTGAGGCGATATTACCAAACAAGACACGCTGACATGTACAAGATTACAGGGAAGATATGTAGCGAGAAATTAAAGCAACTTGAAGCTAGTTTAATTTTACAGCAGCAGTATTTCGCAAGAGCCCGAGAGTCGAAAGAGAACACCACAAAGGCTAGTTGTGAGATTGTTGAAATAATTAATTTAGGGCTGTCAAACAAAAATTTTAATCGAGTTAATCACAGCTTAAAAATTAATTAGTCGTACTTAATCGCAATTCAAACCATCTATAAAATATCCCATATTTTTCCGTAAATTATTGTTAGAATGAAAAGATAAGACGCAAGACGGATATATACATTCAACATACTGTACATAAGAAACTTTATTTGTTTATTATAACAATAAATCAACAAGATGGCATTAACATTAACATTCTGTTAAAGCGATCCATGGATAGAAACTTTTAGTTCTTAAAAGATAAATGTTAGTACAAGTTATAGAAATTTTATATTAAAACCCCTCTTAAATGTTTTCGTTTTAATAACATTTGTAGGGTTGTTCCGATCATGTTTTTTTCTCCCGATCCGATCCCGATCGTTTTAGTTTGAGTATCTGCCGATCCCGATGTTTCCCGATCCAATTGCTTTTTTTGCTCCCAATTCAATTCCAATCATTCCCGATAATTTTTCCCCATCATATACATTTTGGCAATGCATTAAGAAAAAAATGAATAAAACTCGGACGAATATATACATTCAACATACAGTACATAAGTACTGTATTTGTTTATTATGACAATAAATCATCAAGATGGCATTTACATTATTAACATTGTTTCTGTGAAAGGGATCCAAGGATAGAAAAGACTTGTGACTTTGCATATTGTGAATAAATATTGCCATCTAGTGTATTTGTTGAGCTTTCAGTAAATGATACTGCAGCCATGCCCAAATGCATGATGGGAAGTGGAACCATGACTGTGCGTAGTGCTACCAATTGATATATCTTCTCTGCGTTGGGAAATAACATAAGGTGTTAAGAAAAAGATCAATTGCTACCTTGCTTCCCCACATTGCTTCCCATGATATTTCTAATCGTAGGGAGAGGGATTGTAAGGCTTCAGCCAATTTAAAACAGGCTCCTAAGGCTGCCAAAATTCACTCTACTCATTTTACGCTGCCTTTTATCTCTTTATATAGGTAAAACGGCGCCATTACAGATTGAGCGCGACAATGCGTGAGTGAGTTGTGCCGCGCATGCATTAATTGCATTAAATGTTTTAACGTGATACATTTAAAAAAAAATTTAATTACCGCCATTATCGGGATAAATTTGATAACCCTACCTTGAGCCTAAACTAAAGACTCTGGATGAGTGTAACATATTTTGTCTGTAACGTTAAAAACAATTAGAAAACAATTTAATTATAAAATATACGTATATATATTAAAAAAAGGCATGGCCGATATTTTTTTTGCCGATTCCGATACTCTGAAAATGACGTGATCGGACCCGATCTAAAAATTTGTAAAATTTTCAATCAGAAAATAAACCAGTAGCTCGCCATTGTTGATGTCAATAATTACACAATGCTCATGGTGCTGAAACCCATAAAATCAGTCGCACCCAAGCACCAGCAGAGAGCGACAAAACACCAAAAAACACAAGTAACAGGTGGACATGAGACTGTGCTGTCATTTTAATCTGTTTGAGCGGGGCATGTGCGTTAATTGCGTCAAATATTTTAACGTGATTAATTTAAAAAAATTAATTACCACCCGTTAACGCCATAATTTTGACAGCCCTAAATTGATTAAAAAAATAATACTAAAGCAAATGTTACACACAGAATGGCTCAAGGACGTCAGCCAAGGTCGGCCCTCCACATTTTTACCACACCAAATCTGGCCCCCTTTTCAAAAAGTTTGACGTAATGTGAAACTTCCCATGTAAAACGTAAAAAAATCTCATGTTATAACATGAAACGTCTCACTTCGTCTCACGTTTTTATGTGAAACTTGGTGTTAAATCGTGAAACTTCTCACATTATAACGTTTAACTTCTCACATTTGAAACTTGAAACGTACCACAGTAAAATATGAACTGTCAGAAATTATAATATGATAGTGTTTTTTTTCACCGGTGTGACAGCAATATAATCCTGTAATGATGCTAGGCGACCTCGTCAAAATATTTGTGGCTTACATGCGAATAAGTAAACAGAGCTATTGCAAAAAGAAATTGGGCTCCTTTCTTTCTAACACAAAAGAAAATTGATTCTGAAATTGATTCTGCTCATGTTCCCCTTTGCAGAAATTGAACTCACCAGGCACATTTTCTTTAGGAAAAAAAAAAGTTGCTAGAATGGCCAGAAAAGTTGCTAAGTATAATAACTAAATTGCTAAATTGGCAGAATTTAGTGCAAACTCGTGCTTCTCTTCTATTTGGCTGGTCATAATATAATTCCTATGGCATTTGGTGGCTATAATTGGTCGGAATTTTAGGATTATAAGAGGGCTTTAGGTATAAAATGTAACCTACAAGACCTCCAAAAGTTTATCAGCAGTCTTTTTTCCATGCACAATCTGATCTGATTGAACTGTTCCGCAGCGACAGGTCCGGCCAATGCATTTCGCCTGGACTCTCTCAGCAGGAAAAGCACGTCTCATTTAAAAAGTGAATCTCTTTACAAAGTCATGCTGAGCGCTGCAGAACAACAGCAAAGTGCTGGAGCTGATTCGTGCTGTGCACTTTTGTCCGAGCCAAGTCATTCGTCAAAGCAGCAGCTTTGACACTGTCACAAAATGGAATTTAGTGCTACACTTACCAAGATATTTTGCTGATCACAGGATGCAGGAAGTTGAATAATCAAAGCCCAACAAACGAAATGCATTATGGATAAAATGATTTTTTTTTTGGTACCCACAAACCATTTTCTGACAGTCCATAATAAATAAAAATAAAAACACAATTCATCAACACATTATCACTATACATTAAATGTGATAAATAACAGGGGTGGCAATAATATGCTAATATTAGCAATGACGCATAAACCCATAACAGCTGACACCCTGGAGAGTAACTTATTGCGTTAATTATATCTCGGTTAATGGTAGATGCACTTGATAATTGCTATATGAATCAACCCACTCTGAGGTGATATATAAAACATTAGTTTTGTTTTGTATGGGTGTTCAGTTATGACAGTATCAATGATAGAGCACATCATTTATAGAATAATTTCAGTTTTAGAACACACATAAAGAATCATAGGTTCAATTGGAACAACAATGATCTACATTTAGATGAATATACGCGCTAATATATTGATGAAATGAGTGCGATAAAAAATTACCAGGATAAATAGCAAATAATAACCTAGTCAAAGCATTTGTCATAAATGCAACCCTGAGTGTTTCAGACTGTCCCCTTAGCAGTGGTGGATGAAGTACCGTAATTTTCGGACTATAAGGCGCACTTGACTCTAAGCCACCACCCACCAAATATGACACGAAAACGGCATTAGAGAGGCCTGTAATTGTCAACATGGGTAAACCTCAACCATGAGAGACAGCATGTGGAAAAAAAAAAACTGAAAATCACATTGTTTGATTTTTAAGGAATTTATTTGCAAATCATGGTGGAAAATAAGTATTTGGTCAATACCAAAAGTTCATCTCAATACTTTGTTATGTACCCTTTTTTGGCAATAACGGAGGCCAAACGTTTTCTGTAACTCTTCACAAGCTTTTCACACACTGCTGCTGGTATTTTGGCCCATCCCTCCATGCAGATCTCCTCTCGAGCAGTGATGTTTTGGGGCTGTCGTTGGGAGACACGGATTTTCAACTCCCTCCACAGATTTTCTCTGGGGTTGAGATCTGGAGACTGGCTAGGCCACTCCAGGACCTTGAAATGCTTCTTACGAAGCCACTCCTTTGGTGCCCTGGCTGTGTGTTTGCGATCATTGTCATGCTGAAAGACCCAGCCACGTCTCATCTTCAGTGCCCTTGCTGATGGAAGGAGATTTTCACACTGATCAGTCGTCCTGGTCCCTTTGCAGAAAAACAGCCCCAAAGCATGATGTTTCCACCCCCATGTTTCACAGTGGGTATGGTGTTCTTCGGATGCAAGTCAGTATTCTTTCTCCTCCAAACACGAGAACCTGTGTTTCTACCAAAAAGTTCTATTTTGGTTTCATCTGACCATAACACATTCTCCCAGTCCTCTTCTGGATCATCCAAATGCTCTCTAGCGAACCGCAGACGGGCCTGGACGTGTACTGGCTTCAGCAGGGGGACACGTCTGGCGGTGCAGGATTTGAGTCCCTGGCGGCGCATTGTGTTACTGATAGTAGCATTTGTTACTGTGGTCCCCAGCTCTCTGTAGGTCATTCACTAGGTTCCCCCGTGTGGTTCTGGGATTTTTGCTCACCGCTCTTGTCATCATTTTGACACCACTGGGTGAGATCTTGCATGGAGCCCCAGATCGAGGGAGATTATCAGTGGTCTTCCATTTTCTAATAATTGCTCCCACAGTTGATTTCTTTACACCAAGCGTTTTACCTATTGCAGATTCAGTCTTCCCAGCCTGGTGCAGGTCTACAATTTTGCCTCTGGTGTCCTTCAACAGCTCTTTGGTCTTGGCCATAGTGGGGTTTGGAGTGTGACTGACTGAAGTTGTGGACAGGTGTCTTTCATACCAATAATGAGTTAAAACAGGTGCCATTAATGGAGGTAAGGAGTGGAGCCTCGTTAGACCTCGTTAGAAGAAGTTAGACCTCTTTGACAGCCCGAAACCTTGCTTGTTTGTAGGTGACTAAATACTTATTTTCCACTCTAATTTGGAAATAAATTCTTTAAAAATCAAACAATGTGAAACCCCCCCCCCCCCCCCCCCCACATTCTGTCTCTCATGGTTGAGGTTTACCCATGTTGACAATTACAGGCCTCTCTAATCTTTTCAAGTAGGAGAACTTGCACAATTGGTGGTTGACAAAATACTTATTTGCCCCACTGTATTAAGCGGTAACACTTTATTTGACAGCGGCGTCATCAGACTGTCATAAGACCAAATGAACCACCATACCATGAAGCTTTGAACCAATTGGCTGCTTCATTGCTTCACAAAGTTTCATTTGGCCATCACTGCTCCCTTGGAGGAAACAGTCAACCTCTGCTGCCACCTGCTGTCAACACTATTGTCGTCCAACATGCCTCCTAGCATGTGTTGCAGCACTACTGACCTACATAAAAATCAAAATTCATGTTCTCTGCAAATTATTCTTCAGTTACTGTTCCAGTGTTTTCATTAATTGCTAGTTATGGTATTTGGTAGCACTTTATTTGACAGTGGCAGCATAAGACTGTCATAAGACAATCATAATTGTCACATGACACTGTCATGAGCATTAATTAATGCTTATAAAAGATGTCATTTAATGTCATCCGACAAATTATCTCAATTTTGAATGGATGTAAAAGATGGAGTTAGTGACATAATTTGCCAGATGACACCTCATGACATAATTCATAAGCATTCAGTAATGCAAGCGAAAGTGTCATGTCATAATTATGACGGTCTTATAACAGCCTTATGACACCACTGTCAAATAAAACTAAATAAAACTAATTAACCCAAATAAATCAACTAATAAGTCACACTGGACTATAGGCCGCAGGATTCAAAATGAGGGAAAAAAGCGGCTTACAGTCTGATAATTACGGTACTCACTTTTTTTTTTTTTTAACTAAAAAAAGTACAGATACAGGGGCAAAAAAATACTTAAGTAAAAGCACAAGTATCTAAGAAAAAAATATTCAATTAAAAGGACAAAAGAACTTGCTTCAAAGTTTACTTTTCAAGTAAAAAGTAAAGGTATTTTCTCCCGATACAGAAAAGAGAATGTGTATACAGTACTTTTGCATATTAAAATATTCTTTTCACTTTTTAAAACTGCATGATGGAAAAAACAAGCCATAAAATGGACTTCACTGTAAACAGAAGCTTAACGATCTCAAAAAACTCCAAAACTTAGTTAGTGGCGGATGACAAGCAATTACAGTGGTACCTCTACATACGAAGTTAATTCATTCCAGGACCTTGTTTGTAAGTCGAAATGGTCATATGTCGTGCAGGATTTTCCCATTAGAATACATTGTAATTCCATTAAACCGTTTCACAGCCCGAAAACCTACACTAAATACTTAATAAATACTGCTGGTACTATTGCAAATAGCAATTACACAGAGCAAAACAAATACATTATGAATAAAAATCTGAATAATAATATAATAATGGTAGTAATAATAATACTGTACCTATAATAATGTAACTAATCGGGTTCTAATGTGGCGGATGTGTTCTGCGTGGTGTACCTGAACGCACTGCGTGGCTGACGAACCAGAAAGTACCTTCACTTTTCATATTTAGCTGCTGCGGATAGTAGGCATGTTGTGTTGCACAAGTTCTGAAATAAATGATTAAAAACCTGACTAAACTGGCGATTTTATGGCTGTGTTACGATAATAATAATTGTCACCATAACTTATAAAGACTGGCGAACGGAGGTCAGAGGAGTACTGTTGAGATTATAGACATTTTATGGCCGAGTTGTCAAGCCATTTCACGGACACGCTCACCATGCTCATATTTTTCTATAATTTCAATCTTCATTTCAATTGTAAGCCTCACCTTTTCCTTTTTTCACCACCTGCACTAACATTCTTGGAACCCATGTTGATTTCTCTCAAGAAAATCTGCCATGCGCCGGTCTTGCGGGAAAACAAAGAAACTGCGGCGCTGTCATAAGTCGTCGTATTTCAAGCATGTCGACGGATGTAGAAACAAATGGCGAGTCAAATTTTACGTCGGATGTCGAAAAGATTGTGTGTCAGAGTGTTCGTATGTCGAGGTACCACTGTATCAGGTGCACACCGCCACCTACTGTACAAGAGCGTGCAGCACCCATCTGGAGGTGCGCTGCTTTCACTGTTGGTTTTTATTGGTTAATATCTTGTTCACTTGCCTAATCTTGCTTGCACTCGCGTTGCTGCCTCAGACATGTGCTGTGACATGTAGAGAAGTATGAATAAAAGGTACCACTTCAAATTTGTACTCAAGTAAGGTACAGATACACATAAATGTACTTAAGTACAGAAAGGAAGGACTTTTACTTTGTTACACTCCACCACTGCCTCTTAGAAGATGCTACAATATAATGACAGTTTGCGGGTGTAATGCTATGTGATTCACAGTGAGTATTAGGAATTATGTTATTATAAGAGATGTGACCGAAAATTTGGCGCCGAAAACTTTCGTCCGAAAATAGCTAAAAAAGCATTTTCAGTTTTCGGTTAAAAGATTTTCACCGAACAGTGTGAAGAACCGTAGTCCTCTTTAGATGACTCAATCAAAACACGGCGAGAAGCAACGTTGCTTCTCATCTTACATCACATCGAGTACAGTGCATTTTAGCTCGTGTGTGAGTAGTTTGGAGTTATCAAGCTAGCTGTATACAAATAAGTAGTATTTAAATGGATAGGTGTGCATTTGCTGTGGGTTAGTACTAAGGATGCACGATATCCATTTTTTGAAACCGATACCGATATCGATAACTTCCTGCTCCTCAAGGCCGATACCAATATGATAACCGACAATATATATAATTTTTCAATGTATATCAATCAGTCAATATTGTTGACGATGTGTTCCCCTGAACAATGATTTCCGAACTAAAACATAAACCCAACAGGTATTGTGCTTTGTCATCAGATAAAAATATTTGGTGCTACAGGAGACTGTTGTGGTCTTGGTCCATGAAACAACTTTCTTAGCCTGGCAATTATAGAACAGCAAGCCTATCAATAACCAAAATGCCTCTCAATAACTTGTAAACATAACACTGTAAAATGCAAACATTTGCTAATTGTCATAGAAAGATTTACTGTATACGTAACTCAGTGAAGGAAAAATACGGCCTCTAGAACAGTAACAAAACTTTGCATACTGGCAAAACAGGAGTGGAAACAAACGCACACACCCCAATCCGACACCAAAAATATTATTAAAAGGACCGATAACATATATTGTTATTAGATTTATTGGGATGACGTCATAATTCCTATTATGGGACCGATAATTATCGGTGCACCTGTAGTTAGTACAATAATGTTATGGCCCGACCACTTCCCTCTTTTTGTCACTTTTTTTCCGCGACTTCTGCACCACCTCTTCCAGTCGATGTTTAATTCAGCCGGGAGCGACATCGCTTGGCTTCGTCACCGCTAGGACTCAGCCCACTCACCTGGCTCTCGATCGATTCCACTTGTTGCACAAGAAAACCGCGAATCTTATTTTAAGGAGTAGAGAGTTTGTAATAGCCTTGCAAAGAGCTTTACAAGTTTTGGCGAGAACAGTTTTTTGTTGTTACTGTGAACAAGACTTCAACATAAACGTACACCAAGATCTCATTTTGCTTAGCAACTGGAGGCGTGAGACCCATTTTTCGAGTGTCCCAAACTGGAAGTTGTTTGGGTACTTGTGAGAAGGGACTATGTTTTATTTCCGCTTCATTGTTAAAAAAAAAAAAAAGGCCTAAGCAAAGGGCATTAACTGGAAAATAATGAAATAAAATAATAATAATAAAAAAAAGAATGAAATAAAAAATGAATAGTATACAGTATATTCAACCATTCGGTTTTTCACCCAAGTGTTTCCAATACTCGGTTTCAGCCAAGAATTTTGCTTTCGGTACATCCCTAGTTATTACAGTGTATCACAAAAGTGAGTACACCCCTCGCATTTCTGCAGATATTGAAGTATACCTTTTCATGGGCGAACACTGACAAAATGACACTTTGACACAATGAAAAGTAGTCTATGTGCAGCTTATATAATAGAGTAAATTTATTTTCCCCTCAAAATAACTCAAAATATAGCCATTTATATCCAAACCCCTGGCAACAAAAGTGAGTACACCCCTTAGACACTACATCCCTGAATGTCCAAATTGAGTACTGCTTGTCATTTTCCCTTCAAAATGTCACGTGACTCGTTACAACAGTGCTGTCAGCATTGCGCCAGAGATTGAAGAGATGGGGGGTTAGCCTGTTAGTGCTCAGACCATGCGCCGCACTCTACATCAAATTGGTGTGCATGGCTGTCACCCCAGGAGGAAGCCTTTTCTGAAGACGATACACAAGAAAGCCCGCAAACAGTTTGCTGAAGACATGTCAACAAAGCACATGGGTTACTGAAACCATGTCCTATAGTCTGATGAAATGAAGAATAATTTTTTTGGTTCGGATGGTCTCAAGCATTTGTGGCGGAGACCAGCTGAGGAGTACAAAGATAAGTGTGTCATGCTTACAGTCAAGCATGGTGGTGGGAATGACCCCCCCCCCCCCACCTCTTCAATCTCTGCACCAATGCTGACAGCACTCCTGTAATGAGTCACATGACATTTTGGAGGGAAAATGACAAACAGTGCTCAATTTGGACATTTAGAGATGTACTGTATGTTGTTCCCATGCGGTGTACTTACTTTTGTTGCCAGGGGTTTGATATTAATGGCTATATTTAGAATTATTTTGAGGGGAAAATAAATTAACTCTATTATATAAGCTGCACACTGACTACTTTTCATTGTGTCAAAGTGTCATTTTGTCAGTGTTGTCCCATGAAAAGATATACTTTAAATACCTGCAGAAATGCGTGTGGTGTACTCACTGTTGTGATACACTGTATGTAGGGTTGTTCAGATCATGTTTTTTTGCTCCCGATCCGATCGTTTTAGTTTGAGTATCTGTCGATCCCGATATTTCCCGATCCGACAGCTTTTTTTTTGCTCCCGATTCAATTCCAATCATTCCCGATAATCTTTCCCGATCATATACATTTTGGCAATGCATTAAGAAAAAAATGAATACAACTCAGACGAATACATACATTCAACATACAGTACATAAGTACTGTATTTGTTTATTATGACAATAAATCCTCAAGATGGCATTTACATTTTTAACATTCTTTCTGTGAGAGGGATCCACGGATAGAAAGACTTGTAATTCTTAAAGGATAAATGTGACTTTGTATATTGTGACTAAATATTGCCATCTCATGTATTTGTTGAGCTTTCAGTAAATGATACTGCAGCCATTTAACTTCTGCCCAAATGCATGATGGGAAGTCCAACCCTGACTGTGCGTAGGGGCACCAATTGATATATCTTCTCTGCGTTGGGAAAGATCATAGGTGTTAAGAAAATGATCAACTGCTACCTTTCTTCTCCACATTGCCTCTCACGATATATTTAATTGCGGAGAGAGGTATTGTAAGTCCCTAACCACATAAAAAATGGCTCCAAAGGCTGTCAAAATTCTCACTACTCATTATTCGCTGCCTTTTAGCGCTATTTATAGGTAAAACGGCGTCTTTATAGGTTGAACGCGACACTGCCTGAGTGGGACGTGCAGCGCATGCGTTAATTACTTAACGTGATTAGTTAAAAAAAATTAATCGTTAACGCAATAAATTTGATAGCCCTACTGTAAGCCAAAACTACTCTGGATGAGTGTAAGACATTTTGTCTGTCACGTTAAATACAATTACAAAACGATAAAAAAAAAAAAAAAAATTAAAAAAGGCATGTCCGATATTTTTTTGCCGATTCCGATACTTTGAAAATGACGTGATCAGACCCGATCGATCGGGACATCTTTAACTAGCCTGGTACTCCAGACTCACCGCTGTTCCAGCTATTGAGTCTGGCCACCATTAAGCGGATAAAATTTCCAGGGCGGAGCAAGCCACAGCAAACAGACAGCGGAGTGGACCAATCAGCGACGGGCGGGACGAGGGACTTGCGCGTGGAAGTAAACATACGAGGAGAGCGGAGTTTATTCAACATGGCTAGCGCGAGACAGACTGTTGTCAATGACTTGTGTCGATGCGTTTTTGGTAATTTAAAACTGATTTTACCGTGGATTGGAACATATTCTCGGCTCACCTGTTCGCCATCTGTGTTGTTGGTGAGACGAATTCCGACGCAGAAGAGTGACGTTGCTCGTTAAGAACACGTCACGCAAATAAACGAATCTGATTTGTCGATTGATTTTGTACTTGCTCGAGAGGCCGTTAATGGGCTGGGTCCTAGACTATACTCTCAGTGTTTAAAAAAAACAGGGAGAACAGTCTGGCAGTGCCAGGCAAATCTTTAACTGTATGTATAGATTTGTCACATTAGAAGTTTCATATCAAACTGGAATGAAAGTACGCGATACTTAACAAGTACTAGTAGTCTGGCTTTGCCGGGTTTCTGTAGCATTAACGCAATACAACCGAATCGCGGATAAAGCATACCTTCCTGAAAGATGCAGCTGTAATGTAGTAATAGTAAAAGGACACCATAAAATTTTATGTTTCACACGTGTTGTTATGGCGCCCAATACACTGCACGACCTTAAGAGACGGCACCCTTATTGAACAGAAAACACCACAACATAGCAATGGCAACCACTACTCTCAGTTATGGTTACCGCAACTACCCATGAATCATTGTGGGTGTAACTCTTTATAAATAACAGTCGCTAGAATAGGAATATCCTCCCGAAATGAATCTAATATTCCGGAAAATTGTACACTTTTATATATTATTATTGTATTATACTCTTCCCTTCCTAGAGTTTTTTCCCTCTTGAGCATAACACAACCCATTTATTTTTGCGAGAAAGCATGCCAAAAAATGCAAAATGAGGGCTGAAACAATGCCCTGATAACAATCTTTTTTTTTTTTCCCTTAATAAAATATGACTGTCAGTCTCGAATGTTTTCCCCACTTTAACCTTCAGCATGATTCGGTACCCAGCTGATTTGCCATGTGCAGGTTTACAGCTGTCCCATCACTCATCCATACTGCCTAAACTCTCTCTCACACACACTCTCTCGTTCACTCTCTCAAACGTCTTCATTGGCTGCCCCCGCTTCCACCGACTCTCTAGTTATTTATATAGTGGAATGTGCCAGGCCTTAGATTTTTGGGATGGTCACAGTCCGCCATCTCTCCTGTTACACGCAAAGACATCAGCGCTAATTTTACCCCAAGCCATGTACAACTGTTTCTCCTTTCTACTCGTCAGTATATTCAGTAAAATGATAAATACTTCAATTGTGCCAAAATATACTCCTGACCACATTTAATATTTAGGTGAGCCACAACACTCCAACTTAAAATTGGTAAGGCTTTGTCTAAATTTGCATCATTCATGCAGGCTATTTTTAGGCACTTGCGTGGAATTTGAAGAGTTGGAAGTATGTGATCAAAGGAAACATTAGTATATGTAGTCTTTGGACTACTTTTCACGATCGGAAATACAGGCTGTATGCAAATACTGACTTTTCCATGGCTAAAATGTACACTTGGGTGTGCATAAACAAGTTTTTTTTTTTTTTTTTAGTCAAGTGATGGTTGTCAGATACGGAGCCCCGGTAGAAAAAAATTTAAAAATCATAGCTAATTTGTACCTACAGATTACTTATCTGTACCCACAGTTTAGTAAACTGTACCCACAGTTTAGCAATCTGTACCCACAGATTACTAATCTGTACCCACAGTTTAGCAATCTGTACCCACAGTTTACTAAACTGTACCCACAGTTTACTAAACTGTACCCACAATTTACTCATCTGTACCCACAGATTACTAATCTGTACCCACAGATTAATAAACTGTACCCACAGATGATGAATCTGTACCGACAGTTTAGCAGTGACCCAGAAACTGTAGTCACCAATGTTGGGCGGGGACTCCAAACGCCGAGGGACCGACTGAGCAAGCACCTGCACCTTTTGCCCTCGGCGAACAAAGGGGTTTTAAAAGGTAACTATTGCACATTTTCTTTGGTAGCCGTCTACATTTTCAGGTGTCATCAATCAATATGGCATGTTGTGTGTTAGTAGCCGCTAATGCGGCTAATAAAAATTGCTAACTGACAAATGAACACTGCTTGAATTAAGCACGCACAGACACGACAGCAGCACAGAAAATGTGCAAACACAACATGCCATATTGATTGATGACACCTGAAAGACGCCTACCAAAGAAAACGTGCAATAGTTACCTTTTAAAACCCCTTTGTTTGCCGAGGGCAAATGGTGCAGATGCTTGCTCGGTCGGTCCCTCTGCGTTTGGACTCGGAGTCCCCGCCAAACATTGGTGACTACTGTTTCCGGGTCATTGCTAAACTGTGGGTACAGTTTAGTAAACTGTGGGTACAGATTAGCTATGATTTTTTATTTTTTCTATCCTGGCACCCGGGGGGCTCCGTAGTCAGACAATGACTATGTTATCCCATAAAGAATTTGGAAACAATCTTGGTGAAATGTTCCAATAATAAATCTGCACCGTTGTGAGTTTTAACCCTACTTGAAGTATCCTTGAGCAAGATACTGAACCCCGCTTGACTCCTAATGCTGTTTTATTAGTAGGGGTGAATTAGGAGACAGTGCCAAATAGGGGTGGGAACCTCTATGTCCTTACAACACAATAAAATCCGCGACATGAGGCTCATGATAACGATTATCTCACAATATGGCGATGTAACAATTATCGATACGTGGGTCAGGATATAATTCTACATTATTTTACTATTTAAGTAACAAACAGAAAAACAAGCTAATTTTATCCTGCTGCTGTGAATTTCAATGAGTTTATCACGAATAAACGTCCAATTTATTTGAACTAGGAGGGTGGCCGATGACAGTCAATGGGAACCAATGAGTTTAATTTCGGGCCATTTCAGGTCATTTGCTGTTGGTTTTGTAGCACTTCTGGGCCACTTCCTGTTGATTTTGAGTTACCTGACTTCAGCCGCTACAAACAACGCCCACATGACGCAACGGTAGATATCACATGTATAAAGAACTAGATGTGAAATGACAGACTTGGTGGCGTTAGCACATGTATAAAGAACTAGATACGAAATGACAGACGGCATTAGTAAACAGTCGCCATCTTAAAGCAGTAGACTTCTCAGGAAGGCTCTGTTGTAGCGAACCTTCCTATCGAACTTAAGTAACTTTTGATCTAAAATACAGTGGTACCTCTGCATACCAAGTTAAGTTCAAGGACCTTGTTTATTAGTCGAAATCCTCGTAAGTCGAGCAGGATTTTCCCGTAAGAATACATTATAATTCCATTAAGTCGTTCCACAGCCCAAAAACCTACACTAAATCCTTAATAAATACCGCTGGTACTATTAAAAATGGCAATTACACATAGCAAAACAAGCAAATTATAAATAAAATCGGAAAAATATAATAATAATAATAATAATTGCTGTAATAATGTAACAAATCAGGTTCTAAGGTGGAAGACGTTTTTTTTTCTGTACCTGAATGCACCGTGTGACTGAAGTGACAGAGAGAGATGGCGGTGCGGTTGAGTTTACTTTCGCTTTCAGGTTTTCTTGAGAGCACCGTCAACTGTGGGGTACAGTTGGCGTTTTGTGTTGGATAAGGTCTGAAATAAATGATAAAGACCTGTCGAGGCAGGCGATTTCTTTGGCTATGTTACCACAATAATAATTGTCAACTTAATTTATAAAGACTGTGGAGACTATTGTTGAGCCAGTTCACGGATGCGCACCGCACGCTCATATTTTTCTATAATTTGCATCTTCATTTCAATGCTAAGCGTTACCTTTTTCCTTGTTTCACTGCCTGTACCAACATTTTAAAAAATTTCTCTCACAAGAAAATCAGCCGTGCGTCCGTTTGCTGTCATGTTGTCGTATTTCGAGCATGTCGTCGGATGTGGAAACAAATTGCAAGTTAAATTTTACGTTGGATGTCGAAAAGATCGTGTGCCGGAGCGATCGTATGTTGTGGTACCACTGTACTCCTAAATCGGCAAAATCTTGACTACAATCTATCTTTAAATGATGAAACAGTTTGAAAACTTTCATATGTCCAAAGTACACAGAATAGAAATAATGCAATAACGGGGGCAGTTTTAACAACTTTATTGGTTGATTTACAACATTAAATGACTTCCAAACATAGCAAAGGTTACAATCTAGTTATCGCAATAGCTGCAATACCCGCAATACCCCTGCGTTTGGTTAAGTTTAAGGTAAAAAATCGGGTTAGGGCCTATTGTTCCCAAACCACTTTGAACTTCACACAGTACCGTAAACGAATTCTTCGCGCCACCGTACCAACAGCAGGCGTGGCTTGGAGGGGCGTGGTTTGTAACGTGGTTGCAGCTGCAATCAGATACTTTTCAAATGAATAGGCAGTGACGCAAACTTAACAGGAAGTGACCTGTAAATGCTCTAAAACAAACAGAAAGTGACATGCAAATGCCCCCAAAATCGGGTAAAACTGCCCGAGAATGTTTTGGTTCCGAATGAACAAATGTTAATTTGCTGCTCGCAGTCTAAATAGATTGGGCGTTCAGTCAATGGCAGCCATTGAGTTAAAAGAGACCCTATTCTATTGAAAGATTTTGGGAGCAACTTGTTGATTCTTTTTTTTTTTTTTTTTAAACAGTAACACCTTTTTAAAGGGAAATATTATTTCTTGGCAGAAGCATATTGATAATACTTTCAAAGTATCACCATTTCAATATTTTGTCACACCTGTATTGCCAAAGCGCCTTGAGTGCCTTGAAGGTATAAAAGCAGCTGCTGACATGGCACCTCAGAACATCACTGACTGTGAGTACTTGACACTGGACTTCAGGCATTTTGGCATTTCCTTCTACCCAGTCTTCCTCCAAACTCTGGCACCTTGATTTCTGAATGACATGCAAAATTTGCTTTCATCTGAAAAAAGTACTTTGGACCACTGAGCAACACTCCAGTGCTGCTTCTCTGTAGCCCAGGTCAGGCGCTTCTGCTGCTGTTTCAGGTTCAAAAGTGGCTTGACCTGGAGAAAGCGGCACCCGTAGCCAATTTCCAGCACACGCCTGTGCACGGTGGCTCTGGATGTTTCTACTCCAGACTCAGTCCACTGTTTCTGCAGGTCCCCCAAGGTCTGGAATCGGCCCTACTCCACAATCTTTCTCAGGGTGCGGTCACCTCTTCTGGTTATGCAGCATTTCCTGCACACTTTTTCCTTCCCACTGACTTCCCACTGAGGTGCCTTGATACAGCACTTTGGGAACAGCCTACTCGCTCAGAAATTTCTTTCTGTGTCTTAGCCTCTTGCTTGAAGGTGTCAACGATGGCCTTCTGGACAGCAGTCAGGTCGGCAGTCTTGCCCATGATTGCGGTTTTGAGTAATAAACCAGGCTGGGAGTTTTTAAAAGCCTCAGGAATCTTTCGCAGGGGTTTTGAGTTAATTCGTTGATTCAGATGATTAGGTTAGTAGCTTCTTTAAAGTACCTTTTCATGATATGCTAATTTTTTGAGATAGGGATTTTTGTTTTATCTTGACTTTTTTGCCAAAATCATCAATATTAAAACAATAAAAGGCTTGAACTACTTCAGTTGTGTGTAATGAATCTAAAATATATGAAAGTCTAATGTTTATCAGTACATTACAGAAAATAATGAATTTTATCACAATATGCTATTTTTTTGAGAAGGACTAGTATAATCTGAAATCTGAGTACCAAGAGAAACTTTGACACACCAGATTCCAAGGTGGATCTCATATTTTTCTCACTTAAGGCCAGTTTTGAGTAAAAGTCAATGGACATTTGTTTTTATATCCCGACATGTTGTCATTATACTTTGATCTTTTTATAGGCTGTAGTTAATCTCTGCTTAGCTGTTGTCAGTGTTGCACTGGGCCATGATTGCTTTTCTTCAATGTGTTTGGATGCCAACCTCCACATGGCGTATTCCTCCTGGACCTTCATTCTGTGTCAACAGGTGGAGCTCCATTTACACTGTGGAAATCACCCTGCACTTGATTAATTATACCCCTCGTCATGTTGCGGGTTTGACCTGTTATGATTTTATGATTGAGTTTAAACTCAAGTAAAAATTGTTCTTAAAAAACAAAAACAAAAAAATGTAAAAAATAAAATAATAATAAAAAAGCGGTAAAACCATGATTAATAGCACACTTTTTTCTCACCAACCCATAATTCAGTCTGTTTTGGAGTGGCCCTTTCTCATGTAAATAAGTGATTGGTCATCCAGTCTCACACTACTGAAAAACATAATGCAGAGCATGGCTTTTGTTACCATGACGACCAGGAGCCATGCTAAGGGGTTGAAGGAGGCTTCTGAATTCTCCTAGCCGAGCCCAGAGAGAAGAAAAAAGGAGGGGTCAGCACTTCTTACATACTGCTTGTCAATAAATGCTGGGATCATTGATATAAAATTCTGTAAAATTTACTCAAGGACAGATTTTCAGAAATAGACAGTTATTGTACTCTGGGCTAGGGCTCTCGAGCTTAACTTCCAGTTCACGTAACGTAAAAATACGCAACAAAATGACTTTAATATCGTAATGTTACGATATTTCTCTTGTAATATTACAATGTATGGCTTTCAGGGGCGTTACCGGGGGTGGCAGGGGTGGGCATTGCCCACCCACGGACACGCTCCGCCCACCCAAAGAAAACTGGATGTAGTACTAACGGCAGTCTGGGCACCGCGTATGGCACCCCATTCATATAGTACCGATGTGTTCTAAGTTTTAACCTTTGCGTTGTTACCTCCTCTTTCACCTTTAAAAAAAAAAAATGACATGAAATGTTGGTTTTGTTCCTAGGGGGCGCTACACACATTTACTCATAGGCTACGTTCATACTACAGGTCTTAATGCACGAATCCGATTTTTTTGTGTTTTTCCGACTCGAGTGAGGCATTAACTTGACGGTCTGAACGTGACAAGTCGCATAGAACTGGACCATTTCAAATCCGATCTGGGTCACTTTCGTATGTGGTTCAAATCCGATCTGGGCCACATTTTTCCAGACTGTCGCGGCGGTCTGTACTGTCCAGTCTCTCAAATCGGAATTCATGCAGCAATTACGTCATCAAAAAGCGAGAGAGACGCCACGTAGCGGTGCAGCTGTGCGTTATTAGCGCCTAGCTTGCCTTGAACACGGCTTTTTAGGAAGAGTCGAACTTGACAACAGTCATAAAAAAAAATAAAAACGCGTTGAGGATAAGCCTGAGAATGATCAGTTTTCTGTCTGCTCCATATAAGCAATATTTCAACATTGCTTACACGGCCGAGAGTCGGGGCAAACTGCGCGTATGTGTGTGTGACATGCACGGACAGTGCGTGCATGCTATCGATCCATATACTTTAAACATAAGCCTAAACTGGGATTATTTATGTCTGTTATTTGTGTCCTCTTTTTAAAAAGCAAAATATATGATATATGATATCCCTGGAATGACGGATGACAGCCAGCGTGTGTGGTCATTTGTTTTGATGCTTCTGCGCATGCGGGCCGTCTTGCTCAGCGCGTGTCGGACTGCGAATTAGTGCGCATGCGTAATACTTGAATGGTCTCAATGGACAAAGGCAGTCTGAACGGGCACGCCAAAAAAACAGATATGACAAAAAATTGGATTCGTGCATTAAGACCTGTAGTATGAACGTAGCCATATTGTGATTTTATTTTATTTTATTCTTTACATTTTATCAAAGTTTTCACCAGTGTTCACCTGGCTGTTGAGTTTGGTGAGTTTTGAAGCATTCTGAGGGGGGACGTCGGTGGGACAAAGAATGACTTTCTAGTGGGCGCTACATCGTGTATTTGGAATTTGTCTTTACACGGTATCAAAGATTGCACCTGTCTTGACCTGCCTGACGATTTTGGTGCATTTTGAAGCATTCTAAGGGGGTCAAATTGAGCTCAAAGGGGCTGCGGAACAAAGAATAACTATAATAATAATGATAAAACCGAGGAACCACAATAGGTTACTTAAAAAAAACATTGTCACCTGCATGTCCATACTGTTCAGTTATTAATGTGTTCTATGTGAAATAAAAATCAAATCAACTTTTATTTGTTTAGACCAGGAGTGTCCAAACTTTTTGCAAAGGGGGCCAGATTTGGTGTGGTAAACATGTGGGGGGCCGACCTTGGCTGACGTCCTTTATGTTGAACAATATATTTAAGCAAATTTTAGCGAGCCGTTATGTGTGTCACATTTGCTTTATTATTATTTTTTAATTAATAATTTCAACAATCTCGCAACTAGCCTTGTGGCTAAGCCTTCAACTCTCGGGCTCTTAGGAAACACTGCTGCTGTAACAATAAACTAGCTTCAAGTTGCTTCAATTTCTCGCTACGTATCTTCCCTGTAATCTTGTCGTACATGTCAGTGTGTCTTGTTTGGTAAAATCGCCACACATTGAACTCTTTAAAAACGGTGACTGTCTCTTTGCAAATGAGGCAGACACAGTTGCGTATTTTAGTGAAGAAATAGTCCAATTTCCACCTATCCTTGAAGCGTCGGCCGTCACAGTCAACTTTCTTTTTTTTGTTGATTGTCGCCATTTTAGAAAAGGGAGTAAAAGGTCACACAGGGTAATGTTGCTTAGAGTAATGTTGCCTTTTAGTGGGTAAATGAGGAGCAGCATTTAGTGTGTAAGCTACCTCATATGCTGGTAGCAGTACTGCTGACCAATTTATTAAGTCTGTGTGCAGGCCAGACGTTATTGATTTTATGACAGAGGCTGGGGGCCGGATGAAATTTGACCACGGGCCGCATTTGGCCCCCCGGGCCGGACTTTGGACATGTCTGGTTTAGACCAAATCACAACAACAGTTATCTCAAGGAGAAAACAAAACATGTTTTAAGGTGCAGTAACCCTTCACTGGATTTGAACCTAGCATTGTAGCCCCCCCCCCCCCCCGGGTAAGACTAATGCCCACTCACACCTGGCATCCTGGTAACACCACTGATGGCTTTAATCTTGTAACATTGCGACTTCTATCATGTAATATTAAGACATTTAATCTTGTAATATTATATTGTCGTAGTCCTATTTTTTCCCGCTTTGTTTGGACTTTGGTTGAATGATTGTTGAAGAAGATTCCTGGCTAAAACATATTTGATTGGCTGCTTCCTCGTTGTCGCTAAAATCTGTCGCAGAAAGATCAACTCAGCTATCTTGTCTGCGGCACGAAAATTCATCGCGCGACAACGCGAGGCGCTGCCTATCGGGTCAAACTGACGACATCACGCCTTACATGTATGTCAGTCGAGAGGCCGCCTATCACCCTTGTATGCATGATTACAGTGACTTTGAATGGGAAACCATCGTGCGACGAGAAAAAAACACGGCCGGTGTGAACGCAGCATAGGTGATTAAACACAGGGCAATGACATGCGGAGACCCCAGTCTTAAGCGGTATGTTTATGTAGACCAGTGTTTTTCAACCTTTTCTGAGTCACGGCATGTTTTTACATTGGAAAAAATCTTGCAGCACACCACAAACCAAAAATGTTCCAAAAATGACTTTCTGTACAGTATATTTATTTGTAAAATAGTTTCTCAATATTTGTACTTACTCAGTGTGAAACTTGATCCTGGTTAGATGGACCCAAAGCTGATATCCTGGCAGGAATCTTTTGCAGCAGCTCTCAGTCTTTGTTTTTATTTTTCATAGCAGTTATCAGGGGGACTTTAGCAATGTCTTTAACCGCATCAGGGCCGAGCACAGTGTGGGACTTTGGATTTAGCAACAAGTTCAGCAACAAGGTAACTGGCTTACGGGGCTTTCCCATTTACCTTTGTAGCTTTTCTCAAAAAAATTACTTGTTTCTCTGTGTTTTCACAAGGGCGAACATGATAGTCCATCGACTTGTTTTGAAGCGACGGGTGTTTCGTTTGGGGATGACGTTTAAGATACAGTTGTGGTCAAAAGTTTACATACACTTGTGAAGAACATAATGTCATGGCTCTCTTGAGTTTCCAGTTATTTCTACAACTCTGATTTTTCTCTGATAG
The DNA here is from genome assembly GCF_030265065.1 of Corythoichthys intestinalis. Taxonomy (NCBI): domain Eukaryota; kingdom Metazoa; phylum Chordata; class Actinopteri; order Syngnathiformes; family Syngnathidae; genus Corythoichthys; species Corythoichthys intestinalis. The sequence goes on along the minus strand of NC_080406.1, from coordinate 13,770,540 downwards.
AGTGATTGGAACAGATACTTCTTTGTCACAAAAAACATTCATGAAGTTTGGTTCTTTTATGACTTTATTATGGGTGAACAGAAAAAAGTGATCAAATCTGCTGGGTCAAAAATTTACATACAGCAGGGCTAATATTTGGTAACATGTCCCTTGGCCATTTTCGCTTCAATTATGCGCTTTTGGTAGCCATCCACAAGCTTCTGGCAAGCTTCTGGTTGAATCTTTGACCACTCCTCTTGACAGAATGGGTGCAGTTCAGTTAAATTTGATGGCTTTCTGAAATGGACTTGTTTCTTCAGCATTGTCCACAAGTTCTCAATGGGGTTTAAGTCAGGACTTTGGGAAGGCCAGTCGAAAACCTTAATTCTAGCCTGATTTAGCCATTCCATTACCACTTTTGATGTGTATTTGGGGTCATTGTCCTGTTGGAACACCCAACTGCGCCCAAGACCCAATCTTCAGGCTGATGACGTTAGGTTATCTTGAAGAATTTGAAGGTAATCCTCCTTCTTCATTATCCCATTTACTCTCTGTAAAGCACCAGTTCCATTGGCAGCAAAACAGCCCCGCAGCATAATACTACCACCACCATGCTTGACGGTAGGCATGGTGTACTTGGGGTTAAAGGCCTCACCTTTTCTCCTCCAAACATATTGCTGGGCATTGTGGCCAAACAGCTCGATTTTTGTTTCGTCTGACCACAGAACTTTCCTCCAGAAGGTCTTATCTTTGTCCATGTGATCAGCAGCAAACTTCAGTCAAGCCTTAAGGTGCCGCATTTGGAGCAAGGGCTTCCTTATTGCACGGCAGCCTCTCAGTCCATGGAGATGCAAAACACGCTTGACTGTGGACACTGACACCTGTGTTCCAGCAACTTCTAATTCTTGGCAGATCTGCTTTTTGGTGATTCTCGGTTGAATCTTCACCCTCCTGACCAATTTTCTCTCAGCAGCAGGTGATAGCTTGCGTTTTCTTCCTGATCGTGGCAGTGACAAAACAGTGCCATGCACTTCATACTTACAGACAATTGTTTGCACTGTTGCTCTTGGGACCTGCAGCTGCTTTGAAATGGCTCCAAGTGACTTTCCTGACTTGTTCATGTCAATGATTGTTCAAGTCAATAATCACTCACAAGAAATTGCTAATTCGTGTTGCTGTATGTATATTTTTGACCCAGCAGATTTGATCACTTTTTCTGTTAACCCATAATAAAGTCATAAAAGAACCAAACTTCATGAATGTTTTTTGTGACAAAGAAGTATCTGTTCTAATCACTCTATCGGAGAAAAATCAGAGTTGTAGAAATAAGTGGAAACTCAAGAGAGCCATGACATTATGTTCTTCACAAGTGTATGTAAACTTTTGACCATAACTGTAGCTGCTCGTGTCGCGTTCAAGAACTGCTCGGATTTCTAGCCGTCAGCCATCTTGCTGCCTTTGACAATGTGTTGGAATAAAACACAGGGGGGAGGACTGACTCTCGTCACATATGGATAAAATGGAAACGACACTTTCGTGAATATTAACTCTTGACGAAACTGATCAAACGATGTACACTAGACGTGCTAGGGTCCACATTGTCGCGGACAGCAAGGTAGCTGATGGCTAGAAATCCGAGCAGTTATTGAATGTGACAAGAACAATACCCCGCTCATTTGCGCGCGACTGCAACTTTCCACCTCCTCCTTCCTTCCTACTGAAACTCCGCCCGACGACGTGAAACAAAATAAAATAAAAATGTGATATTGGGTAATTTCTCGCGGCACACCGGACGATCTCTCACGGTGTGCCGTGGCACACCGGTTGAAAAACACTGGTGTACACCAGCAGAGACGTAGCTAGGGGCCCCAGCGGCCCCAGGCAACAAGCAACATGGGGCCCTTCGAGCGTGTGCAAGTAAGGGGGACAATTGGACATGGAGCAATAGCATATTTAATAAAAGTATAATAAGTTAATAACGCCTCGGTCTCATAGAGTGCTTTTTAGGGCACTCAAAGTGCCCGGCTTCTACTACATTAGAGCATAAAACTACATTAACATAGAACACTCACCGCTGTCTTGCTTCCTTTTCTCCTCTTCTGCTTTTTTTCCCTTTATTTTGTCGCTTCCAGAAGGATAACTTCTCTTCATTTTGGATATACGCCAATTTAAAAAAAGCCAAATAGCCACTCACTCTCACTCTGAGTCACGTGAGGGAGGGGGGGAGTGTAGAGCGAGTGAAGGGGCCCCTTCAGGGAACTCAGACACAAGGCTTTCATTGGCATTGTCACACTTGTCGCTGCGACAGTGCAGTAAAGCTGCGTGTGCTAAATCTGTTGGCCCTCTGGGGGGCCCTGCTGGCTGGGGGCCCTAGGCAATTGCCTGGTTTGCCTAATGGGACACGACGCCTCTGTAGACCAGTGGCGATTGCTCTAAGACTGCAAGGGAAGCTCAGCTTTGCCCAAAATGTAGAAAAAAAAAAAAAAAAAAAAAAACAAGTGGTCAAATGTGTACTGTTGTATATACACGGTAATGACTATATATGGGCTACAACGCGCTCAACTTTTGTGCAGAATTAGCTTCTTATTACTGGTTACAATGCGGCTGTGCTTCTCCAGAGTTGAAAGTAAATTGTTCCACTACAGTGAAACGAGACGAGTCATTGGCCAAAGGCTGGGTTTGTCCTGCTCATCAGACGCTGCGCATCTCTGGGGGTCTATGGGCAGTGAGTGTGGCTCGGCTGGCCCGGAAACGCTGGTTCTTTGCATGATGATTGGATGATCTGTCCAGTGTTAGGTTTTGGACATTGCATTTCGCCTGACACGTATCGACCACAGTTCTTTGGGGTATATGTTACCCTATTTTTCCATGTGATAGTTGTTACTGTTAACGAAGAGGTAGTCTGTGTGAAATTTACCCATTATTTTATAATTCCTTGGGTGACAAGGAAGATTAGGCAAATTTTATACAGTATGGATAGATTATATTTACCACTCTCCAAAATCGCTTTTTTCAGTGTAACGCCGTTATAAACAACACTGGGTCTGTCTGAGGCTGTATCCCTTTTTATTTGACAGCGAAATTAGTGAATCAGTGATCTTGTCGTATTGACATTCACGGGAGGCATTTTTCAATTTTCATTCTGTTGTTCTGAGTTGAACCATGAATCATCGTAGTGACACTTGCTTTGCTAAAAACGCTAGCGATTAATTGAGCTTCTATTTCTGGTGTATTTTTTTGGTAGCTGCTTGTGTTTGGAGACTTGACTTTTGGCACTCTAGTTTCTTTCCCTACCGAGCAGCGGGTGCCACTGAGACCCTCCACTGTCACAAAGCCCTCACATGTGGTCACACTTTGAGCTTCCCTTCATTGAAAGACCAGCATCCGCCACTGGTGTAAACGCTGTGTAGTATGGACGTTGCCCTAAGCAACCAAATTCTCCCCGTACCAGTTGTCGGAGTGTTCCGGCAAAGCAGAGGTGCGAACGGGCACTGTGTAGGTTTTTGGCAGTGATTACCTGCCTCTCTTACTGACAACAGGGCGTCCGCGCTTCACACCAGCTGAAGATGAAAACTCACGGTCAGGAATGGAGAAATGATGAGAAATGTCAACCAATGCTGTAGAGCAGTGATCTCGGGAGGGCTGGCTCACTCCCACTGTTCTCCTGCCGGTGGATGTGCGCTGCATGAAGGGTTGAACGTAGCGGGGGAGGATGCTCACACTGTCGCTGGTCACTGTGTGGACAGGCGGTGGCGATGGAGGGGGGGCGCGGATGATATGCGTTCAGCAGAGATTTGCCAATGCGAGCGGAGGTTTTTGATGAGTGCTTTTCACAAACGATTTCTCCCAGGAGAGGAAATGACGAGGCTCTGAGATGGAACTTATATAACAATTGAAGTGCCTTCTCCTCGCTCCGCATTTGATTCAGCATTTTGTATTTTTATTAAATCAAGCAAGCATTTCTTTTTTTTTTTACCTGAAGCTGGAAAATACCTGTTGAGCATTTTAGCCTTGTGGTGACAGCTTGGAATTCCCACTGAAGGTTTGGGGAATTCCTTTTAGCACTGAGTGTGAGCTCAGAAAGAAAACCAGTGGAGGATACAGACAGAGTTTCCATGTAAACCAAACCAGGCAAGTGAATTGCAATTACATTTCATTTTGATCCTTTTATTTATTTATACTTTTGTTCTGCTTCGAGCATTTGTGGTGGTTTATAGACGTTCAGAAGCACATGGGTTGAGTGGTCAGCATGTCTGGCTCACAGTTTTGAGGTTGTGAGTTTGAATCCCATCTTTAGCCTTCCTGCATGGCGTATTTATGTTTTCCCAGTGCTTGAGCGGATTTTTTCCTAGTACATTGACTTCCTCCCTTATTGCAAAAACATTAAATGAAAATTGTCCATAGGTGTAAATAGTTATTGTGTACATGGGATTTCCAGGTAAGGACTATTAGTTTCGAAATCTGAAACTTTCAGTTAGATTTTGTACGTTGTCTCATTGGACAGTTATTCAAAGGTTTGTTGATCACTGGACATTAATTTAAACAAAATTTGTTCCAGTAATTATAAAATACCTTTTTTTATGTATGATTTTGATTAGAAAAAAAAAAAAATCAATGCCGACATTGGGGTCGGAATCAACCTTTTGAAAAGTATTTTCCTGAGTGTTTAATGAATCAATAATAATAATAATAATAATAATAATTAGAGATGTCCCGATCCGATCGATCGGGTCCGATCACGTCATTTTCAAAGTATCGGAATCGGCAAAAAAATATCGGCCATGCCTTTTTTTAATATACAGTATATATAGATGTTCTAATTAAATCGTTTTCTAATTGTATTTAACGTTACAGACATAATGTTACACTCATCCAGAGTCTTTAGTTTAGGCTTAAGGTAGGGTTATCAAAAATATCCCGATAACGGCGGTAATTAATTTATTAAAAAATGTGTCACGCTAAAATAATTAACGCAATTAATGTATGCGCTGCACGACCCTCTCACTCGTTGTCGCGCTCAATCTGTAATGATGCCGTTTTTCCTATATAGAGAGATAATAGGCAGCGCTAAATGAGTTGAGTGAAATTTGGCAGCCTTTGGAGCCTTTCTTTAATTGGCTAAAGCCTTGTAATTCCTCCCCCTATGATTACAATTATCATGGGAAGCAATGTGGGGAAGTAAGATGGCAATGGATCTTTGTCTTAACACCTTAAGTTATTTCCCAACGCAGAGAAGATATATCCATTGGTAGCACGACGCACAGTCATGGTTCCACTTCCCATCATGCATTTGGGCCATGGCTGCAGTATCATTTACTGAAAGCTCAACAAATACACTAGATGGCAATATTTAGTCACAATATACAAAGTCACAAGTCTTTCTATCCGTGGATCCCTCTCACAGAAAGAATGTTAATCATGTAAATGCCATCTTGAGGATTTATTGTCATAATAAACAAATACAGTACTTATGTACTGTATGTTGAATGTATATTTTCGTCCAAGTTTTATGCATTTTTTTTCTTAATGCATTGCCAAAATGTATATGATCGGGAAAAATTATCGGGAATGATTGGAATTGAATCGGGAGCAAAAAAAAAGTAATCGGATCAGGATACTCAAACTAAAATGATCGGGATTGGATCGGGAGCAAAAAAGCATGATCGGAACAACCCTAATAATAATAATAACAAAAAAGCAACTTCACATTCTCAAATTGTTTTCATTAATGTCTGTATCAAGTCTGTACAGTGTGTGGTTGCCACAGAATTTATACCAAGCATTTATTAATATTACCATGACAGTAAGACTCAGGTATGCTTCGAGAAGCAATAAATTTAAGTCGCTCTGTTTGCACAGTTTACAAATTATGCAGATTTTGCACATTTATTTTAGGCTATATTAAAAGGTAGACGATGTTATACAAGTAAAACGTCAATTGATGCATTTTCAGATCTGATACTATTAGAGTTACTGTGTTGCATCAATTAGACCAAATGTTAATTTTATTTATATTCCTTTCAACTCCTCTTTTTTATCCTCAATTTGCAGAACTGGAATAGTAAGGCAATTTCTCTTAATTTATGCTATAGACTGGGCATTTGGGTTTTACATTAAAAAAATAAATATGAGAAAACAGATAAACATGTCAGCATTTATTTCTCTAAAAACAAATGTCAGTGACAACTTGCAGAGAGCTGTAGCGAAATCTTTGTTCGTAGATGACAAAAAATGTCTAAAGTCTACAACCAGAATATATCAAAGTTGTAGGTTTGCATAGAGACGGTAGGGACATAACACTACCAACTTTTCATGATGCTGAAATTGTCCCCACCAACTTGAAAGCAACCTTATTTGCATTATATGGCAGAAAACACAGACAAGACTGAAAAAGCAGTTTCTGCTCTTGCACTCCTCTTTAAAAGAAACTGCTGCATTGTAAGCAAAAAGAACTGTTGTGTTTGATAGAACAATATGTCTATATGCTGCCATAGCAGATTCATGGCGCATGAAGCCCCTGAACTATTTTCAATTAGTCTGTTTTACCCTGAAAACCCCCGTTTACAGACGTCGCACAACCGCTTTTGTTTCAACCCAGTCATAAAAAGAAGCTCAGCAATAATATTTATTATTCAAAATGTCTGTCGTTTTTAGCTTAGAATCATTAATAGATGTCGCATTTTTTGTTTAAAAAAAAAAAAAAAAACGACTTTAAAAAATTATTCACTCACATATTTTAAACTTTTAAGCAAATTATGTCACAATGAAAAAAATGGCGTCTGCAAAAAAAATCACAGATCTCTACCTCATAACTATCGCTTAATTGTATTTTTTTTTGTTACTGTCGAATTTTCTGCGATATGTTAGATGATAAATAATCTATCCAAACAAAGAAAAATTGAAAAAAAAAAAAACCTTTAAAAGGGTAAATGTATGAAAAAGAAAATCTCGACCACTCCTTGATGTCTGCGATTTCTGCATCGCGACCCTTGTTATATTACCATGTTTCACCCGTAAAATCCCCCCAAATCCAGCTGTGGCTATTCACAGCTGTGTCTTGACAATCGGTGATACATGCTACATGGAGTTTTTGGATTGAAACAAGGTAAGTACGCGATCATATCTCATTAAAGTCATGGCGTCTGTAATTCTGCTCTCGCGTGCTCTCACCTCCAGATAGTTTTGCTGTTTAAAAAAACTTTAAAAAAAAAAAAATGCTGTCAAGTTCAAAAATAGATCCTTAGGTAGACATTGTAAAATTACCCAAAAATAAGGAGAGAAGACACTCAGTTTTCTTGGCCAAGGAGAGCAAAAGAGTGACTCGTGCCAGTCACCAAAATTGATCTAAAGAAAAAACCCTCCTTGGTATTTTATTTAGGGGTTTGTCCTAAAAAAAAATGGATGCCGCCCTGAGGGAGAGGGGGAGAGCAAGCTGGAGACACCCATGTGGTTTTCGATTGGATATGTGTGTGCATGTAGGTGGAACTAAGTAAATACACGTGTGTAAGCAAGAGCTCATGTAAACAATCATGTAAACAGTCAAAACAATTATGTAAACAGTCAAAATGACCCAGACACTTCAGTTATGCAACGCTGCGGCCATGGAAGATGTCCTCGGATGGAAAATTGTCCACGAAGGTCTAGACAAAAGTCCAGACGCCAGGTGCTGAAGATGCCTCGGAAGGTCTAGTTACGCAATGATGCGGCCATGAAGCAAGGCAGTTGTCATCCCGACCCTCTTTTACTCTTTGTAACACTTAAGCATTATACTACAACCTGGTTTCGCAAGCAATAATCATTTACTGGTTATATTAGTAAGAAAAATATGGCAATATGTGTTATTTATGGTATATATGAGCACAAGCAAATATTCAATCAATCAATCAAGCAAATATTTAATCAATCAAACCTCGATAATTACCTCAACAAATGCCCTCCTGTCAAAAATTTTCTTCCCCCAGAAAATTGAGATTTTAAGCTTTCAAATGATGTATCACACATGCATATCGGACAATTTTGAAAGTTGGCCAAATTGTGGGTCTCAGAGCGGAACCTCGAGTCACCTGAGTGTTTTCCACCATATACTGAGTTCAGTTATATACTGTCGGTAATTTAGATTGTCTACCCATATGTTGTATACATAGATTTGACCCAACCATGATTAAGTGAATTACTTTTAATATGTTCGGACTTACATTGACCCTTTTTCACTTGCTGAATGTACCAGTCCATTTTTTTCCTCAAACGCACGATAATAACCAAATAACCCTCTCTGAGTTATTCACAGAAAAAGGCCAGGAAATAAATAACACTACTGAGAAAAAAAAAAAAAAATGCTCTCTGGTATTGTTCAGGGGGCCGGACCAAATGTGGAGGCGGGCCGTATTCAGCCCGCGGGCTGTAGTTTGGGGACCCCTGAGCAAAAGTTTTTTTTTTTCTCCACTTGTCAGGCCAATCTCCATAGCTAAACCCATTAGAAAATGCATTTTACCAACTTAAGCAACACTTTGTAATTTTTCAGTTTTGGTTGATTTTAGTGACGCCGGTGGACAAAAGCGGTAGTATTTTGCCTTAAGGAAGACTTCGTTTCTCATGAGGACCAGCGCAAACCCGTACAGTGTCGTAAAATTTCTGTTTCCAGCAGCTGTGTGAAGGATGAATAGTAAAGAATAAAGTTGTGGCTAAACAATAGCATATGATGATTAGCAACCGTGTGGCTTACTGCGGCTAATACCCCCACCCCACCCGAACTCATCGCACTCCAGTGAGTGAAAGCCGGGCCAATGTTTATTCTTGCATCTCCTAGTAGCCTGCCTTTTTTGCTTCCTCAGACAAAACTTTTTGTCTCTTAAAGTATGTTGCTCTGCCATCTTTTCAAAATTCGGGGGAAAGCATTCGCATCGACTTCTGTTTTTATAATGAATTGGGATAGCGGGAAGTGACGTATGCCGTAAAGCAGTCAGCACATTTGTAGTTTTTTTGTGTGGAAGGGTTCCTGCTACCCCCCCAAAGTTAATTAGTGCCAGTGAAAGCGATACAGACCCGCTGAAGTCATAAAAGAGGTGTCATTCAACTAGCTGTCAGTCGACATATTATAACAAATGTTATAAAATATTTAGGGCTGTCAAAATTATCGCGTTAATGGGCGGTAATTCATTTTTTAAATTAACCACGTTAAAGTATTTGACGCAATTAACGCACATGCCCCGGTCAAACATGAAAATGACAGCACAGTGTCATGTCCACTTGTTACTTGTGTTTTTTGGTGTTTTGTCGCCCTCTGCTGGCGCTTGGGTACGACTGATTTTATGGGTTTCACCACCATGAGCATTGTGTAATTATTGACATCAACAATGGCGAGCTACTAGTTTATTTTTTGATTGAAAATTTTACAAATTTTTAGGGCCGTTAAACGATTAAAATTTTTAATCGCGTTAATTACAGCTTAAAAATTAATTAATCGCAATTAATCGCAATTCAAACCATCTATAAAATATGCCATATTTTTCTGTAAATTATTGTTGGAATGGAAAGATAAGACAAGATGGATATATATATTCAACATGCATAAAATTTGTAAAATTTTCAATCAAAAAATAAACTAGTAGCCCGCCATTGTTGATGTCAATAATTACTTACACAATGCTCATGGGTTCTGAAGCCTTTAAAATCAGTCGCACCCAAGCGCCAGCAGAGGGCGGCAAAAATCCACAAAACACAACAAGTGAGCGTTTCACTGTACTGTCATTTAAATCTGTCTGAGCGGGGCATTTGCTTTAATTGCGTCAAATATGTTAATGTGATTAATTTAAAAAAAAAATTAATGCCCGTTAACGCGATAATTTTGACAGCCCTACAAATTTTATTAAAACGAAAACATTAAGAGGGGTTTTAATATAACATTTCTATAACTTGTACTAACATTTATCTTTTAATAACCACAAATCTTTCATTCCATGGAACGCTTTAACAGAATGTTAATGCCATCTTGTTGATTCATTGTTATAATAAACGAATACAGTACTTATGTACAGTATGTTAAATGTATATATCCGTCTTGTGTCTTATCTTTCCATTCCAACAATGATTTACAGAAAAATATGGCATATTTTATAGATGGTTTGAATTGCTATTAATTACGATTAATTAATTTTTAAGCTGTGATTAACTCGATTAAAAATTTTAATCGTTTGACAGCCCTAGAAATATTTTATAAAGGTTGAAAAGTTACCTGGTTTTGCTTTAAGAGAAGACTAGGAAAGGGAAAGAAAATGTAATTCTTTTGCACACCTTAAAATGTGGTCTTTCATGATGCAAAAAACTTCTTTGTTCTCTTTGTTCTCAGTTCTTTGATAAGGCAACAAATTGGGGGCTCCCAAAAACCCAGTATATAAACTCATTTCATACAGTGTCAGAATTGTGTTGTTTGAGTTGTGAGTTTCTGTACGTATATTCAATTTTTCTTATATAATTTAGACTGCTTTTATATTGGAAGAGTCATAATTTGCGTCAATGTTCACATATAAAATGAATAGTTAAGCTTTGTTGTGCAGTTGGCACTGTTGGTGAAAAAAGAAATACCCTTGTTTATATAATCCCACCTACTGTGAAGCGAGACCCCACGAAAGCTGCTCGGGTGCCAATGACTCAGCGAGTCTTGCTATTTTAAGGTCCATCACTGACTGAATTCCCTCTCAGCATGAACACATCGGAACAAAACATGATTTTTAATGGTACTACTTAGGGTTGTTCCGATCATTTTTTTTTGCTCCCGATCCGATCCCGATCGTTTTAGTTGGAGTATCTGCCGATCCCGATATTTTCTGATCCGATTGATTTTTTTTGCTCCCGATTCAATTCCAATCATTCCCGATAATTTTTCCCGATCATATACATTTTGACAATGCATTAAGAAAAAAATGAATAAAACTCGGACGAAAATATACATTCAACATACAGTACATAAGTACTGTATTTGTTTATTATGACAATAAATCCTCAAGATGGCATTTACATTATTAACATTCTTTCTGTGAGAGGGATCCACGAATAGAAAGACATGTGACTTTGTATATTGTGACTAAATATTGCCATCTAGTGTATTTGTTGAGCTTTCAGTAAATGATACTGTAGCCATGCCCAAATGCATGATGGGAAGTGGAACCATGACTGTGGGTAGTGCTACCAATTGATATATCTTCTCTGCGTTGGGAAATAACACAAGGTGTTAAGAAAAAGATCAATTGCTACCTTGCTTCCCCACATTGCTTCCCATGATATTTCTAATCATATGGAGAGGGATTGTAAGGCTTTAGCCAATTAAAAAAAGGCTCCAAAGGCTGCCAAAATTCACTCTACTCATTTTACGCTGCCTTTAATCTATCTATATAGGTAAGACGGCGCTATTACAGATTGAGCGCGACAATGCATGGGTGGGTCGTGCAGCGCATGCATTAATTGTGTTAAATATTTTAACGTGATACATTTTTTAAAAAATTAATTACCGCCGTTATTGGGATAACCCTACCTTAAACCTAAACTAAAGACTGTGAATGAGTGTAACATATTATGTTTGTAATGTTAAATTACTTAATTAGAAAACGATTTAATTAAAAAAAAAAAAAAATTTTAAAAAAGGCATGGCCGATATTTTTTTGCCGATTCCGATACAGTGATACCTCAGCTCACGAACATAATTGGTTCCCAGAAAGTGTGTGTAAGGCGAAAAGTTCGTCTTCCGAACATTTATTTCCCATAAGAAACCATTAAAATGAGAATAATCCGTTCCCAGGTCCCCATAAAACATAATTTTCTACTAAATAAGCCTTAAAACTACACAAAAATATACCTTATTTTATGTATAATAAATGTGCTATTGTATTATAATTAAAGAAATAAACTGTACTGTATAATAAAGTCGTTTTATTTACCTTTGTGATGGTAGTTGATGGCTTGATGGAATGGAGTGGGAGGAGGAGGGAGGGAGGGAGTTACTGTTTGGAAGGAGAGTGTTACCGGCAAAGTGCGCAGTTAGCGTAGACTCCACTGCTGTGCCCCCCACATGCTTTTGGTTGTTAATAAAAGTGCCCACAAAAAGCCATCCGACGCCTCTGGGTGTTTGTATGCACGCCGCCTCCTTTCTGGAGAGGAAATCGGGCGAACCGAAGACAACCGACGACAACGAGCCAACGTGACTCGCCGGTCCACTTCTCACTACGGTGGGAAGCTGAAAGCACCGCCAATTACCAGTCGAGGGCGAATTGGTAACACGAGTCACCTTCCATAAGGACTGTAGGTAACTCTTTTTCGGTCCCATAATAGCAAAAGTACACTCAATATGGTCCAAAATGTCTATCAAACACAAACCACGTCCGCACTCAACGAAAGTGAGGGGACGAACTGGGACGCCGTGAGCGTGCGGCAGCTTCTCGTGGCGCTTTTCGACCGCGTGAATTGGTTCGTCCGCCGAAAACTAGTTCGTCAGCAGAGACTATATGCTCGCGAATTTAATGTTCTTGAGGCGAAAAGTTCGTGAGCTTAAGCGTTCGTGAGCTGAGGTATCACTGTCCTTTGAAAATGACGTGATCGGACCCGATCGATCGGCATCCCGAGTACTACTACTAAACTATTTTAAAGAAATTTTGACTTTAGCTCAAATTTGAGGTTTTAACAGATTTATTAGATTCCGACTGATTTACTTGCACCTCTGCTGCAGTTTTGTGATTCATTCTCTTCATATACATTTTAGAATCGGACAGCACTGAAGACGAAGGAGATCAGTTGGAGAACCATGACAAAAGCGTGGATCGTGAGGACCATGCAGTGGATACAGGTACCCACCTTGTCACCAACTTACACTTTCTTAGAAAACATCGCGATTTGAATACTGACATATGAAGGTATCAAGAACTCAACTTATCAAATCATTTATGACTTTCCTTCTTATAAATTGTAGTGATGGACAAAAATGCAGAGGATGAAACCAGAACCCTTGAAGATTTCTCTAAAACAAGGCAAGAAATCTTGTTTATTTTGTTTTAATTGTTTGAATTGCCATCTTCTGACAATAGTTCAATTCCTGTAATTTAGGAGCCAGTCAAATGATTCTCCAAGAAGTTCCCCACCAGAAGTTCTCCCACCTCCATCACCGAGGCTCATCAAACGTCCCTCCACCTCTCCGATGCCAAGTCGCTCTGGTTCAACGACACCTCTTAGCTTGCGGAGGAAAGCTGCATTGCCATCAGAATACCAAGACACAGTGCCCGCAGAGTTTGAAGAAAAAATTAAGATGGCCAAATCCTCAAATAACACCCAGGACTCAAGGCCACAAACTCCACTGAGCGAATACTCCAGAAAGGAGATTACTCCCAGACCATCGCCAAAGCTTACGAGGGCAAGTTCTAAAGTTTTTGAGAAGGTCCGTGACCTGGAAGAGAGAAGACGAAGCCTCGAATTCCCCGAAGGTTCTGTATCAGGGAGATCCTGGGCAGGGTTCAATCGAGCGGGCTCAGTCGACTCGGATGACGGAGGCAGCCGGTTGGGTATTTCCAGAGAAAGTTCTCGGGAAGATCTGAGAGAGGCTCTCAAAGAAGACGCAGCCGAACGGAGGTCCATGTTTAAGCAGAGGGCTGCTTCACTCGAGGAGAAACCTCGCTATTCTCAAAAGGTCCAGGACATTGAGAACAAGTTCACGGAGGAGCTGCAGCGTATCAAGAAGCTAGTTGGTAAACCTCATTTGAAGAAATCCTTTTCAACGGAGCAGCTGAGTTCAAAGGCAAGGCAGCGCCAGCCTTTCAGGAAAATAGAACCTATACCCCCACAGGTCCTTCAAAGACTTCAAGAAAGGGAACGATCTCAGTGGGCAAAAGAGCAAAAAAGACTGAATCTGGGACAGCAAATGCCAGAGCATCAGCATTCCCAGATCCAAAACTGTACAAGTGCTGGTATCACAAATATAAAAGAAAACAAGGAGTCAATGCAGTTATCGGAATTACCAGGGGTACGATCGCTTCGAGAGCTTAGTCGAGTCAGCCCGGTTACAGAAATTATTCAAAGGTCATCATCACCAGCATTATTCCACCAACAAGTGGAAGACTCACCGAGTACAACTAATTCGGAAACCACCGTGCAGAAACTTCAAAAGAGGTCCCCAAGTCCACTTGTACAGATAGTTTCAAGAAGCCAAGAATCGCTGCATAACCCTGAACCTCCGACACAGCAACATAATGAGACCTCTGGGAGAAAGACTCCCATTGAAGTAACTTTGAGAAAAGTTGAAAACAGGCCTGAAAGTCCACTAGTACAAAATTGTGCAGTTGCCTCTCAAGATATTACCCATCAAGCGCCTCCCAAGCCCGCTAGGATGATCGAAGCTGACCCACTGAATCTCCCAAAACAACCGCCAAACATGAAAATTCCTGCAATTGTTGTGGAAGGTGAAGATATTCCTGTGGGGACCGATAATACTCAACAGGCCAAAGGACAAAAGCAGAAGACCAAAGTCAAACACCGTCGCCCGCGACCAATGTCTCCTAAACTGGGTTTGATACTTTGTCATTATTTTTCAGTCTGCGTTTTGAAGTTGAGATTCAACCTTTGTTTACATTCTTTGATACTGCAGATTCTTCAGATGATTCCTACGTTTCTGCCGAAGAGGACCCAATGGAAGCGCCCGTGTTTGAATGTCTTCTTCAGGATGCAGTCGCCAGATGTGGCTCAGATGTGCTACTAAAATGTAACATTTCTGGCAATCCCATTCCTGAAGGTATCACACAACTGCTACTGTTACAACTGCTACTAAAACCATCCTTAAAGTACTCGTGACACCCTCTTAAATAGCATTACTATGTGAACTAAAATCATATTTTGAGATGATTCGACTATATACAGGAGTAGCTAAATGGCAGATTGAAAGACTCATTTCTCGTCATCTACGCTTTGCCAAATTGTTGTACAGTGTATCGCAAAAGTGAGTACAACCCTCGCATTTCTGCAGATATTTAAGTATATCTTTTCACAAGAACACAAGAAAGCCCACAAACAGTTTTCTTAAAACATGTCAACAACTAGACACTTCACAATTTCTGCAGATATTGAAGTATATCTGTTCATGGGACAACACTGACAAAATGACACTTTGACACAATGAAAAGTAGTCTGTGTGCAGCTTATATAATAGAGTTGATTTATTTTCCCCTCAAAATATAGCCATTAATATCTAAACCCTGGCAACAAAAGTGAGTACACCCCTTAGAAACTACGTACATCCCTAAATGTCCAAATTGAGTACTGCTAGTCATTTTCCCTCCAAAATGTCATGTGACTCCATCAGTGTTGGGAATAACGCCGTTACATAACAGCGTTATCTTTTCAGTAACGGGGTAATCTAACTAATTATTTTACTGTTACTGACGGTCAAAAGCGGTGCGTTACTTACTTTGAATAAATTGAAGAAACTACCAGCTGTAGCGAGTCTACTCTGCTCTGTTTATTTGTCATCCAAGACTTGGGGTGCGTTCAGGTTCATGGCAATGAAAATAGTAAACACACATAGCCTACCTTTGCAAGAACGATAGAGTTGCCGTTTGATATGGTCATAATGTGCAGGTCCTGCACCCGTGCGCAGCAAAACTGTTTGTAGCTTTCTAGCGATTTGTAATTTCAGATGATTCGCTGATGAGTTTAGTAACATACACCAAACAATAAATACAGCAGAATGTCCATTTCGCGTAATTGTGGAAGCCCGTCGACATCTTTACGCCATTTGTCTTTGGCTTGCTCGTAAGGGTCAACATTGTTCACATCCTTAAGTTTGATCAGATATCTGTTCTTCGCCTTCGAGTTTGTCTCTTTATCGAACTGGCAAGTTAAAGTTTAATGTCCCGCGAGCCAGACCTGCTTCCAATGTGGCTGCGTTGTTGTCAAATCTCACGTGATCCCCCATTCTGTGACGTAAACGCTCGAGCCTAATAGCGCACGTACTTCAGAGCCGGTGTTTTCACACACAAACCAGAACAGCGCGTGCAGCAAACACACACACGCAAAACAGATGCAGAGGGATATGATGGCAGAGCATTCAGAGGAAAATTTGTCCTTTACGAGGTGGAGATATAAACACTATTTCAAGTTGATCGAAATTAAAGGAAAGAACGTGCATGTAAAGTGTAATTTATATCCCGGGGCAAAGCTTTTGTCGACATATGTGGTAAGCAATTCAAATCTGTTTATTTTTTTTGCACTTCAAGTGTAGGATAAATCTGTTGCTGGTGAGGTGCAATAAATATTACAAGGTTCTATAACACAACTACCTGTCTGTTCTTCTCTATTCAACTGACTCGAATACTGCTCAGAAAATTCTTTGGCATACAACAACTTCTTTTTAAAGTAACGGAAATAGTTACTTTCCCTGGTAACTAGTTACTTTTACTATAGAGTATTTCAGTTACTAACTCAGTTACTTTTTGGATGAAGTAGTGAGTAATTATAACTAATTACTTTTTTAAAGTAACTCGGCCAACACTGCATATCACACATGGCGACGGGGCTGATTGTCTTCACCGATCGGCCAGCGGCGAGCAAGTTTCGGCTTGTCGTTCCCCTGTTGCGGCCTGACAGGCAGGCAGGGCTCATCGCCGGGGGACGCAGAGGGGAATGAACGCTGAAAATTGCGCATTCTGGACAAACCGGCCGACGTTGGAGTGCGTTGCTGCCCGAGCCCAAGCCGAGTATAAAGCACTATAGGCAGGCACGCCTTTATTAGCTGTCAACCATGGTGTGCGACAAGCTGCCGGTCGTCGGCCGAATGGCCTTCACGGTGGACAAGGGAGTATTGTCACCCACAAAATGCAAGCCACGTCTTTATTAAAATGTTTGCCGTGATCCCAGTATTTGACATAACATAAAACACGTTGCTTACTCACTTCGTTATCCATACAATGGTCTCTAGATTAGACTTGTTATGCCCATTCTTCGCGGTGGACAGGATCTTTTGGAAATCCAAAAAGCCTCACACCACTCTCCCTGGTGTAGCAACAAAAGCCTGCAGCACATTGGGCTGGCGTGACGCATAATATAAACGAATGAATCTGCAAAATCAGCTGAATCCGCAGTCCTTCTCCATAATATAGTAATGGCTGTAATGTGAAGATGATTAGCCCGCTGACGTCACATTCGCCTTCTTCCTCTATCCAGACTCTGGCCGTAACTCAATCATTTTCATGGTGCGGGATAAAAAAAAAAAAAAAAAAATATCGATCGCTTCCACACACATTCCAATACCTGCATAAAATACCACGTGTATTATGAAATAAACATGCTTCTTTGTGTCACAGACACTTTAAAGGAAACATAGTGTAGTATGTCCTTGTACACATACAATAACTTTTATGGAATAAAGATTGAAACCATTTCGAGCAGTTTAATGATTTGTGATGTATTTGATATGAAGTCACCTGGACAAAAGACAACGTGGAGGTCACCAACCTTCCGAATTACGCCATCAAAGTGGAAGGCGAACGACACAGTCTCATCATAAAATCGGTCCAAGTGCGAGATGCTGGAAACTATAGTGTAACAGCTGTGAACCAGGAGGGCAAGGTGACCAGCAATGCTACCCTCACAATTAAAGCAGGTATGTCCAATTTAAGCATTGAATTACATCTTCAGCATCATTAGCTTTCATAAATTTAATCAATGCTTATACAGTGTGATAAGACATCCTTATTGTTTCTCTTCATGATGTGCAAATACAGTTCTTCCTCCATCTTTACCCTCTTCTGTTCTTTCATTCCGCTCAGCTGTATGTGCAATATATTTTGGCTCAACAACCACACTTATACAGTAGTTACCATAGCAACAGAGCAAAACTGAACCTATAAATTGCTCACTGGGGCTCAGTTGCTCATCTGGGTAAAATCTGTTATTGTTTATATGTGACATCTTACAGTCGGGTTAATGTGAAGGTGTTTTTCAAGTAATAAGCATGTCTCGCATATTGAAAAAAACACCAATAAAACACGTGGAAGGCTATAACCGCTCATTAAAATTCACGAATGTGCAATATGGCAGAACCCATTCAGGAGACGAAAGGTGTCCTGGGGGTTCCCATGGACATCAGCAGCCCCATCACATCTGACGAGGAGTACCTTAGTCCCCTGGAGGAAGCAATGGATTTTAACTCACAACAGACAAAGAGGACACTTGACACCAAGTTCAAGAAACCTCCTAATTTTCTGGTGAGAGCTGAGTAGAAATGTTCACATTTTTCACATTCAGTACAGTGATCCCGTGTGTTCAGTACAGTGATCCCTCGCTACTTCGTGCCCTCAGTCCATCGGATAATTTTTTTTTTTCAATTAAAAACTAAATATATAAATTAGGGCTGTCAAACAATTAAAATTTTTAATCGAGTTAATCACAGCTTAAAAATTAATTCATCGTAATTAATCACGATTCAAACCATCTACAAAATATGACATATTTTTCTGTAAATTATTGTTGGAATGGAAAGATAAGACACAAGACGGATATATACATTCAACATACTGTACATAAGTACTGTATTTGTTTATTATAACAATAAATAAACAAGATGGCAGTAACGTTATCAACATTCTGTTAACGCGATCCATGGATAGAAAGACTTGTAGTTCTTAAAAGATAAATGTTAGTACAAGTTATAAAAAATTTATATTAGAACCCCTCTTAATGTTTTCGTTTTAATAAAGTTTGTAAAATTTTCAATCAAAAAATAAACTAGTAGCTCGCCATTGTTGATGTCAATGATAATTATGGTGCTGAAACCCTTAAAATCAGTCGCACCCAAGCGGCAGAACACCAAAAAACACAAGTAACAAGTGGAAATGACACTTTGGTGTCATTTTAATCTGTTTGAGCGGGGCATGTGCGTTAAATGCGTCAAATATTTTAACGTGATTAATTAAAAAAATTAATTAACGCACGTTAACGCGATAATTTTGACAGCCCTAATATGAATACAGTATTTTATAGCGATGTCCCGATCCGACCACGTACAGCCTCTCACCTCTCCCTCATGCTGCTTGTCTTGTTCACCAAGTAGCTACTTGTTAAAGTTAGAAGAAGCTTTGATCTTGCCAGTTTCTTGGGAGCACCCACCTTGAATGGCGCGGAATGTATGAGGTTGTTTAGCTTGTTAAACACTAGCGTTTGTGTGCTGTGGCGAATCATCGTGTGTGTGTGTGTGAGCAACGTGAATGGATTTGAGTGGACTCACTCAATTTTGCATTTTGATAAAGACAAGCATTTTTTAATTTAAAGCAACTAGGGCTTTCAAACGATTAAAATTCTTAATCGAGTTAATCGCATCTTAAAAATTAATTAATCGTAATTAATCGCAATTCAAACCATCTATAAAATATGCCATATCTTTCTGTAAATTATTGTTGGAATGGAAAAATAAGACACAAGACGGATATATACATTCAACATACTATACATAAGTACTGTATTTGTTTATTATAACAATAAATCAACAAGATGGTGTTAACATTCGGGCGGCCGTGGAGCAGTTGGTAGCTAGAGTTGTCCTTGAACCAAAGGGTCAGTGGTTCGATCCCCGGTTACGACTGTCCACTGTTAAAGTGCCCTTGGGCAAGGCACTGAACCCTGATTTGCCTGCTATATAAGTACTGTCCATTTACCAACATTCTGTTAAAGCGATCCATGGATAGAAAGACTTGTAGTTCTTACAATTTATTGAAATTTTATATTAAAACCCCTCTTAATGTTTTCGTTTTTAATAAAGTTTGTAAAATTTTCACTCAAAAAACTAAACTAGTAGCTCGCCATTGTTGATGTCAATAATTACACAATGCTCATAGTGCTGAAACCCATAAAATCATTCGCACCCAAGCACCAGCAGAGGGCGACAAAATGCCAAAAAACACAAGTAACAAGTGGACATGATACTGGGCTGTCATTTTAATCTGTTTGAGCGGGGCATGTGCGTTAAATGCGTCAAATATTTTAACGTGATTAATTTTAAAAATTAATTACCGCCCGTTAACGCGATAATTTTGACAGCCCTAAAAGCAACACTAGGTAACTTTTCAACCTGTATAGAATATTTTTATAACATCTGTAATAATATGTCGACTGACAGCTAATTTGAATGACACTTCTTTTATATCTTGAGGAGGTCTGTATCGCTTTCACCGGCACTGATTAACTTTGAGGTGTGTGGCAGGTACCCTGTCACACACAAAAAAAAACTACAAATGTGCTGACTGCTTTGCGGCATACGTCACTTCCCCCCTTCAGCATTCATTATATAGACCAGAGGTCATAGAACCGCGGACCTCGGTCCGGTTCCGGACCCCTAAGCCGTCTGGACCGGATCTCAAGCTGCCCGGACTAATACACGTTGCAACAACAAAAATCATTTTTTTCTGCGGGTTTGCAGAGTGGAGGCGGGCAACAAACAAAAACCTTAGCGGTGACGTGCGTGAGCCAGCCAATGGGAGTGAAGCATTTGAAAGTTATTTTTAGAACAGCATGTCTCACACTCGATTTCCAGACTCTGCAGAGTGACAGCCAAAAACTGATAGCCTGGTACTCCAGACTCACCGCTGTTCCAGGTATTGAGTCTGGCCACCATTAAGCGGATAAAATTTCCAGGGCGGAGCAAGCCACAGACAGCGGAGTGGACCAATCAGCGACGGGCGGATGTGACGTTAGAAACGCGAAGAAGGACTTGCGCGCGGAAGTAAACATACGAGGAGAGCGGCGTTTATTCAACATGGCTAGCGCGAGACAGACTGTTGTCAATGACTTGTGTTGATGTTCTTTTGGTAATTTAAAACTGATTTTACCGTGGATTGGAACATATTCTCGGCTCTCCTGTTTGCCATCTGTGTTGTTGTGGAGACGACTTTCGACGCAGAAGAGTGACGTTGCTCGTTAAGAACACGTCACGCAAATAAACGAATCTGATTTGACGATTGATTTTGTACTTGCTCGAAAGGCCGTTAATGGGCTGGGTCCCAGACTATTCTCTCAGTGTTTGAAAAATACAGGGAGAACAGTCTGGCCGTGCCAGGCAAAAAAACTGAGCCGAATGAAGTTGGAGGAAGAGGCGAAAAGGTATGGCAAATAGCGTGCTCAAAACTACGCAAGATTGATGCAGAAAACAGAGTGTTTAAGGAGGAGTGGACCAACACATTTTTATTCATTTTACCTGGCAGCAGCACAAGACCGCTATGCCTCATCTGAGACTCATTCAGAGACGGTAGCGCTTGTAAAAAGCAGCAATTTGAAAAGGCACTATGAAACGAAGCACGCAGCTTTTTTTTTTTTGCAAAGTTTCCCTATGAACTCTGCCATCCGTTCTCAAAAAAATAGCGGAATTAAGGGCTCAATATGATCGCACCTCAAGGCTCATGGTTCATTTATTCACTGCTCAGCAACGTGCAAATGAATTCTCCCTCAGAATAGCGTGGATATTGCGTCAAAACAAAAAGTCTTTCAGTGACACACAGATTGTCAAAGATTTTATGAGTGTAGTTGCTGAAACTTTGTTGATGGAAAGCAAAAAGAAGAGGTCTGTTAAAAAATAAAGCAAATCCCCCTGTCAGCATCCACAATTAAAAAAAAAGTCTTGAACATGCTCTTATGTTGCTATTTAATGATTCAATTAAAGCACTTTTTTAGTTTTATGCACCTTTTATATTTTATTTACATTTTTGAATGTTGTAATTATCAGCATGGTCACGTAAAAATACGTTTGTATCTTTTGGAAAAAAAGAAGCATTAAAAATATTTCCGGACCCGAGATTGTTGTAATTTTTTAATTTCGGACCAAGAGGATTTTTAATTCATGACCCCTGATATAGACGGAAGTCGATGCTTACGCTTTTGCGCGAATTCTGCAAAGATGGCAGAACAACGAAAGGGACAAAAAGTTTTGTCTGAGAAGGGAAAAAAGGCAGGCTACCAGGATATACAGAATAACCATTGGCCCGGCTTTCACTTGCTGGTGTGACACCTCCCTCCACTCAACTGAACTCATCAGCGTTGACAAGGTAGTGTGGGTTGGTGGGTTAGCCACACTAAGCCACATGGTTGCTAACCATCATGTGCTATTGTTTAGCAACAACTGGTTTCATTACCTTAATACTATTCGTCCTTCAAACAGCCGGTGGAAATAGAAATGTTGTTTAATCCATCTGCAGGCGGCCGGTAGATTAATTTTTGATTCATTAATCAATCATTTTACAACACTGTTCGGGTGTGCGCTGGTCCTCTTGGAAAACACAGTCTTCCTTAACCCCTTCAGACACGCATTTTTGCTGCCGGGCAAAAAAAAAAAAAAAAAAAAAAAAAAAAAAGAAATCAGATTTTTACTCTATTCAAATACCAGAACAGAGTGCAATTTTTTGGGTCGGAGATATTTCATGTTTTATTGGTTATTTTTAATGTTAAAGTTACATTGTTTTTAATGAGAAATGAGAACTTACGTTTGCCTTTATAAAGTTGCGCTTTGTTTCACCCATTTCAAAGAACCAAAAATAGCAATGAGGGCATGCTAAACCTCATTATTTAATTTCGATTAATTTCGATGAGTAACGTTCCGGCCAATTATCTCCCAGAAGTGGCAATAGCAACTAAATTCAGTGTATTTATTCATTTAGAGACACGAACGCGTCATGTCCTTCAGCAGCATGCTCAGGTCTGAAGAGGTTAACACTAGAAAACCCAGCAGAGGCCGACTTGGCCTTTCCCAAGACTAACAGTCCTACTATTCCCCAGCAATGGCCAATTTGGCCTCTCCTCCGTGACTCGTGATAGTTTGTGTCAGTTCAAGTCAAGCTATATTTATTTAATTACATTTATCTATGAAGTTTGACACTTTTTACACATTTTTTAATTCACTTCTCCTATACGCCACACATAACGACAGAAAGAATGGCCCAAATGTGTACATTGTTTTGAAGAAGAAAAAAAATCGTTTTAGAACTGAAATTTGAGTGTAAAGCAGGAATTGTGTCTATAGTTTAGAAGGACTGAATCAGGGGCATGGAGTATGGATTGTGGTCATTGTGTCTGAAGTTAATATATGTCTAGTGGTTGCATTTCCATATGAACGGCTGTTGTCTGCCCGACAACAGCTTGCCAATTCAAAAGCACTTGGGTCATTTTTGCTACCGCTGGGTTTTCCGGGGAAGAGGCCATATCGGACATTGTTTGTGACTAGTAGGAGTACCAGAATTCTCTGGGACTTCTAGTGTTAAGGCAAAACACTACCGTTTTTGACGTCGCTAGAATCGACCAAACTGAAAAGTTGCAAAGTATTGCTTTAAAGAGCATACGACAGGAGAAAAAAAATCTTAAATAGCATTATTATGTGAATTAGAATCATATTTTGAGACGATTCGACTATATGCAACAATTTAGCAAAGCGCAGATGACGAGAAATTAGTCTTTTAATTTGCCGGTTAGCCACGCCTACCATTATAGGGCTCTAGCGTCCCCAACAGTTGGATGACGTCAGCGGGAGACTGGGCTCATCGGTTTTACTATTCAGCCCATTGAGGGGGAATTATTCAAAACGAGGAAAACGCGACGAAGACAGCTGCAAAATGTCATTGTTTCTGACTCTTTACTTAAATATTTTTACAGGATATTTTTTTAATCCAAGTATTTTCCCCAATTGCTAAATAAATGGCATGGTCATGACAAATAACAGTCTTGTGCTAAATGGAATATGAAATAATAAAAATGCTCTTATTCAGGACGACATGGCAAAATTACTCCATAATGGTCAAAACTGTCGACTTCACCCTTACTGTCGCACCTCCCGAACGATATTTTATGCCACCTAAATCGGATATATGTCATTTCCCTTCCCCGGCTTCGGAGAATGTAAACAAACCAAGAGGCGTGACAGCTAGCCGACATGCTAACCCGAACCGAGTTATGTTTCAAAGTCTTCGAAGCGGAAAATCACACATAACTAGCCCGGATTATTTGACATGACGGCTGGGTTGTCGATTGTCTTTGCGGATCGGCAAACCGCCCGGCGGAGAGCAATGTACAGCTCGTTCCCCGGAGGAGGGCGGCTGCAGTTGTTGTGCAGCTAACGCGCAGCTAATGTGCATGAGGAGAGCTTTTTACATGCCTATCAGTGATCAAACGTAAGTAGTCCTATATTTAAAGAAAGTTTGTAGTGTTTACTTTGTAATCTCTGTATTTGTATTTGACATAATACAAAACACGATCTTTACTCACTTCCTCGTAAGTTCAATGGTCCCACTGTAGTAGGGCTTGTTTTGGCCAATATCCACGGTGAATGGGAACCTTTTGAAAATCCAAAAAGGTGCACACGCCTGTCCCTCATACAGTAAGATTTTTCTGCAGCCGTTTGGCTGGCGTGATGCAAAAAATAAACGTATTAATCCGCAAAATCAGCTGAATCCTTAGTCCTCATACACAACAGTACGGCTGTATAGTGAAGAGGACGCCTTCATCCGTACACGTCACAGCGCCCTCCTCCTCAATGCAAGACCGAAGCCGGAAGTCACTCATTTTCATGGCGCAGGATTAAAAAAACTAAATAAATATAGCGATCACTTCCACACACATCCAAGCGGTCCATATCATTCAGGAGCATAAAATACCGCGTGTATTATGAAATAAACATGCTTTTTTCATGTCACATGCACTTTAAATTATACTTTGGGGAAAAAACGTGAAAAAACATGTCTTATATGTATCTTTCTAATGCCAAATCTGAATAAAAACATTGAACACACCAGAAAAAAAAATGTAAACAAGCTCCTCTTCTACTTCGTGGACCCCACTGACAGCGAAAAACGAGGCATCACTGTATTTATTTGATGGGACAGTATGAGACACTGGAATTTTAAATCATTTTTAATCTCAAATAGGTAACATTGATTGATCAAGCCGTTATTGAAGGACAAGAAGTCACCATGTCTGTGCGAATAAATGGCCAACCAAAACCTTTGCTGTACTGGTATGTGTCGTTGATCATGGACACAAGAAATAGATCAACTGATTATCAATTTCTCTCAAGTGTGATCATTTCATTTCATTCTTGCAGGTTGAGAGACAGAGTTACGGTCAAAAGTGGTCCCCGCCATATTGTGCGAGAGACAGAAAATGGAAATTTTGAAATGACCATCAAGTCAGCCCTGAGGTCAGACTCTGGGGTTTACACCTGTAAGATCATCAATGAGTTTGGAACAAAACAATGTGAAGGGAAGTTGGAGGTTAAAGGTAATAAGATAAACTCACACTGGTAGCACTGCCTGTCTGACTGCCTCTGTCCTGTATTGTGTCTTATTTGCATTGCATTCCCTAATTGGCACTGTATAGCGACTCCCATACGTGGGTTCAACTGCCTGGCTCATTGTGCCTTTCTTGGCCATGTCCTGTTCCTGTCCTTATTTGCTATTTACCGCATCGCTTCCTCACAGTGTTAGCACTGTCTTCTCGGAATGTCCCTGCATAGTCAGAATATAGTTGATATGCTGCTTAACTGGTCTTTTTTCACCCTGTTCTTTGTATAAGATTTTTAAAGATTAGTTTATTTTATGTTCACCCAGTACCACCAGTCGAGCCAAGCTTGGCCATCATCCGCCCTGTGAAAGACATCACAGCGAACGCGGGCGAGACGGTGTTGTTTGAGTGTCACGTCATCGGGCCGCAAGATACTGATGTGGATTGGTTGGCGAGCGGGAAACTGATCCAACCCGCTATGCTCAACTGCAAAATGCACTTTGATGGAAGAAAATGTCGGCTGCTTCTTAATTCAGTACATGAGGATGATAGCGGAGTGTACACGTGCAAGCTGAGCACAGCCAAAGGTTTGTGTAATGAAGGAGAATCAGCTTGTTTGCTTGTTACACAAGTAAAATTGTACAATTTTTTGGTGCACCTCAGAGGAAATTACATCATGTGGAAAACTCAGAGTTATTCCCTCAATTGAGCCTCTATTTACTCGCAAACTGGACGTTTTGGAAGTCATCGAGGGGCGTAACGCTCGATTTGATTGCAAAGTCAGCGGGACTCCGCCTCCAAAGGTCACATGGACTCACTTCGGTAAGGTGTCCAAATAATGTTTTCAAACTTTCCATTGGTCTCGCTCTGTGTTCTTCAGATTAAGATTTAGGGAGACTCAATGTTTCCACAGCCTACCCAATCATCTACCGTATTTTTCGGACTATAAGTCGCACCTGAGTATAAGTCGCACCAGCCATAAATGCCCAACGAAGAGGAAAAAAACATATAAGTCGCACCGGAGTATAAGTCGCATTTTTGTGGGAAATTTACTTGACAAAATCCAACACATAGAACAGATATATAATCTTAAAAGGCAATTTAATATAAAAATACAATAGAGAACAACATGCTGAATAAGTGTACAGTACGATGTTACACGTGCGAGTGCGCCCCCACTTGGGCGTGAAAGCGCCACAAACTAAAAGCATGCATTTCAATATAAAAAAGTCAATAATACAATTGAACACACATTGGCAAAGGCAGAACTCGAACATGGCCGAGTTATTAAGATAACTATATCATAAACAACATGCTAAAAAGTTTACCAAAGCATCAGTGTCACTCCAAAACACCAACATGTGAAATTATATCATAATGTGTTAATAATTTCACGCATAAGTCGCTCCAGAGTATAAATCGCACCCCCAGCCAAACTATGAAAAAAACTGCGACTTATAGTCCGAAAAATACGGTATTATTGTCATCTGTCATCACATATCGTACAAGCACAGTGAAGAAAATAGGTAGTTGAACACCCTGCTAATTTGCAAGTTCTCACACTTTTAGGTGCTTGTCCATTGTGCGAGAGAGAATCTAAAAAGAAAAATCCAGAAATCCAAATGTATGATTTTTCAATGATTTATTTGTGTTATACAGCTGCAAATAAGCATTTGAACACCTGTCTATCAGCTGGAATTCTGACCCTGAAACACCTGTTAGTCCGCCTATTAAAGGTCCACCTCCCCTCCATGTATTATCCTGAATCAGATCCACCTGTGTGAGGTCGATAGCACCCCCTTCAATCAGTAAAACTCAAACTTGTAACATGGCCAAGACAAAAGAACTGTCCAAAGACACCAGAGACAAAACTGTACACCTCAACAAGGCTGGAAAGGGCTACGGAGCAATTGCCAAGCAGCTTTGTGAAAAAAGGTCCACTGTTGGAGCAATCATTAGAAAATGGAAGGAGGTAAACATGACGGTCAATCTCAATCGGAGTGGAGCCCCATGTAAGATCTCAATGATCCTAAGAAAGGTGATGAATCAGTCAAGAACTACAGGACAGGAGTTAGTCAATGACCTGAAAAGAGCTGGGACCACCACTTCCAAGGTTACTGTAGGTAATACACTAAGACGTCATGGTTTGAAATCATGCATGACACAGAAGGTTCCGCTGCTTATACATTTTAAGGCCCGTCTTACTATTCCAAGAACACCGTGAAGCATGGGGGTGGTAGCATCATGCTGTGGGGGTGTTTTTCTGAGCATGGGACAGGATGAGTGCACTGTATTAAAGAGAGGATGACTGGAGCCCTGTATTGTGAGATTTTGGGGAACAACCTCCTTCCCTCATCCTTAGCATTGAATATGGGTCCTGGCTGGGTCATGACAATGACCTGAAGCACACGGCCAGGAAAACCAAGGAGTAAGAAGCATATCAAGGTTTTAGCATGGCCTAGCCAGTCTCCAGACCTAAACCCAATAGAAAACCTTTGGAGGGAGCTCAAAGTCTGTGTTTCTCAGTGACAGCCCAGAAACCTGACTGATCTAGAGAAGATATATGTGGAGGAGTGGGCCAAGATCTTTCCTGCAGTGTGTCCAAACCTGGTGAAAAACTACAGAAACGTTTGACCTCTGTAATTGCAAACAAAGGCTACTGGACCAAATATTAACATTCGTTTTTTCAGGTGTTCAAATACTTATTTGCAGCTGTATCAAACAAATAAACTGGTTAAAAAAAAATCATACACTGTGACTAACAAAACTGTTTATTTTATACATAAATGACATATACAAAGTGTCTGAACTATTAAAAATTGTCCTTTTTGCAGATGACACCAATATCTTTTGTTCAGGGAATGACCTGAAAGGTCTAACTAAGCTAATAAATGTCGAACTAGAAAAGCTGCAGCAATGGTTCAACGCTAATAAATTATCTCTAAATCTGGAAAAACAAAATATATGCTATTTGGCAGAAAAGGTCTCAAGGAGCACTTAGACTTACAAATAAACCATGTGACAATACAGAGAGTTAGAGAGCACAAAGTGTTAGGAGTAGTAATTGATGATTTATTAACATGGAAGGCACATGTAAGCCATCTGAAAAATAAGCTAGCTAGAAGCATTTCTATTCTCTTTAGAGCCTAAAATGTGCTAGATGAGAAGGCTCTCCACACTACAGTGCATTGATCTTGCCGTATCTCACCTATTGTGCCGAAATTCGAAGACACCCATACAAAGCCCACCCAAATCATCTGATGATCCTTCAAAAGAAAGCGATTAGGATCATCCACAAAGCACCATATAGAGCACACACAAATGAGCTTTACATCAAATCTAAGTTTTTAAAATTTTATGATTTGATACACTTTAAAACTGTCCAGATAATGTACAAGGCCCATTCAAATTGTATTCCGCACAACCTACAAATTCGCTTCCAAGCAAGGGAATCGAATTATGAT
The DNA here is from genome assembly GCF_030265065.1 of Corythoichthys intestinalis. Taxonomy (NCBI): domain Eukaryota; kingdom Metazoa; phylum Chordata; class Actinopteri; order Syngnathiformes; family Syngnathidae; genus Corythoichthys; species Corythoichthys intestinalis. The sequence goes on along the minus strand of NC_080406.1, from coordinate 13,741,819 downwards.
TTTATAGGGAACAATGTGTTTAACTACAGCCGTGTAAAAACCACCTTAAAATAATGTTCGATTCCTAACATAGGGGCCCGCCTCTGGAATGTTCTTGACCCCGCACTGACCAACATGGGGTCCCTAGCAGCCTTTAAAAGAACATATAAAGATTAGGGCTGTCAAAATTATCGCGTTAACGGGCGTTAATTAATTTTTAAAATTAATCACGTTAAAATATTTGACGCAATTAACGCACCCGCTGGCATATTGCCTCAAACATTACAATGAGGCCGTTTATGAACATTAAGAGTGAAGAGAATGCCACCGGCCGCTTGGGGGCAGCGCCGTTCCATACTCATGTCTTCTAAACGTGGGAGAATTAGTAGTTGTGAGACGTTTATGCTGTATTCACAATGCAATGCAAATTGCTATTTGTGCTCCACACATATTTCGGTAAGTTTTCTTTCTTTTAGTGGCAATTATGTGTCTCTTGTTTTATTTTGGGTAAGATATGTACAGATAGAGTGGGGAGAACAAGTATTTGATACACTGCCAATGGGTTTTGGCAGTGTATCAAATACTTGCTCTCCCCACTGTATATGCTATTCAGTAAAGGCGAGTGGACACAGGCGCGCCGTTTATTGGCATAAGCTTCTCCTTCACAACAAACATAAGTATCCTTTAGTGAAAGCACAACAAAAATAATATTCCTATCTCTCAAAAATATATATATATTCTCAAAAAGAAAAGCACTTCAGTCTATAGTAATGAGGCCCTATTCTGACACACAGTTAAACAACAATGCTAAATAAACTGGCATTCCATATCAATTTAGCTATGCAAAATACACGTAAAACTTTTCACTCTATTTTTATTATTGTTAGTTTTATTCTTATTATTATTATATTAACTCTACTTTTGATTGAAAATTTTACAAATTTTATTAAAACGAAAACATGAAGAGGGGTTATAATATAAAATTACTATAACTTGTAACTATAACATTTATCGTTTAAGAACTACAAGTCTTTCTATCCGTGGATCACTTTAACATAGAATGTTAATAATGCCATTTGTGGATTTATTGTTACAATAAACAAATACAGTACTGATGTACAGTATGTTGTATGTATATATCCGTCATGTGTCTTATCTTTCCATTCCAACAATAATTTACATAAAAATATGGCATATTTTAGAGATGGTTTGAATTGCGATTAATTGCGATTAATTACGATTAATTAATTTTTAAGCTGTAATTAACTCGATTAAAAATTTTAATCGTTTGACAGCCCTAATAAAGATATTATTCTAAGTCGCTACCGAGACTGACCTCCTGTATGGTAAAAACAACTGCACGAGAGTCAAATTAGGGCATTCTGCCAGACACACAGACCCCACGTAGTGTTCCCATAACAAAAAGTGAAGGAATTTCAGTGGCTAAAGATAAGGTAGTCATAACATGCGCTAAAAATCAGCTCTGTCACAAAGACAGAACATTACATCTGCTGACATACGCGAATGCTGTCGAGTCTTGATTAAATCTGTAACAAATTTTGTATAATTGAACTGCTTAAATGGTCACTAAGTACTTTGGACAGGATTTGTAAAAAAAAAAATTTTTTTTAAAATGCTGTATTTGTACCACAATGTGAAATGCCTACTCTATCATGCAATAATTCGCGTCCTTTGGCTTAATTGGGAAGGGATTTAATAAGCCCAGGCTTCTCCCGTCAGCCCTTGTGTTTTCTTAAGGATTCTTCGGGTTAATCTTATCACAATGCTACATTGTAACTGTCAATGATACCGATGATGATGACAATAAACAATTTCCAAATTTCCAAATGGATTTTTCTTTTTAGATTATCTCTCTCGCAGTGGACATGCATCTACGATGAAAATTTTAGACTCCTCCACGATTTAACTTGCAAAAGAGCATGGTGTTCAAATACTTATTTTCTTACTGTATATGGTACAGAAGTTGGAAATCAGAGGTATAACAAACTTCTGTTTCTCAGCAGATCACCCACTCACTGAGAGTGAGGATGTGCGCATTCTTCAGGAGAATGGTCGTCACTCCCTCATCATTTCGCACGTGACCAATGATGATGAGGGTTTCTATACCGTGACAGCCATCAACAATCATGGCGAAGCTGAATGTTCTGCTGAACTGTATATACAAGAGCCGCGGCCGGCCATCTCCTCACAGATGTAGGATCAAAATCAAATTATTTCTCAGGTCATTTATGGAATTGGCTATGACATTCATTCTTCCCATAGGGCTAAACTCGAGAAAATGCCATCCATACCAGAGGAGCCTGAGGTCCCTGAGAATGAAGTTGAGCGTTTCACAATGCCTGACTTCATTAAGCCCCTTTATGACCTGGATGTTATTGAGGGAAAGGAGGCTGTTCTCAAATGTAAAGTAGCCGGTTTGCCATATCCCAGCATTGTCTGGTTCCACAATGGCAAAAAAATCGAAAGTACTGAAGACAGAAAGATGACACAATGTAGGTGTTAGACGAAAATATCTCAAGACACATTGTTAGGCTGTTGTTTCGCCATGTTCCCAGTGAGATGTGAGGAAGCTGCCTGGCCCCCGTGTAATTCTTGCTCTGTTTTGTCCATTCTTTTCAGTCCGCGATGTCCACAGTCTGGTCATCCGTTCAGTGTGTCATGCGCATGGTGGTGTCTACAAAAGTGTCATCTCCAACAAAATAGGCAAGGCCACTTGCTATGCTCATCTCTATGTCACAGGTAATGCTATCTAAGATTTTTTTCCCACCATGCCATGTGTAAAGATTATCACCCCATGCTGTCGCAAGGCGAGCACAGATTTACACAGAGTAGGCATGCGTGAAATTGAGTCAGACACACTTATAAGATGTCATTTTCAGTGCAGTGTCTAATACATGAATATTGTTATCATATCAAATAAAGAGTGTATTTACAGTGCCCTCCATAATTATTGGCACCCCTGAAAAAGATGTGTTTTTTAGCTTCTAATATTTATTTTTTTATTCAAATAATATGGGACCTTAATGGAAAAAAAGAGAAAAATCCAACCTTCAATACAAGTGCATTCATTCAGTGGGGGAAAAATCCCACATAAAGAAAAAATGATTCGACATCAAATAATGTGTGTCACAATTATTAGCACCCCTGGTGTTAATACTTTGTACAACCCACTTTTGCCAACAAAACAAGGTCTGGGGACTGAGATGGCCACGGGAGGAGCTCAATCTTGGTCTCACACAAAAATACACACGGTCCCAGGCTTCAACTGTGCTCTGGTCAGATGAGACCAAGATTGAGCATTTTGGCAACAAACACTCTAAGTGGGTCTGGTGTGCCACAAAAGATGCGCATGCTGAAAAGCACCTCATACCCACTGTGAAGTATGGGGGTGGGTCAGTGATGCTGTGGGGCTGTTTCGCTTCCAAAGGCCCTGGGAACCTTGTTAGGGTGCATGGCATCATGAATGCTTTGGAATACCAGGTCATTTAAAATCAAAATCTGTTGCCCTCTGCCCGAAAGCTGAAGATGGGTCGTCACTGGGTCTTTCAGCAAGACAATGACCCAAAACATATGGCCAAATCTACACAGAAATGGTTCACCAGACACAAAATCAAGCTCCTCCCGTGGCCATCTCAGTCCCCAGACCTTGTTTTGTTGGCAAAAGGGGGTTGTACAAAATTAACACCAGGGGTGCTAATAATTGTGACGCACATTATTTGATGTCAAATAATTTTTTCTTTATGTGGGATTTTTTCCCCACTGAATGAATGCACTTGTATTGAAGGCAGGATTTTTCTCTTTTTTTCCATTAAGGTCCCATATTTTTTGAATTAAAGAAAAAATTATTAGAAGCTAAAAAACACATCTTTTTCAGGGGTGCCAATAATTATGGAGGGCACTGTACATGGATATACACAGGGTGGAAGTGAATGAACTTCCTATGACCGTGTCAGCAGAAGTCTGTGGCAGTGGCGGAACAAATAAAAACAAGTAAAAACAAATGGGTGCGATGAGCATAAACGGGACCCCCGAGTGGAGGGGGTGGGTAATAGTGGACAATTATTCAGGGGCCCCTCCACACTTTTGTGGGCTCCTCAAGATGATCGTCTGGTGTGTGTGTGTGGGAGTTAGGTGGAAATTCTTGGAGGAGGTTGGCAGCAGGGGTGACAGTTGGCCAGAACGGTCAGGAACGCAGTTCCGGTATAAGATTCAGGGCCAGAAAGCTGTTCCGGTGCTTTGATTCCAAAAATATGACGGCAACTGTAAAAACGCTATGTAAAAAAAAAAAAAAAAATGCTAAGCTGCCACACATGCATTTCATCTCCAAGAAGAAAAAAAATCTACCAACATCAGATTTACATACCCAAGTGTTAACAACAAGCATAATAAAGTGATTGTGTAGCGTAATCCGTTTCCACCGATAATTATTAATTTTATTCTACGGACGGCATGGAGGTTTCCCCAGCTGCTGCAGTTATCAGAGTCTGACGATGACGAGTCACGTCACTGTGTGAATGCACGCAGCAAAACAAAACGTCTGGACTCATTTATCCGTTCAATTGGCTGACATACTGATATGTGATCAGCAGAGATAGTTAGCTCTGATTGGTTCAAATGTGCATGTTTTCTGGAACAGCCCAAAAAAAAAAAGTTTGTTGAATGGGTGTGACAAAAAAAAGGGCAATGCAACAGAAAATGGATCAAATCTTTAAGAGCAAGGAAATAGTTGAGGAGGCTTATTTATCATATTTAGTTGTCATTGCTGTTTTTGTTAACTTTTATTTTGCAAATCATTGAAAAAATGCAATTTTGAATGAAAATCAGTTTTTTTATGTGTTATAGAAATAACTGCTAAAACAGTTTTTCTTTGCATTTCAGTAGTTTTAAGAGGTTTGAGCCTCCCCCCCAAAATAAATGAATAAAAATACAAAATTTCTGTCTCCGTGGCGATCTTCACGTAGGGAAGTTCTGGCAAGAAATTCTAGCAACTTTCAACCCTGGTTGGCATAGATATTGTAACAAAGCAACATTAGGTAGCTTTTCAACCTTTATAAAATATTTTCATAACATTTATGTCGACTGACAACTAGTTGAATGAGACCTCTTTTATATCTTGAGGGGGTCTGTATCGCTTTTACCGGCACTAATTAACTTTGAAGAGGGTGGCAGGAACCTTGCCACACTAAAAAAACTACAAATGTGCTGACAGCTTTACAGCATACGTCCCTACCCCTTTCTCCATTCATTATAAACACGGAAGTCAATGAGAAAGCTTTCGTGAGAATCCTGCAAAGATGGCAGAGCAACAAAAAAGACAAAAAGTTTTGTCTCAGGAGGAGAAAAAAAGCCCGGCTTTCATTCAACCCCCCCCAAGGCTGGCTACCAGGATATACAGAATAAACATTGGCCTGGCTTTCACCCGCCCCCACCGAAATCAGGTGGGGTAGGGGGTAGCCACACCATGCCACACGGTTGCTAACCATCATATGATATTGTTTAGCCACAATTGGATTCATTACCTTATTACTATTCATCCTTCACACAGCCGCTGGAAACCGAAATGTTGTTTAATCCATTTTGCAGGCAACCGGGAGATTGATTTTTGATTGATTGATGATTTTACAACACTTTGCGAGTGTGTGCTGGTCCTCATGAGAAAACACAGTCTTCCTTAACTCTTAGATGCATAAGTGGGTTCAAAATGACCCGGTGAGGTTGTTTTCTTGAAATATCTTCAGAATGAAAAGTTGTTATCAATTCATATTCCAGGTATTCCTCAAAAACATGTTTTTGGTATAATGCAATTCAAATTTTTGATGAACTTTTTATACATTTGAAGAAATTGTCATTTTTGTATTACTACCCTAAGCTTCCACAAGTGGGTCAAAAATGACCCACATGCATTTTCTATGGAATCCAATGGGAATCTTTCATTCTTATCAACTTTGGCTGTCAGGAATAAATTTACCGTGGACCACACAGACTAGGTATGTAAAAAGTGACATCCCTTTAGAACAGACATGTCCAAAGTCCGGCCCGGGGGCCAAATGGGGCCCATGGTCAAATTTCATCCGGCCCCCAGCCTCTGTCATAAAATCAATAACGTCTGGCCCGCACACAGACTTAATAAATTGGTCAGCAGTACTGCTACCAGCATATGAGGTAGCTTACACACTAAATGCTGCTCCTCATTTACTCACTAAAAAGCAACATTACCCCGTGTGACCTTTTACTCCCAATTTTATAAACTGGTGACAATCAACAAAAAAAAAGAAAGTTGACTTTGACGGCCGACACTTCAAGGATAGGTGTAAATTGGACTATTTCTTCACTAAAATACGCAACAACAGTGTTTGCCTCATTTGCAAATAGACAGTCGCAGTTTTTAAAGAGTTCAATGTATGGTGATTTTACCAAACAAGACACGCTGACATATACGACAAGATTACAGGGAAGATACGTAGCGAGAAATTGAAGCAACTTGAAGCTAGTTTAATGTTACAGCAGCAGTGTTTCACAAGAGCCCGAGAGTCGAAAGCTTAGCCACAAAGGCTAGTTGCGAGATTGTTGAAATTATTAGTTAAAAAAAAATAATAAAGCAAATGTGACACACATAATGGCTCGCTAAAATTTGCATAAATATATTGTTCAACATAAAGGACGTCAGCCAAGGTCGGCCCCCCACGTTTACCACACCAAATCTGGCCCCATTTGCAAAAAGTTTGGACACCACTGCTTTAGAAGATTATTTTACACAGCAAGAGCTGATAAGTGTACTGTAAGTATTATGTCCAAATAATATATTGTGTTTGTTTCTTTCATGACTCTTTTTATTATTATTTATCAACAAATTAACCTACTTCATAACTAGCTGGCTAACTAAGGCTAGGTTCATACCGCAGGTCCTAATGCACAATTCCAATTTTTTGTCATGTTTTTTTTTTTTTTTTTGGCGTACCTGTTCAGACTGCCTATGTCCATTGAGCCTGTTCAAGTATCATACATGCGCTCTAATTCGCAGTCCGAGATGCGCTGAGCAAACTGGTCCGCGTGCGCAGGAGCATTGGAGCAGAGAGAAAACCGAGCATAGTCAGGCTTATCCTCAACCCATTTTATTTTTTTATGACTGTTGTCAAGCCCGCTCTTTCCCCAAAAGCCGCGTTCAAGCTAGGTGCTAAACCTAATGCACAGCTGCATTGCTACCGTAGCACCCTGTTTCTCTCGTTCTTTGCTGATGTTAATTGCTGCCTGAATTCCAATTTGGATGACTTGACAGTTCAGACTGCAGCCACATTCTGGAAAAATGTGGCCCGGATGGGATTTTAACCACATACGAAAGTGACCTGGATCGAATTTGAAATGGTCCACTTTTATGTGACTTTTCCCGTTCAGTCAAGTTGGAAAAACACGACAAAATCGGATTCGTGCATTAAGACCTGTGGTATGAACCTAGCCTAGGTTAGCTAACATTACTGTATACAGTATATATATAGAGTGTGCGTGTGTGTATTTATAGAGCTACATATTGATCTATTGAGAACACTCCTCTTATATTTTCTTGTCCAAAATGTCATAGCTGTTAGATTTACAGCTGAAATGGTCCTATAGATGTTGGATGACGGGATTGCACTCAAGTGTCCGAAATTTCTGATGATGTGGACCCAGACTATTGTCCAGGTGGCAGTTGTCCACCTGAAAATCCAACTGAACAGGATCAATCTGACTCATAAGATTCAACTTATGTGTCCTCTGAAGAAGAAAGTGTCCAAATCATGGCTAACAGAATGAGTTGGTAGGGCTCTTAATAGAGAGAATTACCTCCCACCCAGGGCAGAACACAGAGCCACAATATCCTCAGAAATCGGTCAGTGCCTCCACAAGGGCTCAGCACCGCTGTCTCACCAAAAAGATGCATGGGAGCTCTTCATCATTGATGATAAAATACAAGGAATGATAAAGTCTATTGCTGTTTCCCCCCCCCCCAAAAAAATGTTAATTGAATCATAAAGCTATTTCAAGCATGAAATCATTCTAGTGTGGCCCTAAATATAATACTAATTAATATACAAGTGATTATTCATCATCAAAATGGCATAAAAACACATTGGTTCCAATATGGGTCATTTTGGACCCACTTATGGAAGAGTGTAGGATCCAGTAACTTGTGCAGCTAAGGGTTAAGGCAACCACTTTTGTCCACTAGCGTTGCTAAAATTCACCAAAACTGAAAAAATACCAAGTGTTTCTTTAAAACACTATGTTACAGAACCTACATCATCTTACCCTTCTGTTTGACCCTCCTCTTGCCCAACCAAGCCGCTTTATGCCTCCAAACCGCGGCCCGCTAGGGTGCGGTTGCACTCCCAGCACCCCTCTAAGTATCCTACCCTTTGTGTGTGGCACACTGTCATTTCAATAATGTATAATAAAATTTTTTTAAAAATCTGGATAGAGGATCCTTGAATGAAAGGCTACGATAGACAATTTTGTATTGTCAAAATAATTGTATTTCTAAGCATTTATCCATCCCAGTGGTGACTTTGACATACATGAGTATGTTCTAACCATGGCTTAATGGTTAGAGAAATAGTATGCTGCCAGTTTTACTTAATACTATTTATTTCCACAAATGTATCATTTTCAGATATCCTCCCTGATCCTCCTGATGGGATTCCAGTAATAGACTCGATCACTGGCAAAGTGATGACCCTTAGCTGGAAAAAGCCAAGGAGATTGGACCCTTCCATTGGTATGTGAAATAATAATTATCGTTAAATAAAATACATTACACTCCTTGTATACATTTGAGTTATGCTTTTCATATAGAGCCAAACTCCTTGATGTACGCTATCCAGCAACAAGCCCTCGGCTCCATCCAATGGACAATTATCGCATCGGGCCTAAAGGAAACCACATACACCATCAGCACATTATCCAAAGGGGTGCGATATTCTTTCAGAGTCTTGACCATCACTTCCAAAGCCTTTAGCAAACCCTCACCTGCCACAGAACCAGTGCAACTGCTGGACCGAGGTAACACTTTTGTCATTTTAAAGCATCTCTCACGACCACAATCGCTTTGACTGAATACCCTGTGCTTTGGTTTCAAGGGCCATATCTTCAAGAAGCGCCGGTGATTATTGATAAGCCAGATATTGTATATGTGATGGAAAACCAGTCAGTAACCATCACTATCACCATCAATCATGTCAATGCTGCCACCATCTGGCAAAGGTATTGTCAGGTGTTAGGTTTCCCAAGACACTGGCTAAAAATATGTAACTTTACTTGGATTTTAATTACTACACAACAGGACTTTGTGATATATAATGCATTCTATATCAATCAGGAAAGGCGCTGTCTTGGACAACAAGCATGGGGTGTACGAGATGACAATGCCGGACGACGACCAGCACACACTGAAGCTGATGAAAGTGAAGAGTGCTGATGTTGGGGAGTTAATGTTCATTGCATCCAACAAGCATGGAAGCGACAGCTGCACACTTATTGTGGAAATGGCAGGTAGGTTGCTCCATCATATACACAGGGGTGGGTGGTAGGTCTCAAACCTACTAAAACCGCCGAAATGCAAAAACTGCTTTTGGCACAGTTATAAATATAGCACACAATAACACACAACAGGTTTCACACACATAGTGGTTAGCATGTTCCCCTCACAGTTCTGAGATCAAGGGTACAATCCCGGGTTCCGGTCTTCCTGTGTTGAGTTTGCATGTTTTGTCCAGGTAGTCCGGTATCCCTGCCACATCCCAAAAAGATGCTTGGTAGTGACTGTGTGCGTGAATTGTTGTTCGTCTCCTTGTGCCTTACGCCAGGGGTCCCCAACCTTTTTTGCACCGTGGACCGATGTTCTGTCAAATTTTGCACCCTTATAAAATTTTGCTCCCAAAGCTTTTGTGGCGGTGAAAAAAGCCCTGTTTTATATTCAGTTGGACTGTCAATGATATCCAACGGTGCTAAAAAAAACTATTTACATCATAAACATACATGTGCAACACGAAAACAGAGAAAAAACGAGAACAAAATTAATGCTTAACAACACGGTGTTAGGTTTTGTGTTGGTTTTCTCCTAGTGTGACTTGTCCCTGTGATTGCCCATTGATTTCACCTGTTGTGCCTCCTAGTGTATCCTCCAATCTGCATCCTCCTGTGCTCACCTGTTCCTCGTTGTGTCGTTACCCCTTGTCTGTGTGTGTGTATATAAGCTCCCAGTTTCTTTTCACTCCTTGTTGCGTCATTGTCTATGTCTGTGTCAAAGTCAAGATCCTGTCCAAGCCCTGGTGTTCTAAACCCTCCGGTAAAGCAAGTTTTGTTTGAACCTTGCCTTTTTGATCCCCAGTACTTTTGGTTGTACTTTGTGTTTTGTTAGTTATTATTAAAACGTTTTTTGAGATCACCACCACCTCCCTGGCTGCCTTTTGTTTCCCTGCATTTGGGTCCACACCTCCTGCCTGCGTTTTCCCTGACAGAATTCTGTCAGGTCTAAGTCTTTCCTTTCTCTTCAAGATCTGATCAATTTCCCATTACATTGCCCCTTTAAATACACAAGCTTGCCCCCCCCCTCTATTTGTTGTTCCCCAAAACCGGGGAGGGGTCTGGCTGCAGACCGCACCTCTCAGGCCCCACCTCCACTTGTCTCTGTCCCGTTTTGCAGCCGACTCTCTTGGGGAGAGAAAACGTGCATTTAAACCAATCAGAGCTAACTATCCATGCTGATCACTTGTCAGTATGTCAGCCAATTGAACGGACAGCAGAGTCCAGGTTTTTTTTTTTTTTTTTTTTCTTGCTGCCTGCATGTGCAGGGTGAGTCGACTTGTCAGAAACAGAGATGCTGGGAACAACTACGTAGAATGAATAAATGAATAATAAATATTAGTGGAAACAAATTTCGCTAAACAAACTCTTTATTGCGCTTGTTGTTAACACTTGTCTATGTAAATCTGACATTAGTAGATTGTTCTTATTGGAGATGCGTGTGGCAGCGTAGCAGTTTTTTTTTTAACTTGGGGTTTGGACAGTTGCCGTCATATTTTCAGGATTAAAGCACCGTATGCCGGAACGGTGTTGCGGCTACAAATCTCATGCCGGAATGACATTCTGGCCCGCTCTCACCCCTGCATATACAGCATTCTCAGTGGCGTTGCTAGGGTCTCTTGGGGCTCCAAGCAAGAAATCCCTTTTTTGCGCACATAAATGCACAATAAATAAGTAAACAATGCATAAGGTCACATTAAAGAAAAAAAAAATGGCAGACTAACTCTATAAAACATTTTAATAGAAACATATATAATAGTATAAATAAATAATGTGCAACTTTATTTGACATTAAAGTTTCACTTTTCACGAAATTCGCGGGGTCCACTGACAGCGTCAAGTGCAGGTTACTGTGGCAGATTGGGTAGAGCCCCACAAGTGGGTTTGCTATTGTGGTGACATTTCAAATGGCCAATTCTTGTCGTTTTTGTAGAGTGCATTTTGCCACACCTCGGGGCCCCCTTTATTGACTGGGTCCCCAAGCAACTGCCTAACTTGCCTGTCCACTAGACCCACCTTTGTCCTTGTATCGACTTCACATCAAGCACATGTAATGGGTACAAAAACTGTGTTCTAACTTGGCAATAGCCCTTTTTTTCTAGTAGCAGTGCGAGTCTAAATAGTTGTCTGTTGGCCAGTGACAACTCAATGAATAACCTAGATTAGATTGCAGATCTCCCACAGCCCTAATGTTGAAATGGACCAAAAACTGTACACCTTAGTGAAAATTTTCACTATACTAAATGCATTTCTATTACTTTCCTAACATTCTGCTGCCAACAGCTCCACCAACATTTGAGACAATAATGGAGGATATTGATATTTGCTCTGGGGAGACCCCTCGCTTTGCTGTGGTCGTGGAAGGCCAGCCAATTCCTGATATCTTATGGTTTAAGGTTTGCTGCTTTAAGTCATATTAGACATGCTGTACATTCTATCAAAGCTTAAAACTAATCAAAGCTGTCTTATTCCTTGACTTGCTTTTCAGAATGATATTTTGCTGTCTGAAGGCAGCCATTACACATTTGTGTATGATGATAATGAATGTTCCCTGGTGGTCCTCAACGCTTGTCCCGAAGATTCTGGAGTGTACACCTGTACTGCGAGGAACCTGGCAGGCTCTGTGTCCTGCAAAGCCGAGCTCACAGTTCATGAAGGTGAGTTTTGGTGCTCACATTCTGTATATGAAGTCAATTCTTAATATGCAACACTTATTGATCTAATAATTTAATATAGCTTTAAGCAAAGAGGAGCCGATGGAAGATGAAGAGACCATTTTGAGGAAAATGCGCCGACTGACTGATCATTACGATATTCACAAGGAAGTTAGAAGGTACAGAATCATTTTTATAATACTATGTGTCACTTAAGAGCAGGTCTTATCAAGTCTCAAATCTTGGATTTTGTAAGGTCATGCAAGAAGTTAAGTTATACAAGTATACTTAGTCACAAGGTACTGTAACTAGTAGATATCATATGTATACAGAACTAGATGCAAAATGACAGACTCAACGGCGTTAGCAGCACATGTATTGAAAACTAAATGCGAAATGACAGACTTGCCGGCGTTAGTAACCAGCTGCCATCTTAAAGCAGGAGATTTCTCTAGAAGGCTCTGTTGTAGAGAACCTAATTAACTTTTTATGTAAAATATTGAAATCCGATTCCAATTCCGAACCGGTTCCGATTTTTTCGTGGCCTCGACATCACAATGAAAAAGCCTTAACGACCCCTTTAACGATTCCTAAAGACTCATATTGTGTCGTGATGTGTCTTGTTGTCCAGACGCATCAAACTAGCATGGCGCCAAGAACCACCCGCTCCAAAGTTTGGCTACACTTCACCCGGAAAGAGGGTGAAAATGAAAGGTTACGATGGTTTAGCACGAGCATTTCAGCCGTAAACATACAATGACACCACGTAGGTTCAAACGCTCAAAAGTGTGTCTTCACTTCACGAGGAAAAATTACAACAAAACGACTTGCAGTCATTGCAAGGTGGAGACGCTAAGGCTTAGTCCTGGCTATACAGCTAGCTAAACTCCCAAATGATGATACAGAAGACGTTGGTATAATTTGCTGACTTTATTCAACCATCACTTGAAGAGTGAAACTAAAAATAGAAATGAAACAAATCAATTTCGTCCCCAATAACAAACAGGTTTGCATCAACGTAAATCAGCGATGATTAGCTGCTAATACAGTAATAACAAAACGGTTAGCATGCGTTCGCTAGCTTTAGCACATCGTTCAAAACACTACACAACTGGATTTAAGTGTCCGATCGCGAGTAGAAACACACAACAACAACACAAAAGATGATACATTGAGGCATTGCCTCTGTAGATATTTTACCAACATTAACAAAGAACGTAGGGTCGTAGCAGTGTTTCCGTCTCTCACTAACTCGCTTGAATGCGGCATTTCTTCTTCGCGTGTAAGCGTGCTCTTCTTCACGTGAGCGCGTTCGTCTTCGCGTGAGGTAGCGCAATGGCGCCCCCACTTGAGCGTGAACGCACCATAAAAACTAAAAGGCATGCATTTCAATATACTGGTAAATAATACACTTTATGTTTAACACATATTGCCAACGGCAGAACAACGACCTATATGCCAATGTATACCAATTTATATTTTGTCTGTCATCGTCTTTCTTCGGGCAAATTATTCCATATTCTGTGTCAATGTTTCTCCTTTCTGGCCAAACTATCTCACACACTGTAACTGTCAATGATACTGATGATGATGACAATGACAATAAATTCATTCATTCATTCATTTTTTAATTTCTATTAGAAAAATGTTTCAGTAAAATGTTACACATTTTTGTGCATTTGACACTTATTGCCACAGTTAATATTGAGGCTTTGGGCCTCTTTTGACCTCGTTGTGAGTTTGTAAGGTTGTGACTTCTGATTAAACAAACTCGATGCCAATCAAAACTTTGTTCTTCTTTTCCGCCAAATTAGAATCGATAAGAGAATCGATAAAGAATTGAATCGTTAAGCAATATCGATAATGGAATCGGAATCATAAAAATCCTATCAATTCCCATCCCTACTCTTAGATCGGCAAAATCTTTAAAACAGTTTTAAAACTTTCACATGTCTAAAGTAGACAGAAGGGAAATTATAGAATAACGGGAACAATTTTAACAACTTCAACGGTTCATTCACAACATTAAATTAATTGAATGTAGTTTAAAGCTGCTGATACAGAATGGGGACTTGAGTATTTTATTTACTGTTTGGAACTGTTAACGTGATACTGAAATAGTTGCTTTTTTAAGCCTGAGAGGCTTTTTGACAATTTTTATAACTAATGTACGAAACATTGAAAGCAGCTAATAGCTTGGGGGGTTTGTGGGTGTCATCAATAATCGATTTATAATCGAATCGTTAGGTGTCCAAAGATTCCCACCTCTAGTAACTACTCTATATTTTCAAGTCACACATCCTGATGCTTCCACTGACACTCCTTTATATTAAAGGCCAATCTTAAAATGTTGTTGTTATCCCCGCCCCCAGAGGTGCATTTGCCTACGTGAAATTGGTGATCAACAAGGTAGACAAAATGGAGTATGCTGCCAAATTCATCTCCACACGGGCCAAGAAGAAGGCCTCAGCTCTCCGAGAGTTGAGCGTTCTCTCAAAGCTGGATCACGAGCGAGTTGTCTTCTTCCATGACGCCTTTGAGAAAAGGAACGCAGTCATCATCGTCACTGAATTGTATCCTCAATATGATGGATTTTCAGCATTAAAAAAGCTGAAGGGGTGCTGCTGCAAAAATAGCTGATAGTACCAGTTGAAAGTTGTATCTTGACACATTGATACTGCCAAATGCATCTCAAATCCTAGATTTTTTCCCTAAATCCACCTGTGAAGATGTCACGAGGAGATCCTTGACAGATTTACACGGAAGTCGACACTAATGGAGTCTGATGTGAGGTTTATGGAATGTTTTATGACAACACAGTGATTCATTGTCAGCATTATTGTACAATTAAAATGTCCTCAATGTACATTTGTAGGTACGTTTGTGTGTTAGACAGTTGCTGGAGGGGATAGATTACCTTCATCATGTTAACATCTTGCACCTGGATATCAAGGTACATATTCCTGGGTAAATAATTACTGTGCTTGTGTATGAATTACTCTCTGGCATGCAAACATGTAAAAGTTTATGTATTTTTATATTTCGTTTCCCCCAGCCCGATAATATACTGTTGGCAGACGCACACAATGATCAGCTCCGAATCTGTGACTTCGGCAACGCGGTCGAGATAACCCCGGATGAGGCTCAGTATTGCAAATACGGCACACCAGAATTTGTCGCGCCAGAAATTGTTAACCAGACCCCTGTCTCAAAGGCAACTGACATATGGTATATGCTTTTTTTTTTATTGTGAAGTCTGTTTTCTGAAAAAAAACTTACACGTGTCTTCCTTTTTCTTAGGCCAGTTGGAGTTATTGCATACCTTTGGTGAGTTATTGATCTGTAAGATTTAAAAGGGAAGTTAAGAATATTTGACATCAGGCTTAATCTTCGAGTTAGCGAGGGTTTAATTGGTCGGTGGAGTTGATTTCAACAAATTCTGTCTAGTTTATTAGTTATTTGTTAGTTTCAGGGCTCTGAAGTGGCTAAGCTAGCGAAGTCAATTGGGCTGACTTAGCATGCCTATAAAAAACAACATATGCACACATGGAAATCATCGATGACCCATGCAGTCAGTAGTGTTGGCTATGTTTTCAGGATAAAGTTATTAAAACTTACCATTGCATGTCAATAATTGCAGTATGAACAGCAACATTTGTAATCCAGAAGCTCTGCAGAGGAGCAGGACGGAGTGATATCACATCATTATTTTTCACCGCTGATTTTTTATGTCGTAGCCAGCAGCAAGTAACCACTTTATATTGTTCCTCGTTCTTCATGGGGAATTTGTGGAGACTTTCCTTTGCCCATTTCTTCAGTCTGTTTCCACAGCCTCTAAATGCACATTTCACCATGTTGCCGGCCGTCAGTTAATAGGAGAGTGATGTTGCATTCAAGGAAGGTGGGAAGTCAGCTTCCAACCTCCGATCTGGAAAAATATCCTTGGAACTAAAGATGTCCCGATCGATCGGGATGCCGATCGATCTGGTCCGATCACGTCATTTTCAAAGTATCGGAATTGGCAAAAAAATATCGGACATGCCTTTTTTTTTTAAATATATACAGTACTGTGCAAAAGTTTTAGGCAGGACACCTGCCTAAAACTTTTGCACAGTACTGTTTGTATATTTTTTTAATTATTAAATTTATTAGGATCATGGAAGCTTCCACTTGGGGAAAATATATACATACAGTATATCCTGTATATACATAATATAATAAAAATATACAGTACTGTGCAAAAGTTTTAGGCAGGTGTCCTGCCTAAAACTTTTGCACAGTACTGTATATATATATTTATATATATATATATATATATATATATATATATATATATATATATATATATATATATATATATATATATATATATATATATATATATATATATATATATATATATATATATATATATATATAATTTAAATCGTTTTCTAATTGTATTTAACGTTACAGACAAAATGTCTTACACTCATCCAGAGTAGTTTGGGCTTAAAGTAGGGCTATCAAATTTATTGCGATAACGGTGGTAATTAATTTTTTTAAAATTAATCACGTTAAATAATTAACGCATGCACTGCACGACCCACTCACGCATTGTCGCGTTCAATCTATAAATACGCCGTTTTACCTATTGATAGCGCTAAAAGGCAGCGTATAATAAGTAGAGAGAATTTTGACAGCCTTTGGAGCCATTTTTTATGTGGCTAAAGCCTTACAATACCTCTCTCTGCAATTAAAAATAACGTGGGAGGCAATGTGGGGAAGAAAGGTAGTAGTTGATCATTTTCTTAACACCCTATGTTCTTTCCCAACGCAGAGAAGATATATCAATTGGTACTCCTACGCACAGTCATAGTTGCACTTCCCATCATGCATTTGGGCAGAAGTTAAATGGCTGCAGTATCATTTACTAAAAGCTCAACAAATACACTAGATGACAATATTTAGGCACAATATACAAAGTCACATTTATCCTTTAAGAATTACAAGTCTTTCTATCCGTGGATCCCTCTCACAGAAAGAATGTTAATAATGTAAATGCCATCTTGAGGATATATTGTCATAATAAACTAATACAGTACTTACTGTATGTACTGTATGTTGAATGTATATATTTGTCCGAGTTTTATTCATTTTTTTCTTAACGCATTGCCAAAATGTATATGATCGGGAAAAATTATTGGGAATGATTGGAATTGAATCGGGAGCAAAAAAAAAAAAAAGCAATCGGAACGGGAAATATCAGGATCGGCAGATACTCAAACTAAAACGATCGGGATCGGATCGGGAGCAAAAAAACATGATCGGAACAACCCTACTTGGAACGCCTTCACTATTTGATCGCTTACGAGAAGGCAGGTTTTCAGGAGGTCAATGTCTTTTGATGGCAAAAATAAAAAACAACCTGTCGCGATCGGCCATCTTTGCTGTTTACATTCGCTGGTAACGATTTGAGGTCGCAACTAGCACCCTCCGAGCAGGATAAGTCCGAATGCAGCATGAGCACGAGTGGCCAAAGTACTCTTTTCTATTGTGGTTGTTATGCATAAAAAAAAAAAAGCAAAATGAAATTAATTACGGCATTTTCTGTGACATTGTTTTGGCTGCATGGGTGTTTTGGAACAATGATCGGCATTTTGAATTTATTAGACTATGTTGGATCTGTTTGTAGATTTGTATTGTTTTTTAAAATTTTTTATTAGCCTGCTAATGTAACCAGTGTGTCAGCGCTGCCCCCCGTTCCGCTCCCACCTCTGACTAGGCGCAAACCTGCGCACCACGGCGCTTCCACTCAGCAGGTAGGGACGCTAACCACTGTGCCATAAAGCTCGAGCCAACGGCACAGCCGTCAGTGTCTCTAAATGAAGGAATCGGCAGGATAAAATGTCCCAAACACAAAAAGGACTGTAGACACAAAATGTCCTAATCATAAAATGTCCCAAACACAAAAAAGATTGCTTCAATCAAAGAAAACATTTTCAATGAAAAACTATGTGTCCATATGCACATTTTTCAAACGTAAATATTTTATCTCATTCAAAAACTTTTTTCTATGATTGAATTTTTTTTTTTTTTATATAAGTGATTTTTCTTTTTGAAAATCTTTTTTTTTTTTTTTTTTTTTTTAAACAACTTATTTTGTGATTGAATAATAAAGAGAAAAATGTCCAAGCCAAAATGTGGCCCAAACACAAATCAACATTACTTCAATCAAAAAGTCGATTTAACAAAAAAAAAAAAAAAAAAAAAATTAAAGAAAAACAGCTTTCACATGCATTTTTTTGTGTTTGGAGTTTCAGATTTATTTTTGCAACACTTAACACTTAACATTTAAACAATTTTTTTTGGTTGAAAATATACAGTGTCTTGCAAAAGTATTCGGCCCCCTTGAATCTTGCAACCTTTCGCCACATTTCAGGCTTCAAACATAAAGATATGAAATTTAATTTTTTTGTCAAGAATCAACAACAAGTGGGACACAATCGTGAAGTGGAACAACATTTATTGGATAATTTAAACTTTTTTAACAAATAAAAACTGAAAAGTGGGGCGTGCAATATTATTCGGCCCCTTTACTTTCAGTGCAGCAAACTCACTCCAGAAGTTCAGTGAGGATCTCTGAATGATCCAATGTTGTCCTAAATGACCGATGATGATAAATAGAATTCACCTGTGTGTAATCAAGTCTCCGTATAAATGCACCTGCTCTGTGATAATCTCAGGGTTCTGTTTAAAGTGCAGAGAGCATTATGAAAACCAAGGAACACACCAGGCAGGTCCGAGATACTGTTGTGGAGAAGTTTAAAGCCGGATTTGGATACAAAAAGATTTCCCAAGCTTTAAACATCTCAAGGAGCACTGTGCAAGCCATCATATTGAAATGGAAGGAGCATCAGACCACTGCAAATCTACCAAGACCCGGCCGTCCTTCCAAACTTTCTTCTCAAACAAGGAGAAAACTGATCAGAGATGCAGCCAAGAGGCCCATGATCGCTCTGGATGAACTGCAGAGATCTACAGCTGAGGTGGGAGAATCTGTCCATAGGACAACAATCAGTCGTACACTGCACAAATCTGGCCTTTATGGAAGAGTGGCAAAAAGAAAGCCATTTCTCAAAGATATCCATAAAAAGTCTCGTTTAAAGTTTGCCACAAGCCACCTGGGAGACACACCAAACATGTGGAAGAAGGTGCTCTGGTCAGATGAAACCAAAATTGAACTTTTTGGCCACAATGCAAAACGATATGTTTGGCGTAAAAGCAACACAGCTCATCACCCTGAGCACACCATCCCCACTGTCAAACATGGTGGTGGCAGCATCATGGTTTGGGCCTGCTTTTCTTCAGCAGGGACAGGGAAGATGGTTAAAATTGATGGGATGATGGATGCAGCCAAATACAGGAACATTCTGGAAGAAAACCTGTTGGTGTCTGCACAAGACCTGAGACTGGGACGGAGATTTATCTTCCAACAGGACAATGATCCATAACATAAAGCCAAATCTACAATGGAATGGTTAAAAAATAAACGTATCCAGGTGTTAGAATCGCCAAGTCAAAGTCCAGACCTGAATCCAATCGAGAATCTGTGGAAAGAGCTGAAGACTGCTGTTCAGACACTCTCCATCCAACCTCACTGAGCTCGAGCTGTTTTGCAAGGAAGAATGGGCAAGAATGTCAGTCTCTCGATGTGCAAAAATGATAGAAACATACCCCAAGCGACTTGCAGCTGTAATTGGAGCAAAAGGTGGCGCTACAAAGTATTAACGCAAGGGGGCCGAATAATATTGCACGCCCCACTTTTCAGTTTTTTATTTGTTAAAAAAGTTTAAATTATCCAATAAATTTTGTTCCACTTCACGATTGTGTCCCACTTGTTTTTGATTCTTGACAAAAAATTAAAATTTTATATCTTTGTTTGAAGCCTGAAATGTGGCGAAAGGTTGCAAGGTTCAAGGGGGCCGAATACTTTTGCAAGGCACTGTATATTTTGATTGAAGCAGCTTTTTTTTTTTTTTTTTTTTTTTTTTGAAGCAACTTTTTTGATTGAATAATAAAGGGGTCATCAACATGTTGTGCCCCCCCCCTGCCCCAAAAGTCAAACTCCGCCTATGACAATGGACCTGCGTGTACCCGTTACACTCACCCCCCGAAACCTTCGCTGCCGATCCGGGTCACGGCACCATTGTAACCGGTGTGTGAACTAATTAAACCCCTAAGATTCGAAGATTAAGCCTAATGTCAAAATTTCTGAACTTCCGCTTTAAGTTCTTGTTCCAGAATTACGATAAAAGTTATTTTTGTCATCAGTCTGACAGGAGTTTCTCCATTTGCTGGTGAAAATGACCGGCAGTCTGTCCTGAACATCAGAAACTACAATGTGGCTTTTGAGGAAACCATGTTTGCAAATCTTTCTAGAGAAGCTAAAGGTTTTATCATTAAACTGCTTGTAGCAGACAGACTGTGAGTAACGCCTTTTCAAGTCCTCAAGTATCATGGGCTTTTGAATTACAATTACACTAAAATGTCTATTCATGTATATGTTTTTTATTTTATTTTAGGAGACCTGATACTCAAGAATGTCTTCGACATCCGTGGTTCAAGGTACACAATGCAAAATGCAAAAAGTTTATTCATGTCCTATAAACCTTTTTTTTAGCTCTAATTTCCCTTGAAATGGACTTGAGAAAATTTGCTCTTTTTTTTTTATACAGACTCTTAGTAAAGGGGCAAGTATAAGTACAGATGCACTGAAGAAGTTTGTTTCTCGAAGAAAATGGCAGGTAATTAAGCTTTATTCATTAATTTAGTCAGTATCTTATAGGGGTGTAACGGTACACAAAAATCTCGGTTCGGTACCTACCTCGGTTTTGAGGTCACGGTTCAACAAATTGCAAAATGTAAATGTGCTAATTGTTTATTACACACTTTTGTGCTTTCAACAATAGGAACATTAGCCTATACAAAGCTAGAATTCTGCTCAAAAAGTAGCGGGTATTTAAAGATAATTCAACAACAATTTGCCTTTCAGACCCCGCGTATTGGTCAGCTTTCTTTCTGAAAGAAAGAAGAAAAAAGAAGTCCTGTGCTAAAGAGAAAAGCAATCCCAACGACAAAGATTTTAACATGTATTTTACAAATGAAATGCCTCAATGAAACATTTTTTTTTTTTTTTTTATGAAGGGTTTTGAAAAGCTTTATTGGTGGATTTTCACAAGTTAAAGCGCCACAGAAAAATTAATAAATTTAATTGTGTATGCAGGATGTGTGTATTATTCTTATTATTTAATTACCTTGGTCTTTCCTATGGAAAGAACAAGGTATTGTTATTCTGCAACTTTATTCGCCTTATTATTACCTTGGTCTTTCCAAAGGAAAGAACAAGGTTATGTTATTCTACAACTTTATTATTATTATTATTATTATTATTATTATTATGCAATGGTTTCTCCGCGTTTTTTCGGCGCGCCGCGCAGCCCGAACCGTACCACCGATCGACACCGTTCAAGTATCGACACGACCGGAATTTTCGCGCGACGATGGGAATTTTTCACATGACCCCGAAAATTTTTCCGTTCACCCGTAAACGGCGATTTTCCGATTTTTAAAAAAATTTTCAAAACGCTACTTGTCCTACAATTTTTGACCAAATCACATAATTTGGACATCAAAAATTCCGGGACGGTGGGGGGCATAAAGATTGTATACAGAATTTGGAAAAAATTTACGGTTCTCCGGATATTTGCCAAAAACTATCCCATTCATTTCTAATGGGAAAATTTCCCATTCATTTCAATGGGATTCCAATGGAATTTACATTACATTGATGCCATTGACTGCCATGCATGTCGAATCTATTGATGCCAATGTACTTGGATTCAATTGACTATATGGATGTCGATGCCATTGACGGCCATGGACGTCCAAAATTTTTCCCATTCATTTTCAATGGGGAAAAAACTACATTTCCCCAAATCAACAGAAAATGACCAGATATCAATAGGACGTGTCCCCCAAACGTCCCCAACTCCATTGAGGCTTATAGGGGGTGCTGCCATTGTCGTCCATGGACGTCCAAAATTTTTCCCATTCATTTTCAATGGGGAAAAAACTAAATTTCCCCAAATCAACAGAAAATGACCAGATATTAATAGGACGTATACCCCAAACGTCCCCAACTCCATTGACGCTTATGGGGTGGTGCTGCCATTGACGTCCATGGACGTCCAAAAATTTTCCCATTCATTTTCAATGGGAAATTTTTTTTTTCCCCAAATCAACAGAAAATGACTAGATATCATTAGGACGTGTCCCCCAAATGTCCCCGATTGCATTGCCGCTTATGGAGGGTGATTCCATTGACGTCCATGGACGTCCAAACTTCCCATTCATTTCCAATGGCATTTCTTCATGTTTGTTCATTCTATTGATGCCAATGTACTTGGATTCCATTGACGCTTATGTAAGTTGATACCATTGACGTCCATGGACGTCCAAAAATTTTCCCATTCATTTTCAATGGGAAATTTTTTTTTTCCCCAAATCAACAGAAAATGACTAGATATCATTAGGACGTGTCCCCCAAATGTCCCCGATTGCATTGCCGCTTATGGAGGGTGATTCCATTGACGTCCACGGACGTCCAAACTTCCCATTCATTTCCAATGGCATTTCTTCATGTTTGTTCATTCTATTGATGCCAATGTACTTGGATTCCATTGACGCTTATGTAAATTGATACCATTGACGTCCATGGACGTCCAAAATTTTTCCCATTCATTTTCAATGGGAATTTTTTTTTTTACCCCAAATCAACAGAAAATGACTAGATATCATTAGGACGTGTCCCCCAAATGTCCCTGATTGGATTGCCGCTTATGGAGGGTGATGCCATTGACGGCCATGGACGTCCAATTCTCCCAATCTTTTCTAATGGCTTTTACTTTGTTTAGTGCCATTGACTGGCATTATGGTCCATTCTATTGATAGACCTGAGTGGGGCTAAGATTTGTATCTCCACAGAGGAAAGACCAAGGTGTAATTTCTCCCGAAATTGCAGTTTCTAGTTATATCATCAAATTATTCTCCGCGTTTTTTCGGCGCGCCGCGCAGCCCGAACCGTACCACCGATCGGCACCATTCAAGTATTGACACGACCGGATTTTTCGCGCGACGCAGGGACTTTTTCAAAATCCCCCGAAAAATTTTCCGTTCGCCCGTAAATGGCAATTTTCCGAAAAAAAAAAAAAGTTAAAAAATGTATCTAGTCCTACAATTTTTGACCAAATCACATAATTTGGGTATCAAAAATTCCGGGACGATGAGGGGCATAAAAGTTGTATACAGAATTTGGCAAAAATTTACGGTTCCCCGGAAATTTGCCCAAAACTTTCCTATTCATTTTGAATGAAAAAAAAACGCACGCTGCACAGCCCGAACCGTTTGACCGATCGGCACCGTTCAAATATCGGCACGACCGGAATTTTCGCGCAACGATGGGAATTTTTCAAACGGACCCGAAAATGTTTCCCTTCGCCCGTAAACGGCAATTTTCCGGGAAAAAAAAAAAGTTTCAAAATGTATCTAGTCCTACAATTTTTGACCAAATCACACAATTTGGGCATCAAAAATTCCGGGACGGTGAGGGGCATAAAAGTTGTATACAGAATTTGGAAAAAAATTACGCTTCCTCGGAAATTTGCCAAAAACTATCCCATTCATTTCGAATGGGAAAAGTCCCATTCACTTCCAATGGGATTTCCAATGGAATTTACATTGCATTGATGCCATTGACGGCCATGCATGTCGAATCTACTGATGCCAATGTACTTGGATTCAATTGACTATATGGATGTCGATGCCATTGACTGCCATGGACGTCCAAAAATTTTCCCATTCATTTTCAATGGGGGAAAAAACAAAATTACCCCAAATCAACAGAAAATGACCAGATATCAATAGGACGTGTCCCCCAAACTTCCCCAATTCCATTGACGCTTATGAAGGGTGCCGCCATTGACTTACATGGACGTCCAAAATTTTTCCCATTCATTTTCAATGGGGAAAAAACTACATTTCTCCAAATCAACAGAAAATGACCAGATATCAATAGGACGTATACCCCAAACGTCCCCAACTCCATTGACGCTTATGGGGGGTGCTGCCATTGACGTCCATGGACGTCCAAAATTTTACCCATTCATTTTCAATGGGAAATTTTTTTTTTTCCCCAAATCAACAGAAAATGACTAGATATCAATAGGATCTGTCCCCCAAATGTCCCCAATTGCATTGCTGCTTATGGAGGGTGATGCCATTGACGTCCAGGGACGTCCAAACTTCCCATTTATTCCAATGGCATTTCTTCATGTTTGTTCATTCTATTGATGCCAATGTACTTAGATTCCATTGACGCTTATGTAAGTTGATACCATTGACGTCCATAGACGTCCAAAATTTTTCCCATTCATTTTCAATGGGAAATTTTTTTTTTTCCCCAAATCAACAGAAAATGACTAGATATCATTAGGACGTGTCCCCCAAATGTCCCCGATTGCATTACCGCTTATGGGGGGTGATGCCATTGACGTCCATGGACGTCCAAACTTCCCAATCATTTCCAAAGCCATTTCTTCATGTTTGTTCATTCTATTGATGCCAATGTACTTGGATTCCATTGACGCTTATGTAAGTTGATACCATTGACGTCCATGGACGTCCAAAATTTTTCCCATTCATTTTCAATGGGAATTTTTTTTTTTCCCCAAATCAACAGAAAATGACTAGATATCAATAGGACGTGTCCCCCAAATGTCCCCAATTGCATTGCTGCTTATGGAGGGTGATGCCATTGACGTCCAGGGACGTCCAAACTTCCCATTTATTCCAATGGCATTTCTTCATGTTTGTTCATTCTATTGATGCCAATGTACTTAGATTCCATTGATGCTTATGTAAGTTGATACCATTGACGTCCATAGACGTCCAAAATTTTTCCCATTCATTTTCAATGGGAATTTTTTTTTTTTCCCCAAATCAACAGAAAATGACTAGATATCATTAGGACGTGTCCCCCAAATGTCCCCGATTGCATTGCCGCTTATGGAGGGTGATGCCATTGACGTTCATGGACGTCCAAACTTCCCATTAAATCCCAATGGCATTTCTTCATGTTTGTTCATTCTATTGATGCCAATGTACTTGGATTCCATTGACGCTTATGTAAGTTGATACCATTGACGTCCATGGACGTCCAAAATTTTTCCCATTCATTTTCAATGGGAAATTTTTTTTTTTCCCCAAATCAACAGAAAATGACTAGATATCAATAGGACGTGTCCCCCAAAAGTCCCCGATTGCACTGCCTCTTATGGAGGGTGATGCCATTGACGTCCACGGACGTCCAAACTTCCTTTTTATTTCCAATTGCATTTCTTCATGTTTGTTCATTCTATTGATGCCAATGTACTTGGATTCCATTGACGCTTATGTAAGTTGATACCATTGACGTCCATGGACGTCCAAAAAGTTTCCCATTCATTTTCAATGGGAATTTTTTTTTTCTCCCCCAAATCAACAGAAAATGACTAGATATCAATAGGACGTGTCCCCCAAATGTCCCCGATTGCATTGCCTCTTATGGAGGGTGATGCCATTGACGTCCACGGACGTCCAAACTTCCCATTCATTTCCAATGGCATTTCTTCATGTTTGTTCATTCTATTGATGCCAATGTACTTGGTATCCATTGACGCTTATGTAAGTTGATACCATTGACGTCCATGGACGTCCAAAATTTTTCCCATTCATTTTCAATGGGAATTTTTTTTTTCCCCCAAATCAACAAAAAATGACCAGATATCAATCGGACGTGTCCCCCAAACTTCTCCAAATCCATTGACGCTTATGAAGGGTGCCGCCATTGACGGCCATGGACGTCCAATTCTCCCAATCTTTTCTAATGGCTTTTACTTTGTTTAGTGCCATTGACTGGCATTATGGTCCATTCTATTGATAGACCTGAGTGGGGCTAAGATTTGTATCTCCACAGAGGAAAGACCAAGGTGTGTAATTTCTCCCGAAATTGCAGTTTCTAGTTATTATTTATTATATCATCATCTTATTCTCCGCGTTTTTTCGGCGCGCCGCGCAGCCCAAACCGTACCACCGATCGGCACCATTCAAGTATCGACACGACCGGATTTTTCGCGCGACGCGGGGACTTTTTCAAAATCCCCCGAAAAATTTTCCGTTCGCCCGTAAACGGCAATTTTCCGGAAAAAAAAAAAAGTTTAAAAATGTATCTAGTCCTACAATTTTTGACCAAATCACATAATTTGGGTATCAAAAATTCCGGGACGGTGAGGGGCATAAAAGTTGTATACAGAATTTGGCAAAAATTTACGGTTCCCCGGTAATTTGCCAAAAACTATCCCATTCATTTCTAATGGGAGAATTTCCCATTCATTTCAATGGGATTTCCAATGGAATTTACATCATTGATGCCATTGACTGCCATGCATGTCGAATCTATTGATGCCAATGTTCTTGGATTCAATTGACTATATGAATGTCGATGCCATTGACGGCCATGGACGTCCAAAATTTTTCCCATTCATTTTCAATGGGGAAAAAACTACACTTCCCCAAAAAATCAACAGAAAATGACCAGATATCAATAGGATGTGACCCCAAATGTCCCCAACTCCATTGACGCTTATAGGGGGTGCTGCCATTGACGTCCATGGACGTCCAAAATTTTTCCCATTCATTTTCAATGGGGAAAAAACTAAATTTCCCCAAATCAACAGAAAATGACCAGATATTAATAGGACGTATACCCCAAACGTCCCCAAATCCATTGACGCTTATGGAGGTTGCTGCCATTGACGTCCATGGACGTCCAAAATTTTTCCCATTCATTTTCAATGGGGAAAAAACTCAATTTCTCCAAATCAACAGAAAATGACCAGATATCAATAGGACGTGTCCCCCAAACGTCCCCAACTCCATTGACGCTTATAGGGGGTGCTGCCATTGACGTCCATGGACGTCCAAATTTTTTCCCATTCATTTTCAATGGGGAAAAAACTAAATTTCCTCAAAACAACAGAAAATGACCAGATATTAATAGGACGCATACCCCAAACGTCCCCAACTCCATTGACGCTTATGGGGGGTGCTGCCATTGACGGACATGGACGTCCAATTCTCCCAATCTTTTCTAATGGCTTTAACTTTGTTTAGTGCCATTGACTGGCATTATGGTCCATTCTATTGATAGACCTGAGTGGGGCTAAGATCTGTATCTCCACAGAGGAAAGACCAAGGTGTGTAATTTCTCCCGAAATTGCAGTTTCTAGTTATTATTTATTATATCTTCATCTTATTCTCCGCGTTTTTTCGGCGCGCCGCGCAGCCCGAACCATACCACCGATCGGCACCGTTGAAGTATCGGCACGACCGGATTTTTCGCGCGACGCAGGGACTTTTTCAAAATCCCCCGAAAAATTTTCCGTTCGCCCGTAAACGGCAATTTTCCGAAAAAAAAAAAAAGTTAAAAAATGTATCTAGTCCTACAATTTTTGACCAAATCACATAATTTGGGTATCAAAAATTCCGGGACGATGAGGGGCATAAAAGTTGTATACAGAATTTGGCAAAAATTTACGGTTCCCCGGAAATTTGCCAAAAACTTTCCTATTCATTTTGAATGAAAAAAAAACGCACGCTGCACAGCCCGAACCGTTTGACCGATCGGCACCGTTCAAATATCGGCACGACCGGAATTTTCGCGCAACGATGCGAATTTTTCAAACGGACCCGAAAAATTTTCCCTTCGCCCGTAAACGGCAATTTTCCGGAAAAAAAAAAAAGTTTCAAAATGTATCTAGTCCTACAATTTTTGACCAAATCACACAATTTGGGCATCAAAAATTCCGGGACGGTGAGGGGCATAAAAGTTGTATACAGAATTTGGAGAAAAATTACGCTTCCTCGGAAATTTGCCAAAAACTATCCCATTCATTTCGAATGGGAAAAGTCCCATTCACTTCCAATGGGATTTCCAATGGAATTTACATTGCATTGATGCCATTGACGGCCATGCATGTCGAATCTACTGATGCCAATGTACTTGGATTCAATTGACTATATGGATGTCGATGCCATTGACGGCCATGGACGTCCAAAATTTTTCCCATTCATTTTCAATGGGGAAAAAACTAAATTTCCCCAAATCAACAGAAAATGACCAGATATCAATAGGACGTGTCCCCCAAACTTCCCCAATTCCATTGACGCTTATGAAGGGTGCCGCCATTGACTTCCATGGACGTCCAAAATTTTTCCCATTCATTTTCAATGGGGAAAAAACTAAATTTCTCCAAATCAACAGAAAATGACCAGATATCAATAGGACGTATACCCCAAACGTCCCCAACTCCATTGACGCTTATGAAGGGTGCTGCCATTGACGTCCATGGACGTCCAAAATTTTTCCCATTCATTTTCAATGGGAAATTTTTTTTTTCCCCAAATCAACAGAAAATGACTAGATATCAATAGGACGTGTCCCCCAAATGTCCCCGATTGCATTGCTGCTTATGGAGGGTGATGCCATTGGCGTCCACGGACGTCCAAACTTCCCATTAATTTCCAATGGCGTTTCTTCATGTTTGTTCATTCTATTGATGCCAATGTATTTGGATTCCATTGACGCTTATGTAAGTTGATACCATTGACGTCCATGGACGTCCAAAATTTTTCCCATTCATTTTCAATGGGAATTTTTTTTTTTTCCCCAAATCAACAGAAAATGACTAGATATCAATAGGACGTGTCCCCCAAATGTCCCCGATTGCATTGCCTCTTATGGAGGGTGATGCCATTGACGTCCACGGACGTCCAAACTTCCCATTCATTTCCAATGGCATTTCTTCATGTTTGTTCATTCTATTGATGCCAATGTACTTGGTATCCATTGACGCTTATTTAAGTTGATACCATTGACGTCCATGGACGTCCAAATTTCCCATTCATTTCTAATGGCATTTAATTATGTTTTTTCATTTTATTGATGCCAATGTACTTGGATTCCATTGACGCCTATGTAAGTTGATACCATTGACGTCCATGGACGTCCAAAATTTTTCCCATTCATTTTCAATGGGAATTTATGGGACGTCGGCGTCATCCGCACGTTGGACTTCGTCGACTGGACGTCGGCGTCATCCGCATGTTGGACGTCGGCGACGTTTGCTAGTTGGACGTCATCACCGTCCGCTCATTGGACGTCGGCGCCGTCCGCTCGTTGGAAGTCGGCGCCGTCTTTATGTTGGATGTCGGCAGCGTCAGCACTTTGGACGTCGGCAGCGACAGCAATTAGGACGTCGGTGACGTCCGCTCGTTGGACGTCGCCAAACTTTGGACGTCGGCGTCGTCCACTCTTTTGACATCGTCACCATCCGCTCGTTGGACGTAAGACGGCGCATTCTGCACTTTTGACGTTTGCTTGTTGAACGTCGTCATTGTCCCACGTTGGACGTCGGCACCGTCCGCTCGATGGACGTCGGCAGCGTCAGCACTTTGGACGTCGGTGACGTCCGCTCGTTGGACGGCGCATTCTGCACTTTTGACGTTTGCTTGTTGAACGTCGTCACTGTTCCACGTGAGATGTCGGCACCGTCCTCTCGATGGACGTCGGCGTCATCTGCTCTTTTGACGTCTTGGACGTCGGCGTCGTCCACTCTTTTGACATCGTCACCATCCGCTCGTTGGACGTAAGATGGCGCATTCTGCACTTTTGACGTTTGCTTGTTGAACGTCGTCATTGTCCCACGTTGGACGTCGGCAGCGTCAGCACTTTGGACGTCGGTGACGTCCGCTCGTTGGACGTCGGCGCCGTCAGCAGTTTGGAAGTCGGTGATGTCCGCTCGTTGGACGGCGCATTCTGCACTTTGGACGTCGGTGACGTCCGCTCGTTAGACGGCGCATTCTGCACTTTTGACGTTTGCTTGTAGAACGTCGTCACTGTTCCACGTGAGATGTCGGCACCGTGCGCTCGATAGACGTCGGCGTCATCTGCTCTTTTGAGGTCTTGGACGTAGGTGACGTCCGCTCGTTGGACATCGCATTCTGCACTTTTGACTTTTGCTTGTTGAACGTTGTCACTGTCCCACATGGGATGTCGGCGTCATCTGCTCTTTTGACGTCGATGACGTCAGTCTCTCACGCTAACTTTTGACGTCGGCGCCGTTTGCTCGTTGGACGTCGTCACCATCCGTTTGTTGATCGTCGGGAACGTCGGCGTCATCTGCTCTTTTGACGTCTTGGACGTCGGCTCGTTGGACATCGCATTCTGCACTTTTGACGTTTGCTTGTTGAACGTTGTCACTGTCCCACGTGGGATGTCGGCATCATCTGCTCTTTTGACGTCGGTGACGTCAGCCTCTCGCGCTAACTTTTGACGTCGGCGCCGTTTGCTCGTTGGACGTCGTCACCATCCGTTCGTTGATCGTCGGCGCCGTCCTCTCGATGGACGTTGGCGTCATCCGCTCTTTTGACGTCGGCGACGTCCAATCCACTCTGAGGTATACGCATAAAGTAGGAAACTGACCGGGGATCGAACCACCATCCTCTCGTACCAAGGTCAGCGATATTAACACTGAGCTATCCATCTGCTAAATGCAGTGTTGTGTGATATGTATATAAAGTTATCATGTATGTGATACAGGCATTGACAAAAGCTAACTTGGTATTGACAGAGGTTCGATCCTACGACCTCCCGCATCAAAGTCATTTTCAATTGGAATTTTTTTTTTTTCCAAAAATCAAAAGAAAATGACTAGATATCAATAGGACGTGTCCCCCAAACTTCCCCAATTCCATTTACACTTATGGAGGGTGATGCCATTGACGTCCATGGACGTCCAAATTTCCCATTTATTTTTAATTATGTTTTTTCATTCTATTGATGCCAATGTACTTGGATTCCATTGTAAGTTGATACCATTGACGTCAATGGACGTCCAAAATTTTTCCCATTCATTTTCAATGGGAATTTTTTTTCCCCCCAAATCAACAAAAAAACGACCTGATATCAAAAGGACGTGTCCCCCAAACTAGTCCAATTCCATTGACGCTTATGAAGGGCGCCGCCATTGACGGCCATGTACGTCCAAATTTCCCATTCATTTCTAATGCCATTTAATTATGTTTTTTCATTCTATTGATGCAAATGTACTTGGATTCTATTGACGCTTATGTAAGTTGATACCATTGACGTCCATGGACGTCCAAAATTTTTCCCATTCATTTTCAATGGGAATTTTTTTTTTTTCCCCAAATCAACAGAAAATGACTAGATATCAATAGGACGTGTCCCCCAAATGTCCCCGATTGCATTGCTGCTTATGGAGGGTGATGCCATTGACGTTCATGGACGTCCAAACTTCCCATTCATTTCCAATGGCATTTCTTCATGTTTGTTCATTCTATTGATGCCAATGTACTTGGATTCCATTGACACTTATGTAAGTTGATACCATTGACGTCCATGGACGTCCAAAATTTTTCCCATTCATTTTCAATGGGAATTTTTTTTCCCCCCCAAATCAACAAAAAATGACTACATATCATTAGGACGTGTCCCCCAAATGTCCCCGATTGCATTGACGCTTATGGAGGGTGCTGCCATTGACGGACATGGACGTCCAATTCTCCCAATCTTTTCT
This sequence comes from Corythoichthys intestinalis, assembly GCF_030265065.1. Taxonomy (NCBI): domain Eukaryota; kingdom Metazoa; phylum Chordata; class Actinopteri; order Syngnathiformes; family Syngnathidae; genus Corythoichthys; species Corythoichthys intestinalis. The sequence continues at coordinate 13,709,874 of NC_080406.1, read as the reverse complement.
CATGGCTTTTACTTTGTTTAGTGCCATTGACTGGCATTATGGTCCATTCTATTGATAGACCTGAGTGGGGCTAAGATCTGTATCTCCACAGAGGAAAGACCAAGGTGTGTAATTTCTCCCGAAATTGCAGTTTCTAGTTACAGGTGTTTTAGCTCATTTCAATTTATTTCATTTAAATGGGCTATTATTTATTTTATTATGTGTTTATATTTTACAAATGTGATGTAGTATTCATTTATATTGTATATTTAATGTTGGATAACTTTAGTTCCTTTGTGAATATTAGTTCCTAATTGTTTTGTTGTGGTAGGAGGGTTTTGTATTGAACACGGGGCTGTGTTGGTTATTATTATAGCAGAGAAGACAGCAGTAAATCAACAAAGACAAGTCAACTTTGCCCCGATCTACCACTCAAGAGATTTGATGGACTCAAAAAGTTGGTTACGATTAGAGATGTCCCGATCGATCGGGATGGTCCGATCACGTCATTTTCAAAGTATCGGAATCGGCAAAAAATATCGGCCATGCCTTTTTTAAAAATATATATCTATTTTAATTAAATCGTTTTCTAATTGTATTTAACGTTACAGACATAATATGTTACACTCATCCAGAGTCTTTAGTTTAGGCTTAAGGTAGGGTTATCAAATTTATCCTGATAACAGCGGTAATTAGTTTTTTAAAAAATGTATCACGTTAAAATATTTAACGCAATTAATGCATGCGCTGCACGACCCACTCACGCGTTGTCGCGCTCCATCTGTAATGGCGCCGTTTTACCTATATACAGGGATAAAAGACAGTGTAAAATGAGTAAAGTGAATTTTGGCAGCCTTTGGAGCCCTTTTTTAATTGGCTAAAACCTTACAATCCCTATCCCTACGATTAAAAATATCATGGGAAGCAATGTAGGGAAGCAAGGTAGCAATTGATCTTTTTCTTAACACCTTATGTTATTTCCCAACGCAGAGAAGATATATCAATTGGTAGCACTACGCACAGTCATGGTGCCACTTCCCATCATGCATTTGGGATGGCTACAGTATCATTTACTGAAAGCTCAACAAATACACTAGATGGCAATATTTAGTCACAATATACAAAGTCACAAGTCTTTCTATCCGTGGATCCTTCTCACAGAAATAATGTTAATAATGTAAATGCCATCTTGAGGATTTATTGTCATAATAAACAAATACAGTACTTATGTACTGTGTGTTGAATGTATATATTCGTCCGAGTTTTATTCATTTTTTTCTTAATGCATTGCCAAAACTTATATGATCGGGAAAAATTATCGGGAATGATTGGAATTGAATCGGGAGCAAAAAAAAAAAGCAATCGGATCGGGAAATATCGGGATCGGCAGATACTCAATCTAAAACGATCGGGATCGGATCGGGAGAAAAAAAACATAATCGGAACAACCCTAGTTACGATTGCATATTAGTTTGAAAATCGACTGGATTCACCGTATTTTTACACGAGTGACTTCCGGCAAAATCTTAGCTACCGGTAGTAGTATTGACGCAGGAGGACCGCATCTCGCGTCAAATAATAAACTCTGCCGTTCTTTTCGCGTGTGTCGCGTTGAGCCGCTTCTGGGACACATCTAACACGTGGCCGCACTGCAACTGGTGTGCATTGGCTGATTGACTCTAACGCCCGCGTTTCACTGCGTTCTCGCGGCGGCCACGTTTTCACGCCGTTGACGTTTCTGGGTTATACTGTCCTACCATGTTGGTCCTCATTATAGTAGAGAAGACGGAGTAAATATAATCTAAGAAACTGTAACTCGATCGACTCACATCCTCGAAAAGTAAGGGTTATATTACGTCAGAAACTCGTTTGGTACGCGTCCGTTCCGAACTGAGCACCACGTACCGAAACGGTTCAATACTATTACATGTACCGTTACACCCTTAGTATCTTAGTATTTATTAAGAAAATGTAACTTTTTTTTTTCCATTTTTTGGAAGCGTTCAATAATCAGCTACAAATCTAAAATGGTCATGAGGTCCATTCCCGAGCTACTGAATGATTCCTCCAGTCACATATCCATTGCCGTTCCAAGACACCATAAAGACGCTTCACCCTTGCCTTCATCATCCTCCGATTCAGATGAAGACATTGATGAACTTCCCTTCATTCCAATGCCACTTAACATGGAATTCTCTGGATCAAGGGTGTCACTCAATGAAATCCCCACAAATGAGAAGGACTCAATGAAACAGAACGGAACATCTACTGTCCAAGAGACAACCGAAGAAGATGTAGAAATGGACAAAGAAAGGGTAGAAATGATTGGTAAAAGACAGCAACAAGAAACAAGCAAACAAACTGATCATCAGGGTTCTTTAGATGAAGAATTACCTACTGAGACGCCTCAAAACGCTCTGAAAAGAAAGCCTCTACAAAGGGGATCCAGCGTGGAGTCGGACAAAACTGACAGCGTGCGACGAAAAGGTGAGCTGAGACGTGGAAGTTCAGCCGACAGTGCTTTACTTCTTCGGATCACGCCAGATGAAGAAATGGCAGAAGGAAACCAAGAGGGAGGAAGAAAAGTTCTCAAGAAAGCTGCCTCAATGGAACTTCCAAAGCGAAGCACGAGTCCAGCAACTGCCAAAATGAGCCAAGAAGATTATGCTCTGAAGCTAGAGTTGATGAGGCAACGATTGCTTCACGGTGGTTCTGTTGACAAAAAGATGAGCGGACTGCGAGGTCCTCTATTAGAAACGCTAGGAATGGGTAATGAAAAAAACGGAAGCTCTGCAGATCGTTATTCCCGCATTACCCGCCTGGGACCACCTTTGCTGACCAGAGCAGCATCTGGTGACTCACCCAGAGATGACATTTCCAAACCTAAGGTTTTAAGCAAAAGTGCTTCCTTCAGTCAAGGTGATTCAGAACCAATAGCTTTACATAGACGGTCAGGAGCGCCGCTTGAGATTCCCTTGGCACAAGTTGAAGAACGACGACTCAAGGAAGCTATATCAATGTCCGCTATCACTGAGCAAATTAAGATAGACTCCTGCCCAGTGATTCCTCGAGAGCCTTCACCAAAACCTCCCACGCCAGAGCATGTCCCACTGGAAAGTCCCATTAAAATTGAAAGTAAGAAACTACAGAGGGAGAAAGAGACAACACCTGATGAAATAATCAGTGAAAAGAAAGAAACGCAGGTTACCGACAGTAATTTTGATGAGAGGTCAAGCACAAGTGGCTTCTCTGAGAAGGACTTGAGCATATCTGAGGAAGTATTGAATGAACCAGAGGTTGTAGACCACATTGTTCTGTCACCATCTGTTGTGGTCCAAAGCTCTGAAATGCAAGGAAACCTGGAGGAAGAAGAAATGCGAGGAAACCTGGAGGAAGAGCTAGAAACAAAAGAAGACGGAGAACAGATAGTGAATATAGAAAGAACAGAGCCTGTGTGTGAAGAAAACACACCTGAAGAAAAGTTACAAGAAACTGAAATAACACCTATGAAATCAGAGATTATTACTCCAAGCTCTGTTACTATAAGACCAGTGCAAGAATACTCTGACATCACAAGAGAAATTCCACCTTACGCACCACCCTCACCTCCTGCACAGGTTCTTCCCGATGGAAGGACTTCATCATATGCTAGTACAATGCAGACAATCATGGTCCCCTCTCTTCAGCCTCTCAATGGTGTTCCTCTTGCTCCATCAACCCCTGTTGATGTCGTCAATATTGTGTCAGCTCCTGCATCATCATCGCTCCCCAAACCGCACATCATGTCAACAACCGAGCATCCAGCTGTATACTCTCGAGTGGCCTCACCAGAAACTATAACAAAAGAGCCTAGCCCACCAAAGACAACCCAAAGTTCCTCTCAACAATTTGTTGGAGTGGATCTAGAAGACATTTCATCGGAAGAAATTTTTGAGGCCCGCTTCAAAAAACGCGACTCATCCCTGACTAGAACTTTGAAATTCTTGTCTCGATCAAAGAATGAGGACAAATCACATGCACCGTCCACAGATTCAATAGAGTCAGGTGAGGTGATTTACAGGCCTGGTCCACTGGGTGCCCCACTTGAATTTGCACAGAGGAAACTTGAGGAGAAATCCAAGTCGGTCCAGGATCTACGTGAAGCTCAGAAGGACCAAAGTTTTATGAGGAGGCTTTCTCTACGGTTGAAGAGAACGCCATCAACAGAACGCAAAGAGGAAGTGACCAAAGAAGACTCAGCACCTTCAAGACGTAGGTTGTCATGGACTCTTGGCAGAAGGGGATCACAAGACAAGAAGGAAGTAGAGATGATGCGCATGGATGTTGCTGATGATGACACTATACTAAGAGAGGAAAACAAGTCCAAAAAATCCACCGAATCTCCAGTCCTGGCAATGCGTAAGAAGATTGAATCAACAGTCGCGGGCATCTCGACCCGAATTCGCAGCTACTCCGAAGAGAGGAAAGCATCTGAAGAGAAGGAGCCAAAGAAGGCGCCAATTCTTTCCATTCTTCGACGGGCAACATCAGAAAACCGTGGAGTAAAAGTTACCAATGTTCTCCAGAACCAGCTGGCATCTCAGGCTAGTAATGGGGCCTCATCTGAGTCACTGGACTCAATGTCCAGCTTAAAGTCAGACGTGTCAAAAGGTGGGTGGTAATATCATTTCACATTTCATGGGGTTCTCGGTTTATTACAGTCCTAACGTACGCGTTTTCATCCCAGCGAGTGAAGAGGAACTTCATTGTGAAACTGTTACACTGTATGCAGGACTAATTTACGACGCCATAGTCTCGTCCACCAGTCATTTTTTTTTTAGTCACATAAACGGTACCTTATTGTACTTCACAGGATCTTATTTTTTACTTAACTTTATGACCGTATTGGCACGAATATAAGACGGTGTTTTTTGCATTGAAATAAGACTGAAAAAGTGGGGGTCGTCTTATATTTGCGGTCCAGATGTTATACCTAATCACGACTTTAGATGGCGCCAGATATCATTGAAGCAATGTTCTGTCATGACGGATCTCAGCTACTCTCAAGTTTAACCAGTTTGCATTATTTTATTGCAATGTTTTTCCTTATTCAGATTTGTTTCAAGACAACAGTTAGTTAGACTTCACTTTGATGGTAATGCAGTTATTGCAATTTTGTTGTTTTATCACAATTGATTGGTTTATTTACATTTCAAAAACCAGAAGCCATTCATTTACGAATGTGATCGCACTTTAGTTTACATATTTAAATGTTCAGATATTAAGATTTGAATGAGGCAAAATAACATGCTTTTTCTCTCAAATATATTGTTATAATCATTTGTTTAAGATGTACTGTAATTATTTTCTGTATAAAAAATAATTTGGTGTTCAAAAAGTCTTTTTCAAACGAGTCTTGAAAAAGAGGGGGTCATCTTATAATCAGGGCCGTCTCATATTCGGGCCAATACGGTAATATGGCGTGTTCTGTCCTCACTAAACATAAGTTGTTCAGCTTTGCAGACAGCAAACAAGGCATTTTTTTGCTTTTAGAAGCTTTTTACCGCCTTCACTTTTAAAATTTTGTAAAGCTGTAACACACGTTTACACTTATGTTCAAAACGACACACATTTTAACAATAAAGCGCTTGACAAAAAACAATTGGTGTTCAAACGTCCATCTAGTCTAATCAATATGTAAATTTAGTGGATGAAATTAGCCTAATTTGCCTAGCAAAAGTCCGCTAGCTCAAATGCTACGAATGCAAACGTATTTACAATTCTCATAGCAAATCGCTCACATGTAACTCCACAAACTGTAGCTCTACACTTAATTACAAATGCATACAAACATATACAGTGGTATGAAAAAGTACCTGAACGTTTTGGAATTTCTTCACATTTCTGCATAAAAACACCATCAAAATCACACAGATGGAATAACAGTGACTGCTTTAACTAAAACCACCCAAACTTTTAGAGCTTTTCGTATTTTAATGAGGATAGTATGCAAACATTGACAGAAGGGGGACAAATAAGTAAGTGAACCAGCAGATCAGCCTGGCACATCGATCTTGGCCCATTCTTCTCTACAAGTCTGTAGTTCAGTCTAGCATGAATCTCTGCCTTTAGGTCATGCCACAGCATCTCAATTGGGTTCAAGTCTGGACTTTGACTTGGCCACTCCAGAACATGTATTTTGTTCTTCTGAAACCATTCTGAAGTTGGTTTACATCTGTTTTGGATCACTGTCTTGTTGCAGCATCCATCCTCCTTTAACCTTCAACTGTCTGACAGGTATTCCTGCAAAAAACATCCTGATAAACTTTTGAATTAATTCTTCCATTAATGATTGCAAGTTGTCCAGGCCCTGAGGCAGCAAAACAGCCCCAAATCATGAGGCTCCTTCCACCATGCTTCACAGAGCGGATGAGGTGTTGATGTTGGGGAGCTGTTCCATTTTTCCTCCACACGAGACATTGTGTGTTACTCCCAAACAATTCAACTTTGGTGTCGTCAGTCCTCAAAATATTTTGCCAAAACCTCTGTGTTCAAGTGCCTTTTTGAGAACATTGAGAACAACAATGTTTTTTTAGACAGCAGTGGCTTCCTCCGTGGAGTCCTCCCATGAACACCATTCTTGGTCATAGGTTTACATATAGTTGATGCGTGCACAGAAATATTGGACTGTGCCAGTGATTTCTGTAAATCTTTAGCAGACATTCTAGTTTTTTTTTTTTTTTTTTACCTCTCTGAGTATTCTGCGCTGAACTCTTGGCGTCATCTTTCGTGGATGACCACTCCTTGAGAGAGAGGCAACAATGCCAAACTCTCTCCATTTGTAGACAACTTCTCTGACTGGCGATTGGTGAACATCCAGACTGTTAGAGATGGTTTTGTATCCTTTTCCAGCTTTATACAAATCAACAATCCTTGATCGTAGGTCTTCAGTAAGCTCTTTTGACCGAGCTATAATGCACATCAGACAATGCTTCTCATCAAGACAATTCTTACCAGGTGTGTGTTGTATAATGGGCAGGGCAGCTTTAAACCTAAACTCATCTGTGATTGGGTACACACCTGACTTAAAATGTTTGGTAAAAATTGGTTTCAATTGCTCTTTAAGGCTCCTATTAGATCACATTTGATGCTGATTTTATGCAGAAATGTGAGAAATTTCAAAAGGTTCAGATACTTTTTCATACCACTGTATTAGCTGAAAGTACTTACAGCCTTATGTGGGCCAAACCAGAGCGCTGCTGTCCTTTATCCATATCAGACGAGTGTGTAAGCTCCTCTGACAGTCCAGCCTGACTGAACGCTGCCACCAGAGGGCAGTGTATCCTCCATCATTAAACAAAATACAATCCTTTTGGACTTTTGGGATAGTTATTTTGAGAATGAAAGGGTAAATTCCGGCTTACGTGGAAATTTGGGTGACGTCGCCAGCATAGGAACGGAACCCGTTTGTAACCCACCGACTACCTGTTTTGTAAATTTTACTGTTCTTGAATAGGTGTCGACGGAGAGCGAAGATCTCGTTGGGATCGGTGGGGTCTGACTCGGGGGAGACGTTCCAAGACAGTATCACAACCAGATATACCCACGGCGATCTCCAGAGAAACAAATTCCCAACCATCACGCCAGTACTCTAGGCTGGTATCCGGTATGCACTGTATGACATTACACTTCCATTTATTTGGTGGTTATCTTTTTGGATTTTCATTTGTTAAATCATGGTCTCACAGATTTCCCCCCAGTTTTTCACATTAAGTTAAGAGATCACGTCCTGCTCGAGGGGGATCCAGTGACACTCAGTTGCCTGCCTGCAGGAAGTCCTCACCCGCATATTACCTGGATGAAAGGTATGACCCAACCCTAGACTTCACGATCAGTTGACAGGACACGGGGATCGGGCCGATGCGTAGGGGCCCTAATTTCAAAAACTTAAAATTAGAATATTTTCAAAACCAAAGCCGCTAGCGACCTAAAACCAAAACAGGGACCTCCCTTATGCATATATGAGTCTCCATGAGCAACGACATCATAAAATTAAAAGTCGTTCCCTAATAAAATTAAAATTAATTATTTTTTATATAAGTAAAACAAAACTTAAAATGGCTATAAAATTCTAAAATGTTATGCTAGAGGCAAAAAAAATCACCAAATGCAGAGATAATCACCTATATTTTCAGGATCAATAGTAATAATTAACATATAAATTTTTGCCCAAAATGGCAACTTATTTTCTTTTTATTTAGTTCAAGTTTTCAACAGCTAATAAATCACTCAATTTTTACATTAGAAACTTAACAAAGCATGTAGAATCAGCTTAATTATTCAACAAAAAAAAAATTGTTTGAATTTTTCTATTTATTAACTTATATAGGTTGAATTCCGATGTTACCATTGCCTCAGCATGGAGGCACGTCTTGCCGGCTATCTTGCCCTCGTCGTTTTTGGATTGAAATGTTACATAAAATAAAACACGTAAATGGCGATTTTTTTTGTAGTGATGCAGGAATGTCTAAATTATTACTTTTTTTTCGCCAAAAAACGGGCAGTTGGCCGAAAATGACTTGATCACTTGATTACGCTACTGTGTATGGATACAACATGGCGGCCATCAAAGAACTTTTAAAGTTGAAAATTCTTGTAAATAAATGCGCACATCCCACATATTCTATAGATATGAACATAGAACAGTCTAGATACTTGGTTAAAAGCAAAAATACTGGGCAGTTACAGTATTGCTCATTTTACATAAATATTTCGAGCTAAAATTACACTATTGTGTAAATATAATGTGGCGGCCATAACAGAACAAAAAGCTTTTTAAGTTGAAAGTTCTTGCAAATAAATGCGTACGTCCCTGAGTTTCTATAGATATGAACATAGAACAGTCTAGATTCTTGGTTAAAAAACAAAAAATCGGGCAGTTATCATTCATTTTACGTAAGTATTTCAAGCCAAAGTTAAAGCTAATTTTTGCCATGCGTTTTTTTTACCTTTCAAAGTAGAGATGTCCCGATCGATTGGGTCCGATCACGTCATTTTCAAAGTATCGGAATCGGCAAAAAAATATCGGCCATGCCTTTTTTAAATATATATATATTTTTTAATTAAATCGTTTACTAATTGTATTTAACGTTACAGACATAATATGTTACACGCATCCAGTCATTAGTTTAGGCTTAAGGTAGGGTTATCAAATTTATCCTGATAACGGCGGTAATTAATTTTTAAAAAAGTTTATCACGTTAAAATATTTAACGCAATTAATGCATGCGCTGCATGACCCACTCACGCATTGTCGCGCTCAATCTGTAATGGCGCCATTTTACCTATATAGAGAGGTAAAAAGCAGCGTAAAATGAGTAGAGTGAATTTTGGCAGCCTGTGAAGCCTTTTTTTAATTGGCTAAAGCATTACAATCCCTCTCCCTACGATTAGAAATATCATGGGAAGCAATGTGGAAAGCAAGGTAGCAATTGATCTTTTTTTTACACCTTATGTTATTTCCCAACGCAGAGAAGATATATCAATTGGTAGCACTATGCACAGTCATGGTTCCACTTCCCATCATGCATTTGGGCATGGCTACAGTATCATTTACTGAAAGCTCAACAAATACACTAGATGGCAATATTTAGTCACAATATACAAAGTCACATGTCTTTCTATCCGTGGATCCCTCTCACAGAAAGAATGTTAATAATGTAAATGCCGTCTTGAGGATTTATTGTCATAATAAACAAATACAGTACTTATGTACTGTATGTTGAATATATATATTCGTCCGAGTTTTATTCATTTTTTTCTTAATGCATTGCCAAAATGTATATGATCGGGAAAAATTATCGGAAATGATTGGAATTGAATCATGAGCAAAAAAAAAGCAATCGTATCGGGAAATATCGGGATAGGCAGATACTCAAACTAAAACGATCGGGATCGGATCGGTAGCAAAAAAACATGATCGGAATAACCCTATTTCAAAGTGCATGCATGGGGCTATTTTATATAATAATTACCTTAAATCCTCAACCAAATCACTCTTGGGACACTCCTATCTGCTTGTTTGCAGTAAAACCTTCGTCCTTTTTCCACCTAAATCCGGCGTTTGAACGTAGCGTGTGTTTATCACAGTGAAAGCTAAATGCTCTGCCTGGGCCTCGAACGGGAAGGCATGGCGCAATGTTTGTGGGAGCTGTCTGGTCAACTGATGGTGAAGTCTATGACCTAACTATCAATACCCTCCTAAAATACTATAAAGGAAGATTCAGTATATTGATATCACAAAATAATGGTGAACAAAACATTAGGTTTAGCAATCAATACGTAAATAATGTCTCTTTCTTCAGATAAGAAACCCTTGGAGATAGACGCAAGGATGAACATGATAGCCTGCCCTGATGGCAGACAACTTCTGATGATCATGCAGACCACCAAAAAAGATGCCGGGGTTTACGAATGTGTTGCGACAAGCCCTCTGGCTTCTATTTCCAGTTCTTGCACAATTTCTCTCGCACGTAAGACCCCCCACCCCAAAAAAATATTATATTTGTAAAACATTTTCAGACTACTAAATGAATAAAGTTCACCCAGGTCTGCCCAATCGACCTGGAACACCTGAGGTCCCTCAGAAGTACAACAACACAGCTTTGGTGTTGTGGAGACCCTCCGACACCACCGCGCCCTGTACATATTCTCTGGAGAGAAAAACTGAAGGTTAGAATGAAATGATGTTTTTCTTTTAGTTCACATTTGTGGAATTGTGTTAGCTAATAATTAAAGAATCGTCTCTTTTACCTCAACTGTCTGTAGAAACACAAACATGTGAATATGTGAAACGGTATGTAGAACAAAGAGATTGTTCCAACAGTATCACACGAATACGGTTGCTATGGAAACACTGTATTAAAAAAGGTGGATTACATAAATGGATGTCAGTAACCAGATATCGACCAACATGCGGGGATTTGATATGTAATTTTTAATCAAAAGCATGATTGCCAATGACCAACAAGGGGGTTTCAATTTTGTGTACAACAATTATTGTCCAGTTATTATTTGTAATGATGAGGATTTGAATGAGGGTGTATCAGTCTTATCACATACAAATCGAAACACACATCAGTAGCAAAGTTTTGACAGCTACATTGTTTATTTATCTATTTTTGTCCCACAGGAGAGGCTAACTGGCTGATCGTGGCCACTGGGGTTGCGGATTGTTACTATAATGTGGTTGATTTACCAGCCGGGGGTTCCTTCAGATTTAGGGTGGCTTGTGTCAACAAGGCTGGCCAAGGCCCATACAGTAGCCTTTCAGAAGTAGTCCACTTGGTCGCTTCAGGTAAATACAAAACCGATTCAGTATATTGAGTGTTCAAGTATTCATTATGGTGCTTTACATGATTGCAAATCAAATTACAGTGGTACCTCTACATACAAAGTTAATTCGTTCCAGGACCTTGTTTATAGACCCTACTCACCAACGTCACAGAATGACGTGTCGCTGTATCCGGCCGCCAAATTGTCCGTCAGTGTTATCCATATTCTCAATGGTTTCAATTTGTCGTGCAATTTATAGTGCAATTCATGGAAGCGCCGGTGCTTTCAGACGCTGTAAAAAATGTGGAAAAGCTTCAGTCTATCCATTCGCCAGATCCATATTTGATGCCTAAATCGATATTTTTCGACCCGCTGTCTTCGCCCTCTCTGCCTGACATCTGCTACCCTGGTATCTACAACTATCTTGTCCACACAAAATCAGCCTATTCTCACGAAAGTTTGAAAAACTCTCTAAGCAACATTACCCCGTGTGACCCTTCCAATTTTCTAAAATGGTGACAATCAACAAAAAAAAAGTTGACTGCGATGGCCGACGCTTCAAGGATAGGTGGATATTGGACTATTTCTTCAATAAAACACGCAACAACTGTGTCTGCCTCATTTGCAAAGAGACAGTCGCTGTTTTCAAAGAGTTCGATGTGACGTGATATTACAAAACAAGACACGCTGACATGTACGACAACATTACAAGGAAGATACGCAGCGAGAAATTATAGCAACTTGAAGCTACAGCAGCAGTATTTCGCAAGAGCCCGAGTGTCGAAAGAGAACGCCACAAAGACGAGACTGTTGAAATTATGAATTAAAAAAAATAATAAAGCAAATGTGACACACAGAAGGGCTTGCTAAAATTTGTTTAAATATATTGTTCTATGTAAATCAGCCAAGGTAGCCCCCCGCATTTTTACCACACCAAATCTGTTCCCCTTTGCAAAAGGTTTGGACACACCTGTTTAACTTCTTTCACTTGGTACCAGCTAAATATTATTCAAAAAATAATGATGGTGGAAGAAATAAGCATCTTGAATTTGAAACTGTATGTTGTCGGCGATTAGCCTCACAATCATCTTAATTGTGGTTGTCAGCCCAAAACCCTCTAAATATATATTAAATGCATCTTACCAGATATAAAATGACTACTACATAATCTGTAGTGATCGTTTGGTGCCCAGTTTTCTCGTCGAATTGCAGCAGTTCATCTCGCTCTCCTCTCCGGGTCTCTCGGAATACGGTAGAACTTCAAGTCTCTCCGTCTATCTTCTCTGTTATTGCAACCAACCGCCACACACGCCTTCACCATTTTGATTATTAATGTTAACGAGCAGAAAAACACGCCATGATAGGAGGAATTTACGTAGCGGTAATGCTTAAACCCGACGAGCTGACGGACAATATGGCACGGAGGCGTGGTTGTGACGTCATGTGAGTAGGGTCTATAAGTCGAAAAGGTCGTATGTCAAGCAGGATTTTCCCATAGGAATACATTATAATTCCAATAATTCGTCCCACAGCCCGAAAACCAACAGTAAATCCTTAATAAATGCTGCTGGTACTATTGCAAATATAAATTACAAAGAGCGAAACAAATAAATTATGAATAAAATCGGTATAGTAATATAATAATAGTAATAGTAAGAATAATACCTGTAATAATGTAATGAAACAGGTTTTAATGTAGTGGATGTGTTTTTTTTTTTTTTTGAACGCACCACACACATCATACTCCACAGGAGAGCTCTGGCAAAGGGTGGTGGGATGGGCGGCTGGGTAGAAATTCCATGCTGTGGTCCCACTGCCCCAAGCTCTCCTATTTTAATGCATACATTGCACTACCCTCCCCTCACGGTACGCGGTTGGGCCGGGGGACCACTCTGGATCCCGAAGGGGGATGATGGCTCCTTTGCTGGGCTGCGGGAGGAGGGATGGGCTGAGCTGACCACCCCCCCTACCGCCTAGCCCTCCCTCTCTGTGCTGGCTGGGTGGGGGCCGTGGCCCTGGCGTCTCCGCTCGTCGGCGTGGCTGTCGCACGCTTGGTGGGGCTCGCATGCGGCTGGATGTGATAGGGCGCACTCGGGTGGGGGGTCCTGCTGCCGGGAGTGGCGATGGGGCGGCGTAGAGTCGGTCACCAACGGGTTTACACTCACAAGGGACTCACACGATTACTGAGTTCTAGATCACAGAGCTGATTTGTGTACACTATACCCCTTTCAATCACTTATCCTGTTCGCTGCTTCGTCATAATAAACGAGGTATGTTGAATGATCACAATGGGAGTATGTCATACTCTCCGTGTCAAACAGCTGAACAGGACACGTTAAAAAAAAATGTAGCGGATGTGTTTTGCGTGGTGTACCTTAAGGCACCGCGTGGCTGACTTGACAGAGTGAGAGAGGACTTTTTACTTTCACTTTTCATGTTCAGCTAGTGCGGAGAGTAGGCATGTTGTGTTGCACAAGTTCTGGAATAAATGATTAAAAATAGGGTTGTTCCGATCATGTTTTTTTGCTCCCGATCCGATCGTTTTAGTTTGAATATCTGCCGATCCCGATATTTCCCGATCCGATTGCTTTTTTCTTTGCTCCCGATTCAATTCCAATCATTCCCGATCATATACATTTTGGCAATGCATTCAGAAAAAAATGAATAAAACTTGTACGAATATATACATTCAACATACAGTACATAAGTACTGTATTTGTTTATTATGACAATGAATCCTCAAGATGGCATTTACATTATTAACATTCTTTCTCTGAGAGGGATCCACGGATAGAAAGACTTGTAATTCTTAAAGGATAAATGTGACTTTGTATATTGTGACTAAATATTGCCATCTAGTGTATTTGTTGAGCTTTCAGTAAATGATACTGTAGCCATTTAACTGTTCTGCCCAAATGCATGATGGGAAGTGCAACCATGACTGTGCGTAGTGGCACTAATTGATATATCTTTTCTGCGTTGGGAAATAACATAGGTTGAAAAGAAAAAGATCAACTACAACCTTTCTTCCCCACATTGCTTTCCCACGATATTTCTAAATTTTGAGAGAGTGATTTTAAGGCTTTAGCCAATTAAAAAAAGGCTCCAAAGACTGCCAAAATTCACTCTACTCATTTTACGCTGCCTTTTAGCTCTATATATAGGTAAATCGGTGCCATTATAGATTGAACGCGACAATGCGTGAGTGGGTCGTGCAGCGCATTTGTTAATTGTGTTAAATATTCTAACGTGATTAATTTTAAAAAATTAATTACCGCCGTTAACACGATACATTTGATAGCCCTACTTTAACCCAAAACTAAAGACTCTGGATGAGTGTAAGACATTTTGCCTGTAACGTTAAATACAATTACAAAATGATTTAATTAAAAAAAAAATATATATATATATATTAAAAAAAGGCATGTCCGATATTTTTTGCCGATTCCGATACTTTGAAAATGACGTGATCGGACCCGATCGATTGGGATGCCGATCGATCGGGACATCTTTAATTAAAAACCTGACGAAGCTGGCGATTTTTTGGCGATGTGACCAAAATAATAATTGTCACCTTAACTTATAAAGACTGGCGGACGGAGTTCGGAGGGAGACCGTCAAGATCGTAGACATTCTATGGCCGTACTGTCAAGCCAGTTCAAGAATGCGTACACCACGCTCATATTTTTCGATCATTTCCATCTTCATTTTAATATTTCAATGGTAAGCCTCACTTTTTTCCCTTTTTCACCACCTGCACTAACATTCTTGGAACCTATGTTGATTTCTCTCACAAAAAAATCCTCCGTGCATCCGTCTTGCGGGAAAACAAAGAAACTGCGGCGCTGTCATAAATCGTCGTATTTTGAGCATGTTGTGGGATGTAGAAACAAATGGCGAGTCAAATTTTACATCGGATGTCGAAGCGATCGTATGTCAAGGTACCACTGTTTTCCTCTATACATACAAATGTGTAAATGATAAATGTTTTATGTTTCTGTTTTTAGGGATCACTGTTGAAGTTTTTTTATTTATTCAAAACTGCAGTGTTGAACCCGTTATTCCTAAACTCCGAAGACTTGCATTTTTCTTTTTCTTTTTCTCCTTAGAACCAAGTGAGTCCAATGCCCCAGTGGTGGTCAAGACCGCCGTGGCTTCAGGTCCTCCAGCCCCTGTGTTGAAGATGTCGTCCATGAAAATCCCACCCATGAAACCAGCTCCAAATAAAGCCTCAGTGCAGACACCAGCCCCACCTGTTCCTCCCTCAACACACCCTACACCGTCAACAAAATCCCCTACTCCTAAAACTGTCAAGCCAACAACACAAATTGAAATGAACCAAGTGCCATCACTGACCGCAGTTCCTTCTGAAACGGTCCCGGCTCAGACCAACGTGACTGTGCAAACAACAGTAGGTAAAGCAAAGTCCACACTCAACATCAGTGTGGGCAAAACTCCAGCCAAGCCGACAGCCCCGCCCGTTGTCCCACCCAAACCTCAGACCCCACTGAAGGTAATCATTAACAACAAAACTCCTTCTCCTGTACCGTCCCCTGCTCCCATCATTGGGAAACCCATTTCCTCAGTCCCGATGTACGCACCAGCTGCCACTGCTTGCGTTACGGCTTCTTCTCAATCAACCCTCACGACAACAATCACTACTCCCTCCGTCTCTGCTGTGAATGTCTCCCCGACTGTGGTGGTGTTGCAGAGTTTGACTCCAGTGGTTCAAGGCGGGGATAGTCGTACTCCATCTGGGCGGATCACGCCATCAGGACGGGTTACACCGTCAGGAAGGGCGACACCTTCTGGACGAAGGACACCGCTCGGCAAGGCAGGAGAGGGATATCTTCGCCAAGGTGTTCCTCAGAAACCCTATACGTTCATGGATGAGAAGGCAAGGTAGAAACAAGCTCCATTTGTTCAGTGTTTTCCTTGCTTGTGCTCATTAGCATTTTGTTTTCGGGATGTGATAACCACTTAGCAAGTGTTTAGGATAATTTACATATTTGGAAAGCACCGATTATGTATTTTGTCCAAGTAATAACTTGTTAGCTGTAGGGATGATGTCAAAAATAAGTACAAGCACCACTGTGAATATTCTCATCACGTAGGCATAAGCGGATTTTAAGGGGGGGTCAGGGTATATGGCGGAAAACACAGACAAGACTGAAAAAGCAGTTTCTGCTCTTGCAGTCCTCTTTTAAAGAAATTGCTGTACTTTAAGCCAAAAGAACTGTTGTGTTTGAAAGAACAATGTCTATATGCTGCCATAGCAGATTCATGGCGCATTAAGCCCCCAAACTATTTTTAATATGTCCGTTTTACCCTGAAAACCCCCGTTTACAGACGTCGCGCAACCGCTTTTGTTTCAACCCAGCCATAAAACGAAGGTAATTATATTTATTATTCAAAATGTCTATCATTTTTGGCTTAGAATCATTATTTGATGTCTAATATTTCGTTAAAAAAAAAAAAAAAAAAAAAACAATTTAAAAAAATTCTTCACTCGAATATTTTAAAAAATTTTTAAACAAATTACGTCACAATGGAAAAAAATGGCGTCTGTAAAAAAGTCACGGATATCTACCTCATAACTATCACTTATTGTATCTTTTCTGTTACGGTCGCATTTTGTCCGATATGTTAGATGATAAAAATCGAACCAAACAAAAAAAATTGAAAAAAAAAAAGTTTAAAAGGGTAAATATATAAAAAAAGAAAATCTTGACCACTCCTTGATGTCTGCGATTTCTGCATCGCGACCCTTGTTATATTACCATGTTTCACCCATAAAATCCCCCCAAAATCCAGCTGTGGCCATTCACAGCTGTGTCTTGACACTCAGTGATACATGCTACATGGAGTTTTTGGATCGAAACAAGGTAAGTACGCGATAATATCTCATTAAAGTCATGGCGTCTGTAATTCTGCTCTCGCGTGCTCTCACCTCCAGATGGGGTTTTGCTGTTTAAAAACATTTTTTTTTTTTTTTTTTAAATGCCCTCCTGTTCAAATTTTTTGTTCCCCCAGAAAATAGAGATTTTAAGCTTTCCAATCATGTATCACACATGCATATAGGACAATTTTGAAATTTGGTCAAATTGGGGGTCTCAGAGCGGAACTTCAAATCACCTGAGTGTTTTCCGCCATATATATAAGTTGTAAATAAATGAAATGAACAAAAAAAATATAATCTTATAATGGGTCAAAATTATTTTTCGAACACATAATGTGACTAGCATCTTAGACGGTCATTTGCTTTGCATATAATTTTCGGAAAAAAAAAGAAAATTGGGGGGGCAGTTTTATTTTTCAAATTATGTTTTTCTTTTATTGAAAACATATATATATATCTATATATATATATATATATATTTTTTTTTTTTTTTGATTGAAGCAACTTTTTTGGGGGGGGACTGAATGATTTAGACACAAATGTCCCACCCATAATATGGCCCAAACACAAAAAGGATTGCTTCAAAGAAAACTTTTTCAATGAAAAATTAAGTGTTCAACTGCAAATTTTTCCATCTCAAATATTTTTTCGCATTCAAAAACTTTTTCTATGATTGACATTTTTCTTTTTTTGATCGAAGTGATTTTTCTTTTTGAAAATATAGATTTTTTTGAAGCAACTTATTTTTTGATTGAATAAAAACGTAATGAGCAAAAATGTGGCCCGAACAAAAATCAACATTACTTCAATCAAAAAAGTTGCTTCAATCAAAAAAAAAACAAATTTGCTTCCGCATGCATTTTTTTGAGTTGCTTGAGTTTCAAATTTATTTTTGCATTCAAACACTTATTTTTCTTTTTGATTGAAGCGACTTTTTTGGGTTGAAAATATATATTTTGATTGAAGCAACTTTTTTTTTTTTTAATTGAAGCAACTTTTTTTGATTGAATAATAAAGCCACAAATCTACCTCCATATGGCTCCGCCCAGGGGATACCATTTTTGACTGGGGTAATTACATTGGCACGACACCGACGGGCGTACCATATTCAATGGATGACGATCTTGGCGAAAAGTATTGCCTAAGCAGCCTGATTTAGAATTCCCCTCAAGAATGATGGGAAACAAAAAACGCCCAATGTCAACTTATTATTATAAATATTCTTGTAAGTTAATTTTATCGCTGACACTGCATTTCGGGGTCATCATTATGTTGTGCCCCCCCTACCCCAAAAGTCAAACTCCGCCTATGCACGTAGGGGCCGCTTTGGTGTGATCCGGGAGTGTCGTGAAAACGCAACGGGAAACTTGTTCATGGCCAAGATCGTCCCTTACGAAGCTGACAACAAGCAGGCGGTGCTACAGGAATACGATATCCTCAAGTCGCTACATCACGACCGCATCATGGCGCTGCACGAGGCTTATGTCACACCGCGCTATCTGGTGCTCATCTCCGAGTACTGCAGCGGAAAGGAGATGCTCCGAAGCCTCGTGGACAGGTGCCAAGTTTGGAGTCATCTACTGATAATTGAAGTCTTCCTGGAGTTAAGTATTCAAACCTACTGTTGTATCTTTTCTCTGTTTAGGTTCCGTTACTCAGAGGACGACGCGGTGAGCTACATTACGCAGATACTCCACGGGTTGGACTACCTTCACACGCGAAGAATTCTTCACTTGGACATCAAGCCCGACAACATCATTGTCACGCACATGAACGTTATCAAGATCATTGACTTCGGCAGCGCTCAGAACTTCAACCCGCTGTTCCTTAAGCAGTTTATCCCACCAGTTGGAACGCTGGAGTACATGTGTAAGACCTTGCTCCACAGAGAATTCATATTTCACCTGATTCTGATGATGCTTCATCAGTTCTAACAGTTTTAAAATGTACAAATATTACCACTTACAATTATATGGTCATTTCTCCTCCTTTTAATGTTCTAACTCTAACCAGTGTTGTCACAGATTACTTGAAAAACTAATTAATTTAATTACTAAATCTAGTTACTTTACTGATTACTTTATTATCAAACCAACTAAGGTACTTTAAAAGTAATTTATCGGATCTTTTTTTTCTCCCTTTGCTGAACAGAAAAATGTCTGTCTGAAAATTTTTCACATAAGACTTAATCTCTGAGTTAGCGGGGGTTTAATTAGTCAATTCAGTTGATTTCATACTGTTTCATACTTACTGTAGGTAATTTTAAAATACTATACTTTAAATGCTACTGAATGTCCGACCTGCATCAGAGTTAGCATAACATTAAACCGTGTGAACTTGCTAACTTGTGAAACTCGAGTAGAAAGCTGCATAGAGGTGTCTTCCTGTGTGTTTTCTACTGTCAACTTTAATTCAACGGTGCATTTGAGCATTTATTCATTAATTGAAATGTATTTATTTTCTACATAATTAAAAAACAAAAAAGTATATTTGCAGCCTATGCACATTTTTTAACCCCTCCCCCCCAAAAAAACACAAAAACACAACCACTGTAAATTTCGTTGAAATGAAGGAAGCATTTTGAAAAGTGTACTAGTGAAAAAGTGTACATGCAGGTTATGCTGTAATAGCGTCCCTACCAATGTTGAAACCAAACCTATGCCCTTGGATTTAGGGGTCAGGGTTAACAGCATATCAGTTCCAATGTAAAACAATGAAAATTGACTGCACGATAATCAACAACACACAAATAAATTGCACAATGCAATAAACACAAAGATGGGGGCGGGCGCGAATCCGCGCGCACAACCCGGAAGTACGCTGTACACACACGCGGTCAATTTCGCCACAAAACGTGGCGGCAACTAAACACTTGGCAATCCATCGGACTTACAACACATTCCAAAGATGCTAAACGAAAACGTCACCTCACAGAATAAATGTGCAACACGAATATGATGTAAACAATGGTCGCGGACTACGCGCCATTGCAACGGCAAAGCTACGAAACGGCCGCGTATGTAGCGGCTCCAACCTATCGCTGGAACCCTCCAGAATGAAGGATATATACTTCTATTCATTCATTGATGCACAATGAGCAACATTTCCTCGCACATCTCAACAGGTGGCTGCATTCAGCTCGCATGTGCACTCTCGCTGCACACGCCTTTTCTCAGTCCCAAATCACTTAGCGTGTGTAACTCTAGAACAGTGTTGTTAATAACGGCGTTAGAATATAATGGCGTTACTAACGGCGATATATTTTTCAGTAGTGAGTAATCTAATTAATTAATTTTCTCATCTTGGCAACGCCGTTACCGTTACTTTGGCGGGAAAGGCGTGCGTTACTATGTTGGTTGAATGACGCGAGAAAAGCCTGAAAGAGACGGACTCACGGAGACGAGAGAACAGAGCAGGAGTGGTGAGGAGGCAAGGGAGTTGTGACGCCGTTGTAAACGCGATGCTAGGTGGCTCCAATAATACCTTACTGTAGCCAATAGCCTTCAAACTACACCCACATGATGCTACGGTAGATATCACATATTATAGAACTAGATGCAAATGGCAGACACGGCGGCATTAGCAACATGTATAAAGAACTAGATGCGTTAGTAAACAGCAGCCATCTTAAAGCAGTAGACCTAACAGGAAGGCTCTGTTGTAGAGAACCTTCCTAGCGAACCTAAGTAACTTTTTATCTAAAATGCTCCTAAATCGGCAAAATCTTGATTTAAATCTATCTTTAAATGATGAAGCAGTTTTAAAACTTACACATGTCGAAAGTAGACAGAAGGGAACTAATGCAATAACGGGAGCAATTTTAACAACTTTAACGCCTGAGTCTCAACGTTAAATGACTTCCACACATAGCAAAGGTAACTATGTAGTTATCGCAATTTCCGCAATACCCCTGTGTCTAGTTAAGTTTAGGGTAAAGAATTGGGCTGGGGCCAATTGTTCCAAAACCCTTTAAACTTCACATTGTGTGACCTGTTTTTTTTTTTTTTTTTTTTTTTGAGGAAAAACAAAAAAACATGAAAAATATATCCAAGTAACTAATTTCTCTTACATTCAGAAAACTGAGTTACTTACGTAATTACTTTTTAGTAGGGCTGTCAAAATTATCGCGTTAACGTGCGGTAATTAATTTTTTAAATTAATCACGTTAAAATATTTGACGCAATTAACGCACATGACCCGCTCAGATTAAAATGACAGCACAGTGAAATTGTGTACTTGTGTTTTTCGGAGTTTTGTCGCCCTCTGCTGGTGCTTGGGTGCGACTGATTTTATAGGCTTCAGCACCCATGAGCATTGTGTAAGTAATTATTGGCATCAACAATGGCGGGCTACTAGTTTATTTTTTGATTGAAAATTTTACAAATTTTATGCATGTTGAATATATATATCCATCTTGTCTTATCTTTCCATTCCAACAGTAATTTACAGAAAAATATGGCATATTTTATAGATGGTTTGAAAATTTTACAAATTTTATTAAAACGAAAACATTAAGAGGGGTTTTAATATAAAATTTCTATAACTTGTATTAACATTTATCTTTTAAGAACTACAACTCTTTCTATCCATGGATCGCTTTAACAGAATGTTAATAATGGTAATGCCATCTTGTTGATTTTTTGTTATAATAAACAAATACAGTACTTATGTACCGTATGTTGAATGTATATATCCATCTTGTGTCTTATCTTTCCATTCCAACAATACTTTACAGAAAAATATGGCATATTTTATAGATGGTTTGAATTGCGATGAATTGTGATTAATTAATTTTTAAGCTGTAATTAACTCGATTAAAAATTTTAATCGTTTGACACCCCTACTTTTTAGGAGAAGTAATTTGTAACTGTAATTATTTACTTTTTTAAAGTAAGATTAAACAACACTGCTCGAGACCAAAACAGGAAGCAACTATGAGTGGTAACCATGGAAACGAACGCGTAGTGGAACCCTTTCTAACATTTTCTATTCAAAATGCTCTTCATACATGACCAAAATATTCTTCATTCTACATGCATTATGAGGCAATAGCAAAATAGTAACACACAAACACTAAGGAAACTAACTTTAAACAGATTGCTGGTTTGGAAAAATGAACGTGTTAGATTGCTCGTTACTGAAATAAAGTAATCAGATTACAATAATAACACTGAATATTAACACATTATTTTATTACCTTTTTAAGTACACTACTTTACAGTGCATATTTTTGACATCTACATGACCTAAATAAGTCTTGTAGAATGTTTACTGTAGTGCAAAGACTACTCATCTGAGACGTCAGTTTTACATAAATGATAAAATCCTATATTCAATTTCCTCTACCTGTAGCTCCAGAGATGTTGAAAGGAGATGTGGTGGGCCCTCCAGCTGACATCTGGAGCGTGGGCGTGATCACTTTCATTATGTAAGTATTGCATTCACAGCTTCAAGCCAACACACTCTTTGAACATCATCGTGTTTTAGTACAAGATGGCTTAATAACGTGTAATATGTGAAACAAGCTCCTTTGGGCATGCTCATTTTTAAAACTTATCATCAAATGTGTCCAACGATGATAACGATTAAAACATTGAGCAGTGGAAAGATCTGTTGAATTTCTTAGTCGTGTATTCCTCTTGACTGTTCAGGCTGAGTGGCAGGTCCCCTTTCATGGAAAATGATCCCCAGCAGACTGAGATGAAGATCCATGCCGCAAAGTTTGACCTCTCCAAACTCTACCAAAACGCCTCCCAAAGTGCCTCACTCTTCCTCAAAAAGATCCTCTGTAGCTATCCTTGGTAAGTTCAATCATAGACATAGTGCTAAAGGGCTCCACGGATAGAAAGACTTGTAGTTCTTAAAAGATAAACATTATTTTGAGTTAAAATTAGGGTTGTTCCGATCATGTTTTTTTTGCTCCCGATCCGATCCTGATCGTTTTAGTTTGAGTATCTGCCGATTCCGATATTTCCCGATCCGATTGATTTTTTTTTTTTTTTTTTTGCTCCCGATGCAATTCCAATCATTCCCGATAAATTTTCCCGATCATATACAGTTTGGCAATGCATTAAGAAAAAAATGAATAAAACTCGGACGAATATATACATTCAACATACAGTACATAAGTACTGTATTTGTTTATTATGACAATAAATCCTCAAGATGGCATTTACATTATTAACATTCTTTCTGTGGATCCCTTGTAATTCTTAAAGGACAAATGTGACTTTGTATATTGTGACTAAATATTGCCATCTAGTTTATTTGTTGAGCTTTCAGTAAATGATACTGTAGCCATGCCCAAATGCATGATGGGAAGTGGAACCATGGCTGTGCGTAGTGCTACCAATTGATATATCTTCTCTCCGTTGGGAAATAACAGGGTGTTACGAAAAACATCAATTACTACTTTTCTTCCCCACATTGCTTCCCACGATATTTCTAATCGTAGGGAGAGGGATTGTAAGGCTTTAGCCAATTAAAAAAAGGCTCCAAAGGCTTCCAAAATTCACTCTACTCATTATAAACTGCCTTTTAGCTCTCTACATAGGTAAATCGGCGCCATTACAGATTGAGCGCGACAATGCGTGAGTGGGTCGTGCAGCGCATGCATTAATTGCGTTAAATATTTTAACATGATACATTAAAAAAAAAAAAAATCCCCGCCATTGTCGGGATAAATTTGATAACCCTACCTTAAGCCAAAACTAAAGACTCTGGATGAGTGTAACATATTATGTCTGTAACGTTAAATACAATTAGAAAACGATTTAATTTAAAAAAAAAAAAAATTTTTTAATTAAAAAAGGCATGTCCGTTATTTTTTTGCCGATTCCGATACTTTGAAAATGACGTGATCGGACCAGATCGATCGATCGATCGGGACATCTCTAGTTGAAATAATTTTAAATTGAAACTCCTCTTAATGTTTTTGTTTTTATACAATTTGTAAAATTAGTTTAACTAGTAAGTCGGCATTGTTGTTGACGTCGCAGGGCGGTGACGTCACATGGTTACGCTTCCGGGCTTCCAGAGTATGACTCTATCATACATGTCATCTGTTGAACCCTTTCAATTTGAACCCGAGAAGAACATTAATGACCATGACAGCACTGTCGATATTTCACAAAACGAGCAGCAAAAGCAAAATGAACAGGAAAGACGGGATGAGACGAGAGGAGAGTAGGAAAAAAAAAAACTGGTGTTCTGCCAAAATGTGCTAAACCGGCAAAACGTCCTACAATCTGACACGTGAAGTACCACCGTGCACTTTCAGCTTGTTTTGTTTAGATGCATATAGACAGAACATACTGAAGATGCCTTAGGAAAATACTTAATCGTAGTAATATCAAATAAGGTTGGTTTAAATATGCTACATGACGAATGTGGTCAACAGATCAACAATCTGCTCTAAAGCTACCACAAGAAAACACAATGCTTAAAAGTATGAGAGGGGAAACACATGTAAAAAGTATTTTGAGCAGGCCCGGATCTAGGTTTACCCACCAAAGTGGGAACTAAGAAATCTTGAGGGGGCACCCTCAATGCATGCTTTTTTTTTACCCTCTGCATTTCTCCGGGCGCAATCAGGACACTGGCTTGTGTCCCTTTAAGGCTGCATACATTTTTGGGGGGTTTATTTATTTTTATTTTTTTCATTCATCTATCTACTTATTCTCGCAGTCGGCGTGATGTCACAATGACGTCATCTCGCATAGCAACGTGTTGCTAATGCATTAGCTAATGCATTAACTCATGGTAATTAATATATTAACAAATGTTAGATAAGCAATTTTTAAAATTCTTATAATGTTACTTACCGTAATTTCCCGAATATGAGGCGCACCCGCTTATAACGCGCACCCCAATTTTACTTGTAAAATCTAGGGAAAATTATTGTACCCGAGTATAACGCACACCCTAATTTACGACCAATACATAGAAGAAAACAAGAAAACAGAGCTCGTGTACAGATACAGAAATGTCATTTTACTGACTGGTGAAACACAGCACAAGCATAGCACATTGGTAGTTCAAAACATTACCGTAAACTGACAATATGCACGGTAATAATATGATCTGACAACTTCTCCAACTTACCAAAACCCAGGAGAAAAAAAAATAGATGTGACTTTTCTTTTAAAGGCTGCTGTATAACTTGATCGTTTCATCATGATGAATAAATGGTTGCTCCATGGATTGATATGGTAAAATGAAAGTGAGAACGTAAGTCGGAAATCCGAGAGCGCTCATCGCTGTAGACACGTCAGTAACAATAGGAACTATTGTTATTTGGGTTTGAGTTTCCCGAGCGACAGATATAGTTGACGGACACAGGAAGTCTGTGATGTGTTAGGTTTGTTATGGTCCAAGTTGCGGAGCTGCAATAAACGTTGACTCAAATGAGTTCAAGAAACTAAATTCTGTGCTTTATGAAGTGTGAAAAAAGCAGAATTTAACACAGACGAAATCATTCGACCAATCAGAGTGAAGTATTACTGAAACAAAATGGTGACGTCACGTACCGTAATGGTCGGCAATGGATCGCTGCATACGTTTCTTCAACACAACATGGCCGTGTCAATAAAAAAAAAATCGGTTTATATATATATATATATATATATATTTATTAGGGCTGTCAAAATTATCGCGTTAACGGGCGGTAATTAATTTTTTAAATTAATCATGTTAAAATATTTGACGCAATTAACGCACATGCCCCGCTCAGACAGATTTAAATGACAGTGCAGTGAAATGCCCACATGTTAATTGTGTTTTATAGAGTTTTGCCACCCTCTGCTGGTGCTTGGGTGCGACTGATTTTATAGGCTTCAGCACCCATGAGCATTGTGTAAGTAATTATTGACATCAACAATGGTGGGCTGCTAGTTTATTTTTTGATTGAAAATTTTACAAATTTTATTAAAACGAAAACATTAAGAGGGGTTTTAATATAAAATTTCTATAACTTGTACTAACATTTTTCTTTTAAGAACTACAAGTCTTTCTATCCATGGATCACTTTAACAGAATGTTAATAATGTTAATGCCATCTTGTTGATTTATTGTTATAATAAACAAATACAGTCCCTATGTACCGTATGTTGTATGTATATATCCATCTTATGTCTTATCTTTCCATTCCAACAATTTACAGAAAAATATGGCATATTTTATAGATGGTTTGAATTGCGATTAATTGAAATTAATTACGATTAATTAATTTTTAAGCTGTAATTAACTCGATTAAAAATTTTAATCGTTTGACAGCCGTAATATATATATAAATATATATATATATATATATATATATATATATATATATATATATATTTTATTTTTATTCATTCTCCATCCCTGTACCCATGTATAATGCGCGCCATGATTTTACAAGTTGCTTTTGGGGAAAAAAAGTGCGCGTTATATTCGGGAAATTACGGTAAACATTAGTTGTTGTCTAAAAATGCATTAACTAATGTTAAATTAAGGCACCCTTATTGTAAATTGTTAAATTGTTACCCATCAAAGAATGAGTGAATGAAGTGGTAATCTTGTAAAAAAACACAAAAATCCTCAGAGCGCTTCTTCAGAATTCACATTGTCTTTCTCAACAGGGCCCGGCCTTCGATCAAGGACTGCTTTAATGATTCTTGGCTTCAAGATGCCTACCTGATGCGTCTTCGTCGACAGACTCTTACCTTTACAACCACCCGTCTCAAAGAATACTTGACCGACCAGCAGCATAGACGAGAGGCAATGGCAACTCAGCATAAAGTTCTTCTTCGATCCTACCAGAGCACTCCACAAACGCCTACCAGTCCAGTCACACCAGCTCTGCCGACTTTTCCAATCCCTCAATAGAATAAATACTGAACCGGAGTTTTTGACACTAAAGAAAAACTGCCCCGTTGGACGGTGAGCTTCTCAGTGAAGTCGGACTTTCAGGTCAGCGTTAAATTGGTTGGCAAAAGGACAAAAAACGGCAAGCAACCTTTGCCTGAAGCCTTTCGTTTTGTTAACTACATTTATATAGTACTACAGGACGTTACCTCAGTGTTTGTAACTTTCAATGCATTTTGGGTTTAAAGCTATTCTTACAACCTTAAATTATATCATGCCATTTACATGCTGTAAACATTGCTTTATTTTAACAATAATGGGACAGACAAGGTTTTAACAATTTAAAAAAAAAAAAAATTTTATGATGTCTAACAGTGACGAAAAATGTCAAGAAAAACTCATTTTTAAATGCCAGATCTGTTTTAGCCAATCAAATGCGAGTGTTTCAGGTGGTCCACCATTGGTCGTGACTTCTGTTATACCCACAATTTCCTAGGCTATCGCGACGGCAAAACTGCTAAGCCTGCATCCTTCTCTGATGTTTGGACACATCCTGGCTAGAAGTCCATAAGTTACCTCGTGCACAAAGGAGTGTGTGCTTAACTGACGTCACATTCATCCCAAAATGGCGTAGCCTATGACCTCTGCCATTTTCTGTGTTTAAACCAGTGGTTCTTAACCTGGGTTTGATCAAACCCCAGGGGTTTGGTGAGTAAGACTAAGGGCTTCGGCGAAAGTAGAAACGCGGAGCCCTTTTTTCGTACGCTGATTAAATGTAGGCAAAGTGGCTTTCTAGACCAGGTTTTGGACTGGTGTGCTCCCAATTTAAAGGCTTAATCCATTTGTTTTAACTTCTAATCTTCGATCGAATGGGAGGAGGAACTGGTTTGCTCAGTGGAAGTTTGACTCGCACTTGGTAAGAGGGAATACAACAGACAAATGGGCAGCGTGGTCTGAAATTTTGACCATGCTTTAAAAATTAGACGAATTTTGAATGGGAATTTGCTAATTTATTAGATTGCTAGCTTAGATCATAGACTTCATAACACATTCCCCAGACACTGCGCCACGCCTTCAAGTAGGCGGCCGTCCTACACTCCGCTTCAGTCGGTCAAACACATGCAGCGATCCGACGCCAGATTTAGATTGAAAAAGTACGAAAGCTGTACCGCATACAAACAGGTAGGATTGTTTCACGAGTGATTTTTTTCGAGGATTCAAGGTAATTATTATATTTTTCGTACCATGCCAATGGGATAAATTAACCGCTACTGCACTGACTTCATAATTTGCAATATTTACGTAAAATAAATGCTAACTGCCCGGTTTTTAGCTTTTAACCAAGAATCGAAACTGTTGTACGTTCACATCTATAAAGAATTCAGGGATTTACGCATTTATTCACAAGAATTTTCAACGTAAAAAGCTCTTTGTGGTGATAAGGCGGCGCCACAGTGGCTTAAAGACTAGCAGCACATTCGACATATTTACGTAAAATAAATGCTAACTGCCCGGTTCTTTGCTCTTTTAACAAAGAATCGAGACTGTTTTACGTCCATATCGATAAAGAATTCAGGGATTTACACATTTATTCACAATAATTGTCAACGTAAAAAGCTCTTTGTGGTGATAAGGCGGCGCCACAGTGGCTTAAAGACTAACAGCACATTTGACATAGTTAAGTGAAATAAATGCGAACTGCCCGTTTTTTTTTTTGCTTTTGACCAAGAATCGAGACTGTTTTACGTCCATATCTATAAAGAATTCAGGGATTTAAGCATTTATTCACAAGAATTTTCAACGTAAAAAGCTCTTTGTCTGTGTTTCCACTCGGTCAGCTTTGACGGGGTGCAGGGCCGATTAATAGGCCCATCCCAATATTTTATGAAGTCTATGCTTAGATATATGGGTTTTGAATTTGAAAAAAATGCTTTGTTATGTAATTCCAAAAGATTTATTGAATCCACATTTGAAACTAGCGAGGTTCGGTACCTTTAGCAAGATGTGTTACTAAATCTAAAGGTTCTGCGATGGTTAAGAATCATAGAACCCAATTTTTATACGCTGACTAAATCTAGGCAAAGTCGTGTTTTAGACCAGCTTTTGGACTGGTTTCCCCCCAATTTACTAGCCTATTCCATTTCTTATAACTGCTAGTTCTCGATTCTACTGGAGGAGAAACTTGTTTGCTCAGTGGAAGGTTTACTTGCACTTGGTATGAGGAAATAATATAACAGAGTTTTCTGCAACGTGACCTTTTTTTGATCTTTTTATGAAATGACAGACCCCCCCCCAGTGGCCGAAAAGTGTAATTGCATGTAAATGACTTCCCTATATATGATTTTAAAATCAAGAGTTTTCCGGTAAAATATTGTCTATAAAAGTTGTAAAACAATAAAACAAACAACAAAAACGAATGAAATGAAAAAAAAAAATCTTTTTTTATAATTGTTCAAAATTATTTTTCGAACAGATCATGTGACTAGCACCTTAGACGGTCATTTACTTTGCTCAGCCAAAACCACCTGAGGACCGAAGAGGCAAGATGGATATACGTAATTTTTTCAAACCTAAGCTTTCAAAAGCGACAACAATTACTGAGCAACAACCTAGGATTTGAAAATGTGGACCATGAAACTCCAGAGAGCACCGCCAAAATGGTGAGCAGAGTTTCAATTTGCCCCACCAAAGACGGTAATTGTACAATGGATCCACCGCTAGTGTCTTGCCAGCGTAGTTAACCCTGTCAAAAATTGTATCCCCTGGCCATGGGGGCGCACACACACACACATTAGTTATGAGTTATGTCGACTTAAACAATTAATTGAAGCCGGAAAAGAACCAGTTTTATATTTTGGACATCGACCTTTATTAAGCTGGAGAAACTCGAATGATGGGAAACACAAAACTCTCATTTTCAATGTGTTATTATAAATGTTCTTGTAAGTTAATTTTATTGGTGACACTGCGTTTCGGGGTCATGAACATGTTGTGCCCCCCTGCCCCAAAAGTCAAACTCCGCCTATGGCTTAGCTATAGACCCTACCCACCGACGTCACAAAATCACGTGCTCGCTGTATGGTTCCGCCCACTTGTCCGTCATTTTGTGTCTGTATTATCAATGGTCTCAATTGATCGAGCAATTTATAATGCATTTCATGGAAGACCCGGTGCTTTCGGATGCCGTAAACTCACTTGATGCGTTGCATAAAAGGCGTTATGTGGAAAAGCTTCAGTTTATCCATTCGCCAGATCCATATTTGATGCCTAAATCGATGTTTTTCGACCCGCTGTCTCCGCCGTATTTGCCTGACATCTGCTAGCTACCCTGAACTGTACAACTATCTTGTCCACACAAAATCAGCCTATTCTCACGAAAGTTTGAAAAACTTTAAGAGCTTGGAGGCTTATAAATACTTCGTTGCTGGTTGGGTGAAACAGGTCCTCGTCCACGAAAATTCGGCAGGAATCTATCTTGTGCTTGGAAAGGTGAGTTACGAAATTTTCAATTCAAAATCTTTTGTTATTGCTAACATCCACTGTCAAGTCTAATGTATTTCATGTCGTTTGTCAATGGAGTTAGGGCTTTTAATGTTTATATGGTTTAGCGATAGCACTCTCACTACATACATACGTGTATGTTGTCGGCGATTAGCCTAGCAATGATCTTAATTGTGGTTGTCAGCCCCAAACCCTCTAAATATATATTAAATGCATCTTACCAGATATAAAATGACTACTACATAATCTGTGGTAATCGTTTGGAGCCCAGTTTTCTCGTCGAATTGCAGCAGCCCATCTCACTCTCTTCTCTCCGGGTCTCTCAGAATCCGGTAGAACTTCAAGTCTCTCCGTCTTCTCCGTCTATCTTCTCTGTTATTGCAACCGACCGCCACACACGCCTTCACCATTTTGATTATTAATGTTAACGAGCAGAAAAACACGTCGTAAATAGGAGGAATGTACGTAGCCGTAACAGGGAAACATGATGTGTTGACGGACAATTGGGCGGCACCAGTCAGGAGGAAGGAGTTGTGACGTCACGTGGGTAGGGTCTATATCTGTTTTGAATTTGAAAAAAATTGCTTAAAGCAACACTTGGTAACTTCTCAGTTTTAGTGGACTTTAGTGACGCCGGTGGACAAAAGCGGTAGTGTTTTGCCTAAGGAAGACTGTGTTTTTATGAGGACCATCATTATCAAATCATCAAATCATGATGGTCGCATGCAGATGGATTAAACAACATTTCTGTTTCCAGCGGCTGTGTGAAGGATGAAAAGTAATACGGTAATGAATCTAGTTGTGGCTAAACAGTAGCATATGACTGTTAACAACAGTGTGGCTTAGTGTGGCTAACGAGCCAGCGAGTGAAAGCCGGGCTTGTGTTTATTCTGTATATCCTGGTAGCCTGCCTTTTTTCCCCTCCTCCGAAAACTTTTTGTCTCTTTTGTTGCACTGCCATCTTTGCAGAATTCACGCGAAAGCGTTCGCATCGACTTCCATCTTTATAATAAATGGAGAACGGCGGAAGTGACGTATGCCGTAAAGCAGTCAGCACATTTGTAGTTTTTTTTTCGTGTGTGTGGCACCCCTAACAAAAATAATTAGTCCCGGTGAAAGTGATACAGCCCTCCTCAAGATATAAAAGAAGTGTCATTCAACTAGTTGTCAGTCGACATATCATCACAAATGTTATGAAAATATTTGATCAAGGTTGAAAAGTTACTTAGTGTTGCTTTAAAAATCCGATTCCTATGAGTTCAGTGAAGGCACATGTGAAATTTATGGGGTTAGGTACCTTTAGCAAGGTTAAGAACCACTGGTTTAAATATTATTTTCTCCGTTATCATATCAGGAACTTGATTTGCATATTTATATTCTTTGAACAACCATTTTTCACATGAAGGTCATCGATAATAGGTCTTGTCTGTCCCTTTAAGTAATGCTAAAGAGAAATAGAGAATCCTTCAACCATTTATTATAATCCTTGTGTTTATGCCACTTGTAACCATAGACTTCATAATGTATTGACCGGTCAGATCGGTCATGCACTGCGCCTCGCAATCAAGAAGGGGGCCGCCCACATCAAAAGGAGCTATTCACAAACACGCACGCAGCGATCTCACGCCGGATTTCTGTTGAAAAAGTACGAAAGCTGTACGGCATACAAACAGGAAGGATTGTCTCAGGAGTGATTTTTTTCAAGGATTCAAGGTAATTATTATATTTTTAGTACCATGCATGCATTTTGAAACGTGAAAAAAATCAATGGGACGAATTAACCGCTACTGCACTGGCATCATAGTTTGCGATATATACGTATTATAAATGCTAACTGCACTGGTTTTTGGCTTTTAAACAAGAATCGAGACTGTTTTATGTCCATATCGGTAAAGAATGCGGGGATTTAAGCATTTATTCACACGAATTTTCACCGGAAAAGCTCTGTTTACATCACGTGGCTGCTAGCTACATTCACTAACAGACTAGCACTGTACATCGACATATTTGCGTAAAGTAAAGGCTAATTGCACGTTTTCTTTTTGTTTTGTTTTTTTGTTTTTTGCTTTTAACCAAGAATCGAGACTGTTTTACGTCCATATGTATAAAGAATTCAGGGATTTTAGCATTTACTCACAAGAATTTTCACCGGGAAAGCTCATTTTACAACAGGCGGCCGCTAGCTACATTCACTAACAGACTAGCACTGTACTTCGACATATTTACGTAAAATAAATACTAACTGCCCGTTTTTTTTTCTTCTTTTTTTTTTCGCTTCTAACCAAGAATCGAGACTGTTTTTAAGCATTTACTCACAAGAATTTTCACCGTAAAAGCTAATTTTACATCAGGCGGCCCCTGGCTACATTCACTAACAGACTATCATTGTACTTCGACATATTTATGTAAAATAAATGCTAACTGCACTTTTTTTTTTTGCTTTTCACCAAAAATAGAGACTTTTTTACGTCCATGTCTATAAAGAATTCGGGGATTTAAGCATTTATTCACAAGTATTTTCACTGGAAAAGCTCTTTATACATCAGGCGGGCGCTAGCTACATTCACTAACAGACAAGCATTGTACTTCGCAATATTTACGTAAAATAAATGCTAACGGCACGTTTTTTTTGTGTGCTTTTAACCAATAATTGAGACTGTTTCATGTCCATATCTATAAAGAATTCAGGGATTTAAGCATTTATTCACAAGAATTATCAACGAAAAAAGCTCTATGTCTTTGATTCCACTCGGTCAACTTTGGCGGCCTCGCCAACAATGCAGGCCCCCTATTTATCAGCCTCGCGCCCCGTCAACACATTACGAAGTCTATGTTGTAACAGTGATTTGAGTTCTCGGCACAGTTTTAAAGACTGTTTGTTTTTTAAAATGTGTATTGAGCACAAAGGATGCATTTATGGATGTTGCACAAGGGCAACTTAAACGAATATTTCGACGAAGACTCTTAATGTTAAGGGAATATTTTAATCTCAGGAGATGTATTTCCAAAATATTCTAAAATGGTAACATTTTGTTCTCAGTTATTTCCCGCTTAGTTGCGTGAGTATGAAAACACATTGGCTGCTTACATCTCACATTTTAGTTCTCACAGCCAAAGGGTTTTGACCAGGGGTGAAAGTGGGCCAGAACGGTCCGGAATGCAGTTCCGATAAGAGATTTGGGGCCTGAACGGGGCGGAACGGTGCTTTGTTCCGAAAACACTAGCCCGGGATTAAACCATTGATCTCAGAACTGTGAGGGGAACGTGCTAACCACCGTGTGTGTGAAACCTGTTGTGTTGAATTAGATGGGGCTTTTTGCAAGGCAAAGGCCTATATTGTAAAAATTTTTATTTTTTTTTATTTTTTATTTTTTTTAATGAATGCCGTTTTATGGCGCACCGCACAGCCCAAACCGTTTGACTGACCATCACCAAAATGACCGGAATTTTCGCGCGACGCAAGGAATTTTTTGGACAAACCACAAAAATTTGCCGTTTGCTTGTAAACGTGATTTTTTTTTTTTTTTTAAACAAAACAATTTTCAAAACGCTACTTGTCCTACAATTTACATAATTTACAAAATAAAAAATTCTGGGATGGTAAGGGGCATAAATTTTGTATACAATTTGGCAAAAATGTATAGTTCCCCCAAAATTCACCAAAAACTCTCCCATTCATTTATAATGGGATGCCATTGACAGCCATGTACGTCCAAATTTCCCATTCATTTTCAATGGCAAGAAAACATAGGTTCTTGTGATTTTTGACGATTTACCATTACAGCTCCTTGACTTTCTGTGACCTGATATCAACAGGAGGTTTCCCCAAAATTTCTCCATATTAACAGGAAGTTACATGATATCAACAGGACCTGTCCCCCAAATAGATATCAACAGGACATGTCCCCCAAATGTCCCCAAATCAACAGGAAGTGACCTGATAGATCCCATCGTAATTTCTCTCGAAAGAATTTCTAGTTGGGCGTTATATTTATAACTAAAGATGTCCCGATCGATCGGCATCCGATCACATCATTTTCAAAGTATCGGAATCGGCAAAAAAATATCGGACATGCCTTTTTTTAATATATATATATATATATATATTTTAATTAAATCGTTTTCTAATTGTATCTAACGTTACAGACAAAATGTCTTACGCTCATCCAGTGTCTTTAGTTTTGGCTTAAAGTAGGGCTATCAAATTTCTCACGTTAACGGCGGTAATTATTTTTTTAAAAATTAATCACGTTAAAATATGTAACGCAATTAACGTATGCGCTGCACGACCCACTCACACATTGTCGCGTTCAATCTATAATGGCGCCGCTTTACCTAGATATAGAGCTACAAGGCAGCGTAAACTGAGTACAGTGAATTTTGACAGCCTTTGGAGCCTTTTTTTAATTGGTTAAAGCCTTACAATCCCTCTCTCAACAATTAGAAAACATCGTGGGAAACAATGTGGGGAAGAAAGGTAGTAGTTGATCTTTTTCTTAACATCCTACGTTATTTCCCAACGCAGAGAAGATATATCAATTGGTGCCACTACGCACAGTGATGGTTGCACTTCCCATCATGCATTTGGGCAGAACAGTTAAATGGCTACAGTATCATTTACTGAAAGCTCAACAAATACACTAGATGGCAATATTTAGTCACATTTATCCTTTAAGAATTACAAATCTTTCTATCCGTGGATCCCTCTGACAGAAAGTATGTTAATAATGTAAATGCCGTCTTGAGGATTTATTGTCATAATAAACAAATATAGTACTTATGTACTGTATGTTGAATGTATATATTCGTCTGAGTTTTATTCATTTTTTTCTTAATGCATTGCCAAAATGTATATGATCGGGAAAAATTATCGGGAATGATTGGAATTTAATCGGGAGCAAAAAAAAGCATGCGGATCGGGAAATATCGGGATCGGCAGATACTCAAACAAAAACTATCGGGATCGGATCGGTGCCGAACTTTGTCAGGGAGTTCCGGCAAGAAAGTCTCGTCACTTTCACCCCTGGTTTTGACTCACCCTTGTGTTCAGCAAAGTGTCAATTTTTGGACTCAGTAATTGAAGATCTAATCTCATACTGTATGTTAATTCCATGAAATGTGTACTGAAAAATGAAGTGCAAATTTGGCCAATTTATAGCAAAATGTACAGCCCAATAACATTTTCTCCCCCAACTGGATAATAAACATGCAGTTTTCAAATGAGCGTACACGATATCGAGGGTTTAGCAGTTCTGGTTCCGAGTTTCAATCTCTTTCTGTTAGGTGTCCTCTGAGATTTGCATTTTAGGTTAACTAACTTTACGTTTACGGTACTTGTTGACCAGTCTACTCTCTTTACCGCTGGGATGTTCTGCAGCCGACACACACCCTAATGAGGATAAGTCTTGTAGAAAATGAATGTATTGCATCATCTCGCAAGATTTTTTGCGCATTCTTTTCTACATATTGTAACGTGTTTGTGCAGTCCTTTGTCATAAATTCTCCCCTCCTGAGGCCCTGAGGTATTTTGCAAGTTCACCAATAGTACATAATTTCTACGTTACGTTTGTCATTTCTTTGCAACCAATTGACTGTATAATCAAATTGCAGGGTTTTCTGAAATATGATGATAAACGTTTTGTATGAGGTTTTATGACATATTTTGTGAAATGTGTTGCGGTGCCTATGATGGATGTTAGACTCAGAGAAAACAGTACAGTATGTCAAATGAATTATTTGCTACTATGACATATATGAATGTGACTTCTCTGTGCGTGGTTCACATTTTTTAATTTATTGAGTGACTGTTTCAGCTTCAGCTCCTTTTTTGTGGCATGGACAAGGGCATGATAGAAGGCTATGCAATAAAGAAATGATCACAAATAAAATACAGATTCATGGACAGGTAAATGTGAACCTGAGACACCACTTTAATAATATGAGACGAGTAGGATGAATACATCTATTAATTAGTGCTTTGAATGAGACCAAGGCTTTCTCTTATTTTTTTACACACAGTAGCAGCCTTTCACACAGTGCAACATCTGTGCAAAATCAGTAATGAGTCATTTTATTATAGTCACAACGACCCATCAATAAAAATATTCAAGTAAATATTAAAGAAAACGACAAAGAAAATATCGTAGTGCAGCAGCATCTTTATCGCATTATCAATCCAGGGATCAGTTCAATTGCAAACAAAACATCAAGTACAGGGTGACCCAAAAAAAAGTTTACACTCAGTTGACTGCTTGTTTAAAAGCCATTGAAACATATCTAAATAGGTTGTCACGCTTAAGTGATTCATTAAGGTCACTCAATGCAGCTGGTAATCTCTCGTCTCTACAATTCCTGTGCTTCTGCTGAAAATGAAGAAAACTTTAGCTGTACCTGAATTGCTGCGTGCCGGTCTGAAACCTACTGAGATTGCAACAAATCTGAGAATATCCAGATGTGCAGTCTACAAAGTTAAAAAGAAGCTGAAAGATACTGGAACAGCCTCATGAAAACCTGGGTCTGGAAAACCCGATCTGTGCGGATCAAAAAGTTGATTGACAAGGTGATATGTGGCCACCCCAGAGTCCAGATCTCAATCCCCTGGATTATAGCATATGGGCAACTGTGGACGACAGTGCCTGTAAGAAGCCACAAACTTCTGTGGCAGACTTGGAGAGGTCCATTGTTAGATCTTGGGAAAAGATGACAGCATCCTACATGAAGAAGACCTGTCAAGCATTCCGCAGGTGCCTGGAGGCTGTTGTGACACTTAAGGGAGGACACATTGAAAAATAGAGTGTACTGTACATGTTCTTTACAATAATGTATAATTTGTGATTAAATTCTAATTCTAAGCTGAATAAACATGACATTTAAGTTGTATTATGGCAGTGTAAACTTTTTTTTGGGTCACCCTGTAAATTGCAATGTAGAACAAAAGTAAAATGTAGGCCTAGCCCACTATATATGTGCAACAGAGGTTAGATTGGGCCTAAAAAAATCCAGCCCGACCCGACACGGCCCGCTGGTATTGAAGCCCGACCTGGCCTGAGCCCGATCAATTAACTAAATTTGCAGGCCCAGCCCGAAAAAACCCGATTTTTTTTTTTTTAATTTGTTGGCGTGATGCAAAAAAAAAAACAACAACAACAACAACCCCCCAGCAGCAGCAGCAGCAATTTATTTTCATTTCTTCGAGTTGGCAGAAAAAAACGCAAGTTTTATGTTTAAATAGTCTACATATTTTTATGATCATTATAAAAGCACTTACACAACGAAATAACGCTGGGAAAGTTTAATATAAAAAAAAAAACACACACAAAAACGGTTTTGCAGACACACAGAGGAGAAGATTCAAAAGAATCACATTTCTGTTGCCTTTGTGTGCATAAATAAAACTGTCCTTCGTAACGAATTCTCAGTTAGCAGAAAAAAACGCAAGTTTTCTTAATGTTTAAATAGTCTACATATTTTTTATAAACATTATAAAAGCCTTTACACAACAAAATAATGACGGGAAAGTTTAATATTAAAAAAAAAAAAAAAACACGGTTTTGCAGACACACAGAGGAGAGGATTCTGAGATTCTACTCATTTTGATAGTAGGCTAATATAGCTAATACAGATACATACAGCATGTGTTGCCTTCGTTATCAGGCGTATTTAAGGTTTTTAATTTTTTTGCATCTCCAGACATATTTGTGTTTTTGGTTTAATATGGCTCTTCCAACATTTTGGGTTGCCAACCCTTGGTGTAAGGGTTTAAGCATTTGATGGCCTATACGAGGGTTTTCCAATATTGTTTGTGAGTTATCTCACTCAACACCATCTGCTCCCATTAAATTTTAACAGTTCAGTTGCGGCTGTACGCCTTCATGATGTTTAATGGGTCACATAAATTGGACATTTGTGGTGTCCCTTATGGACTGTCCTCTTTGGTAGAATAACTTCAACCAACATTATAAAAACATTTTACTTTTTTTTAAAGGCTGCATAAATACAGTTGTGAATTGTGACTAATCATGTGTGGGTTTGCATAAGCGGAGTTTAAGGGGGGGGGCAGGCCCCCTCTGGTGGCCGAAAAGTGTCATTGCATGAAATTCACTTTCCTATATATATATGCAAAAGATGTAAAGCAATAAAGCAAACAACAAAAATGAATGAAATGAACAAAAAAATATTATTTTTATAATGGGTCAAAATTATTTTTCGAACAGATCATGTGACTAGCACCTTAGACGGTCATTTGCTTTGAATATTATTTAAAAAAAAAAAAAAATTGGGGGAGGGCAATTTTAATGTTATTTTTCAAATGATTTTTTTTCTGTGTTTGAAAATATTTTGTTTTGATTGAAGCAACTTTTTTGGGCATTGAATGATGTAGACACAAATGTCCTACCCATAATATGGCCCAAACACAAAGAGGATTGCTAAAATCAAAGAAAACTTTTAAATTAAAAATTAAGTGTTCAAATGCAAATATTTGAGTCTCAAATATTTTTTCGCATTCAAAAACTTTTTTTCTATGATTGATATTTTTCTTTTTTTTATTGAAGTGATTTTTCGTTTGAAAATATATATTTTTTGTTTGAAGCAACTTATTTTTTGATTGAATAATAAAGACACAAATGTCCTCGCCAAAATGTGGCCCAAACGCAAAACAACATTACTTCAATCAAAAAAGTTGCTTCAATCAAAAAAATAAAAAATTGACTTAATCAAAATTTTTTTTAAAGAAAAATAGCTTTCAAATGCATTTTTTTTTTTTTGTGTGTGTCAAATTTATTTTTGCTTTCAAACACTTTTTTTTTCATCAAATAATGAAGACACAAATTTACCTCCATATGGCTCTGCCCAGGGGATACCATTTTTGACTGGGGTAACTACATTGGCACGACACCGGCGGGCGTACCATATTAAATGGATGACGATCTTGGCGAAAAGTATAGCTGTCCTCAGCAGCCTGATTTAGAATACCTCTCAAGAATGATGGGAAACAAACAAACAAACAAAAAAACGCTCATTTTCAACTTATTATTATAATTTCAATTCAATTTTATTTGTATAGCCCTAAATCACAACAAGGTTGTCTCAAAGGGCTTTGCAGAGGCAATATGATACACAGTCAGAAACAGCAAATGAAGTTTGTAAACAAAGATGAATAAATAAAGTTCAAGTCCTGGGCATCCCCATCCTTGGACCCTCCATGTCGGCAAGGAAAACTCCAAAAACTCCATGCTCTTTGGGAGAAAATGAGAAACCATGGGGAGTACCACAGACAGGAGAGATCCACTCCCAGGACGGATAGACAGGATGCACCAGGACTGCTAATGGGAATTAGTAGATGGGGTTACAGTCTGTAAAGATGCAGTAGAGTAAAGGAACAAGAAGAGGTCCATCTAGCCAGATGAGACGGGGGTGGAAACGAGGACGTCCATCCAGCCAGGGGTCCGGATAGTCAGGAGGCTGCAGCTGAAAAATAGCCCCTCCCCAGAGGGGAAGGGGGAAAGGGGACACCGGGCGAGTGATGAAGAGACTAGTTAACTAGATATTGACATTGGAAAATAGAAATAAAGTAAGACAAGTGGTAGGTAGAGTGAGAAAAGGGAGATAGAACTCAGTGGCTGGACTTCCCCCAGCATGATAGCTTCTAGTGCAGATTAGACTGAACTGTGAGTCCAATCCGACTTCAACTAGCCTGACCATAAACTCTGTCGAATAGGAACGTTTTTAATCTAATCTTAAATGTGCGGACTGTCTCGGCTTCTTTAATATTAGCTGGAAGCTTGATTCCATAAAACGGGCTTGGTGGCTAAAGGCTCTAGCTCCGACAGTACTTTTAGAAACCCTGGGAACTACCAGCAGACCTGCATTCTGAGAGCGGAGTGTTCTGTTGGGGCGGTATGGAACCAGAGTATCGGTGAGATAAAATGGCCCCAACCCATTACACATAAATATTACTATTATAAATATTGTAAATATTGTAAACTTACAAGAATATAAATATTCTTGTGAGTTAATTTTATTGCTAACACTACGTTTTGGGGTCATCAACATGTTGTGCCCCCCCTGGCCCAAAAGTCAAACTCCGCCTATGGTTTGGCCGCTGATAAAAAAATGTAGATGAATGGAAAATAGCATAAGGAAACTACGTATATAAACCATATACATTTCACTATGATTTCTATCTGTTGTCTGAAGGCAGTTTTGTACCAAGCACATCAGGCTTGAAAGGTTCATAAAAACGAAAGCTAATTCAAGTGCCTTGGGGGAAAAAAATCAGTTTTCAAACTTGAGTGTTGAGTTCAACACTCTCCCACCAACTCTGATGTGAATTAAGTGTGAATTAAAAAGGGGTGTCTTTCTCGCTGCTAGCGTATTCTCGCCAACATATAAATGTTGATAAAGAGTTTCAGTTAGTGAAATTTCACAGTTAATGTCCTTGGACTCAGAGGGGCTATTTTGAAGCAACTGACGTGTCAAAACACACTGATATTTTCTTTGCTGGCTGAACTCACAAGTGAGATGAAACTGTTTCTATGTGAAAAAGCATCTCTTCTGAACAGTATTTCCTTTGATGAATTCTAGTCATTCTATCAGCGCTCACATACAGTATACTCCCACCCTATCCTTTGTTCTCTGTGTGGGGGCAGCCACATCTTTTTTTTTTCTTTTTTTTTACAGCTTCTATTCCTATGATTTGAAACCATGGGAAACTGTTAGCTTTACAATCATATTGTTTTGACACTTTTAGCAATAATGTGGGAATACAGTGATAATTTTAGCATTGAGAAGTGTGTCGCTGTTGGGTCCATCCTGCTGTGTATGCGAGGAGCCACCAGAAGGTGACAGTATCGCACATTTTACAACCTTGGTCTTGAATCTACCCATCACAAAACATGGCTGCCATCCAAAGAGAGAGATAGGACAATGGAATGGAAGCAGGGCCAGCCCTCGGTGACCAAGTGCCCTAGGCGAAAGTGAAGCTAAAAGACCCCCAAAAATGACAATATATTTTTTCAAATGTTGTATATTTTGTAAATATTGTATTTTCACAATTCTCATTGTGAGAATTTTATTAATAACGCTATCTACAGTGTGAAGGGAATAGTATCTTTTCTCGTATTTACTGTTTGACTCTTTGTATTACTCTAACAAGCTTAATATAATCAATCGGAACAGTATATTTTCTCATATTTCCTGATTTTTGACCAATTTTTCTAATTTGGGGCGATTAATCGATTTTTGAACAATTTTTCAAATTTTTTAGGCAATAATTCGATTTTTGACGGATTTTTTCATTTTTGATGGATATTTTAATTTTCGGGCGACTTTTCGATTTTGACCGATTTTTAAATTTTGACCGACTTTTCGATTTTGACCGATTTTTTTTGGGCAGTTAATTTTTTTAAAAAAAAAAATTTTTTCCCGATTTTTCAGCGATTAATCGTTTTTGACCAATTTTCAATTTTTGGGTGACTGTTCAATTTTTTTTTAATGGATTCAATCGATTTTTAGGCGATTTTTTTTTAACCCTTAAATACCTGCAACATGAAGCAATTCTCAGAGAATCACAAAATTTCAAAAATAAGGTCCAAGTGAAACCTTTTTTTAAATTTGTAAAAAGAAAAGTCAAAATGAATATGTGTAATAAGCGCTCTGATATCTATAACCCTTGCTAAATCCAGTTTTTTTTTCTCATGGCAACCTGCAGATGCATGTGTTGACTTGCATCCATCATTGACTGTTTGTATTACTCTAACAAGCTTAATATAATCAATCGGAATAGTATATTTTCTCATATTTCCTGTTTGACTGTTTGTATTACTCTAACACACCCAATATAAATTAAATAGCTTTTATATCTTTTATCTTTTATATTTATATCTAGCTTTTATACAGAAAAACAAGCGGAATGTATTTGATATTATGAACAGTTGGACTTAAAATGATTGGAATTTGCAGCTCCAAGACAACGGACAGATAAGGGCAGAACAGATACAGGACACCTTCTGACCACAGAAGCCGAAAGTGTGCGTCATGCAGCTGACTGAGCAAGATTGACGCTGACAAGCAGGTGATAGGCAAGACATCTACAAGCCCACGTCTGCATCATGAAACCCCGCAATCAGCTCTTCTGGACAGTCCAGCACAAACGGCGAGATAGCTTGTCTTGCCACAAGGAACATCTTATACAGAAGAACCCGTGGCACCGAGGATGGCAAAATCCTTAATTCTCGTTGCCCTGACAACAGTAACGCCCAAATTCTCCTGTCCAATCCACAACAGACAATAATCCTAAACAACGCCCAAACACACCCTTCTTCCGGACCACAGCCCGCCTCACCAGAGCCATGAAAAGACTGAATTTTTAACTAATCGTTGTCATTTTTCTCAGGAATTTTTTTTGACTCGTGATATGGTGACCCTGGATCCAGTTTGCCTCCTTGCCTAGGTCTCTGTGCTGTATGATGGCTGCCGACTTGGAATACATTGTCAACTTGTGTTTCGAAGCCTTTTTCCAGCTTTTAAAATGGAGTCAGAAGAAGGGGTTAAGACTAAAGTGAACGCGGGGAGTTTGGCCTTTTGGCTGGGTTGTCGGTGTTCTGCCGGCCCGGGTCGTTAGAATTGCACTAGCGCGGTTCCGGCTGTTTAGCAGGCGTGATTACGGCACTCTGGCTAAATGCTCAGTTTCGTACAAGTGAGATGATGCTTTTGCTGTCAACAAGAGCGCAAGAGGAGCAAATCAAGAGCAATTACAGCCACGGCACCAGGTCATGATCTGACTCACGGTCACGGATTCAGACCACAACTCATTTTGAAAATAATAATTTTTTTTTTTTTATATGTAACATATTTAAATGTACTTGATATGTTAGAAAAACGTTTGGGAAGTGTAACATGTTTCACTCATAGCAATTTGGCACCCCCTCCACGAGACCGCCACCACAAATGCATGTCTTAGATTCAT
Source organism: Corythoichthys intestinalis (assembly GCF_030265065.1). Taxonomy (NCBI): domain Eukaryota; kingdom Metazoa; phylum Chordata; class Actinopteri; order Syngnathiformes; family Syngnathidae; genus Corythoichthys; species Corythoichthys intestinalis. The sequence goes on along the minus strand of NC_080406.1, from coordinate 13,666,372 downwards.
GTGAATGCATGTAACAATGTTTGAAACCCAGTTTAGAGTTTCAAAGTAGCGTTTAAAATTAGGTTTATAGTCCCATATCAGGATTTCAAGCTAGTGTTAGGGTTTCAAAGTAGAGTTTAAAACACAGTTTAGGGATAGATTTTTGGCCGATTTTTGACCAAATTTTCGAATTTGGGGCGATTAATCGATTTTTGACCAATTTTTCAAAATTTTTGGACAATAATTTGATTTATGACGGATTTTTCGATTTTTGATGGATATTTCAATTTTCGGGCGACTTTTCGATTTTGACAGATTTTTCAATTTTGACCAATTTTTCGATTTTAATTTTAAAAAATTTTTTGGTGAGTAATCATTTTGGCCGATTTTTAAAAAACTTTGGACCGATTTTTTGGGGCAATCGATTGTTTTGTGTGAATTTTCGATTTTCTGGCGATTTTTCCTTTTTTAAATTAAAAAAAAAAAAAATTTTCGGCCATTAATCGTTTTTGACCAATTTTCAATTTTTGGGTGACTGTTCAATTTTTTTTTAATCGATTCAATCGATTTTTGCCCGATTAATTTTTTTTTTTTTTTAATGATTTTTCGGTTTCGAAAGCCGCTTTTCTTGGTCTGACAGTGCACTGGAGTTGCTTATTAAAGTTAACGATGATTGACAGACGTTAAGGTTTGATTTTGCCAGAGAAGCTTGGAAGCCGAAACCTAAAGCGTGGGGAGCTACTTTGCGGTTTTTCACTTATCGCGGCGGGTTTTGGTCCCCATTAGGTTTAGGGCTTGTAATCAGGGTTTTCTTTTTTTTTTTTATTTCACACTGATATAAAAAGTTAAAAACCCTTTTTTACAATTAAAACTGGTGACACTATAATACTTAACTATAAATGCCTTACTAATCTTTTGATTTTGATAAAATGTACAGCAAGCGTAGAGTAAAAGACTATTAACCTTCGCGAACACCAAGAATATTCTTTCTAGCTGGTTAATTTTAATTAATTCAAAAAAATGCCCTTGAAAGCAACTACTACTTTCCTAATATTCAGGGCAGCTTTTCCTTGCACAGTAGGGGGATTTGGATTAGAGGGTCTTTTTTGTCAACAGTTGTGCTGTGAAACGCTTTGAGCCCTTATAAATAAATGTGACTTGACTTGGCCTTGACATCATTTTATGACAATTTAAGGCACAAAAATCCCTGAACTGTTGAGTTGTTTTATCGCTCTTCAGTTCAATTCAAAGGTGGATTGATGGGGAGAGCATCTGGCTTGACCCCAGGCCAGTTTGGCTGGGATGACCTGACCATTCCATGTGCGCTGAAGGGGTGCGAAACAGGTTGTCAGATTGTAACAGCGTATCAAGTATCAAAGTGGCAGAAAATCAGCAATGGGAGGCCTATTTCTTGCCTGCTGGGGATATTAATAGGAACAGTGCAATGCAGAGGCATGCCTTGATAGAAGGCCTCCCAGATAAGACCCACTTTCAACTAGACTAAAAGATGGCGTTGCGGCGTGAGGTCGTTGCAGCCTTTCTGAAATGTTGTAATCTCATTATCGATGCCATGGCCTCTTGGCTCAAAACAGCTGTGCCTCATGTGCCCGGTGAACAATTGTGCCACACGGGTGATTTATAGCGTGACACAGAGCTCACAGCACAGGCAATTTGTTTTTGTGCTTGCTACCCTGACCTTACGTGCAACCCTAGATCAGCAGACAACGCTTCGCAAAGGACAGCATTGCTTAATATAGGGGATCCTCAGTTTCAAGCTTACAAATGGTGTCCAAAGAGCGAGTTTGTGTAGTGGTGTAGTATTGTCGTCACTTGATACACTTAATTACTGCTGCACCGACTGTCATCTGAGACTTATGACCTTGAAAGTATAATCTTGATTTTTAAAAAAAATATATAAATATTTAATGTGATTCTGACTATTATTAATGTGTTAATAAAAGTTTGAGTCATGCCGGAGTTATGCTTTTGCGTTGCGGTGACGGCGAAGCAACTACGGCGTCAATGAGCCTTCGATAGTTCTGTGGCAAGGGAACGTGTTGCTCTGTAATTCACCGCCAAGCCACTAGAGGGGTGTGGCTTTGTGTTTGTACGGTTTTTGGGGAATCTTGTCGACCTCCTCTAGTTTTCTTCCGGTTACACAACAATGCTAACAGAGATGGAACACTTGAATGTGGCTCTTCAGCTCATCAATAGTGAACAACAAATGTTGATCATACAAATGTTGAGACACAGGCGACACAGAAGACGTTAGCGGAGGTGGTCGTTAGCGCAAGAATGTTTGTAAATGGCCGTGATTTCGCGCTGAACCGGAAACAACAGTCTGAGCGGACCAATCACAGGCCATTTGCGTCACGTCACCACGCGTTGACGCGACGTGTAGTCAGAATTTTGTTTAGCTGCACATTAGGCTACGCCGAAGGGTTGTAAATCGGGTCTGCCATGGCGGCGTAGGTCTGCCGCAAAAGCATATTGCGATTGACTGGCAACCAATTCAGGATGTACCCTGCTTCCTGCCCATTGTTAACTCGGATAGGCTCCAGCACCCCCGCGACCCTAGTGAGGATAAACGGCTCAAAGGGTAAATGAATGAATGGTCATGTACCGTATTGGCCCGAATATAAGACAGCCCTGAATATAAGACGGCCTTCTCTTTTTCAAGACTCAAGTTTGAAAAAAGACTTTTTTTAACACCAAATTAATTTTTATACAGAAAATAATTACAGTACATCTGAAACAAATGATTATAACAATATATTTGAGAGAAAAAACATGTTATTTTTGTCTCATTCAAATCTTAATATCTGAACATTTAAATATGTAAACTAAAGTGCAATCACATTCGTATATGAATGGCTTCTAGTTTTTGAAATGTAAATAAACCAATCTATTGTGATAAAATGACAAAATTGCAATAACTGCATTAACCATTAAAGTGAGGTCTAACTGTAACTGTAGTCTTGAAACAAATCTGAATAAGGAAAAACATTGCAATAAAATAATGCAAACTGGTTAAACTTGAGAGTAGCTGAGATCTATCATGACAGAACATTACTCCTCAAGTTCAGCATTCGCTTCAATGATATCTGGCGCCATCTAGCGTCGTGAATGGGTGTAATGTCTAAACCCCATTAAAAGATGACTCCCACTTTTTCAGTCTTATTTCAATGCAAAAAACATGTCTTACAGTGGGGCAAATGAGTATTTAGTCAACCACTAATTGTGCAAGTTCTCCCATTTGAAAATATTAGAGAGGCCTGTAATTGTCAACATGGGTAAACCTCAACCGTTAGAGACAGAATGTGGGAAAACCCCCCAGAAAATCACATTGTTTGATTTTTAAAGAATTTATTTGCAAATCATGGTGGAAAATAAGTACCGTAATTTTCGGACTATAAGCCGCTACTTTTTTCCTTCATTTTGAATCCTGCGGCTTATAGTCCAGTGCGGCTTATTTGTTGATTTATTTGGGTTAAAAGGTAACATTTTATTCGACAGCGTCGTCATACGACAGTCAGAATTATGATGTGATACTATCATGGGCATTACTGAATGCTTATGACAAATCATGTCATTAAGTGTCATCCGGCAAATTATGTCAGTAACTCTATTTATGTCCAGCTCGGATCTTTAAATCCATTCAAAAGTGAGATAATTTGCCGAATAACACTAAATGACATCTGTTATAAGCATTCATTCATGCTCATGACAGTGTCATGTCATAATTACGATTGTCTAATGACAGTTTTATGGTGCCACTGTCAAATAAAGTGTTGCCAAATGCCATTACTAGCAATGAATGAAATAACTGGAACAGTAACTGAAGAAATGATTAGCACAGAACATTAACTTTGATTGTTATTTACATCTGTAGCGCTGCAATGCATTCTAGGAGGCATGTTGGACAACAACAGTGTTGACAGCAGGTGGCAGCAAAGGTTTACTGTCTCCCCTAATGGAGCAGTGATGGCCAAATGAAGTTTCTTGAAGCAATGAAGCTTTGCAGCCAATTGGTTCACAGCTTCATGGTGGTTCATATGGTCTTATGACAGTCGTATGATGCCGCTGTCAAATAAAGTGTTACTGGTTAATATCTTTTGGTGTAAATATCCCATAATACAGTGACGACAGCTGCGGCTTATAGTCTGGTCCGGCTTATCTATGAAGAAATGTCATTTTCATGTCAAATTTGGTGGGTGGCGGTTTATAGTCAGGTGTGCCTTATAGTGCGAAAATTACGGTATTTGGTCAATACAAAAGCTCATCTCAATACTTTGTTTTGTACCCTTTGTTGGCAATAACAGAGCCCAAACGTTTTCTGTAACTCTTCACAAGCTTTTCACACACTGTTGCTGGTATTTTGGCCCATTCCTCCATGTAGATCTCCTCTAGAGCAGTGATGTTTTGGGACTGTCGTTGGGCAAACGGACTTTCAACTCCCTCCTCACCCCGTGGCATCAAAATGATAACAAGAACGGGGAGCAAAAATCCCAGAACCACACGGGGGAATCTAGTGAATGACCTACAGAGAGCTGGGACCACAGTAACTAAGGCAACAGTAAGACAATGCGCAGCCAGGGACTCAAATCCTGCACTGCCAGACGTGTCCCCCTGCTGAAGAAAGTACACGTCCAGGCCCGTCTGCGGTTTGCTAGAGAGCATTTGGATGATCCAGAAGAGGACTGGGAGAATGTGTTATGGTCAGATGAAACCAAAATAGAACTTTTTGGTAGAAACACCGGTTCTCTTGTTTGGAGGAAAAATAATATTGAATTGCACCATACCCACTGTGAAGCATGAGGGTGGAAACAACATGCTTTGGGGCTGTTTTTCTGCAAAGGGACCAGGACGACTGATCTGTGTAAAGGAAAGAATGAATGGGGCCATGTATCGAGAGATTTTGAGTGAAAATCTCCTTCCATCAGCAAGGGCATTGAAGATGAGAGGTGGCTGGGTCTTTCAGCATGACAATGATCCCAAACACACAGCCAGGGCAACAAAGGAGTGGCTTCGCAATAAGCATTTCAAGGTCCTGGAGTGGCCTAACCAGTCTGTAGATGTCAACCCCACAGAAAATCTGTGGAGGGAGTTGAAAGTCCGTGTTGCCCAACAATTGCCCCAAAACATCACTGCTCTAGAGGAGAGCCGCATGGAGGAATGGGCCAAAATACCAGCAACAGTGTGTGAAACGCTTGTGAAGAATTACAGAAAACGTTTGGCCTCCGTTATTGCCAACAAAGGGTACGTAACAAAGTCTTGAGATGAACTTTTGGTATTGACCAAATACTTATTTTCCACCATGATTTGCAAATAAATTCTTTAAATAACAATGTGATTTTCTGTTGTTTTTTTTCTCCACATTCTGTCTCTCATGGTTGAGGTTTACCTATGTTGACAATTACAGGCCTAATATTTTCAAGTGGGAGAACTTGCACAATTAGTAGTTGACTAAATACTTATTTGCCCCACTGTATACTGAGGGGGTGTCCTACTTTGTTGTCCATTTGAAAGTCTGGTTTGTTTTCCTAATTGCTGTGTCTATGCAGCACAGATATGACATCATGTCTGGGTTTTAAAGTCCACCCCGACAAGCCTGCCATCTCAGTCTTCATGTCGAAAAAGAAGCCAGCCATCCATGTTGTGGCACACAGCCTATGTGTAAAAATATGCATTCAGTGTAGATGACAGGATTGGAAGGGCAAAAGCATATGTGATGCGAATGAATCAAGGAAACGCTTGCATGACCTGTCTTTGCGTTGTCTGTCATCGCACTTGTCTGTTTGAATAGTTTATGAAACTAAATGGGGAAAAAAACTAATAAAGCAGCTCTTTGAATGCCGGCTGAACCCCCTCTCTTGTATTAATGAGGGTGAAGGGTGAGAAGGGGTACAGAAAGCATGTGCCTCATCATTTACCACTCAGCAGCTCTAAGAGGCTATTTTAAACACACTGATGCATGTAACATTAGACGAGGTAATACACTGGGCAGCGTGATGTTTTTTACACTACAAGTTTCACCTGCCTACTTTCTTCACACGTGTTTGCACTCAAATCTTTCGACTTGGGACCAACGAAGTATGTCCCGACCAGTATAGCCAAGCTATAATGACCACCGTCTCGTGACTTTGGCCGTTTTCAGCACGAGCTCAATTCAAAACCCAGGGGAATAAGGTTAGAAAGCAGGTCATATTTGTCCTGCCTCTAAAAACGAGGTCACTCTGAAAGTGTATTAAGAAAAAATAATGTAATGTATGAAAAACTATCTGAACCTTTTGGAATTTCTCACTTTTCTGCATAAAATCACCATCTAGTGTGATCTGATCTTTGTCAAAATCACACAGATGAAAAAACAGTGTCTGCTTTAACTAAAACATCCCAAACATTTATATCTTTTCATATTTTAGTGAGGCTAGTATGCAAACAATGACAGAACAAGGAAAAGTAAGTAAGTGAACCATCACATTTAATATTTTGTTGTCCCCTCTTTGGCTGCAATAACTTCAACCAGATGCTTCCTGTAGCTGCAGATCACTCTGGCACATCGATCAGGACAAATCTTGGCCTATTCTTCTCTACAAAACTGCTGTAGCTCAGTCATATTCCTGGGATGTCTAGCATGAATCGCTGACTTTAGGTCATGCCACAGCATCTCAATGGGGTTCAAGTTTGGACTTTGACTTGGCCACTGCAGAACGTGTTATTTTGTTCTTCCGAAACCCTTCTGAAGTTGATTTTTGGATCACTGTCTCGTTGCAGCATCCATCCTTTTTTTAGCTTCAACTGTCTGACAGATGGCCTCAGGTTTTCCTGCAAAACATCCTGATAAACTTTTGAATTCATTCTTCCATGAATGATTGCAAGTTGTCCAAGCCCCGAGGCAGCAAAACAACCCTAAATCATGATGCTCCCTCCACCATGCTTCACCGTGGGGATGAGGTGTTGATGTTGGTGAGCTGTTCTATTTTTCCTCCACACATGACATTGTGTGTTACTCCCATACAATTCAACTTTGGTTTAATCAGTCCATAAAACGAGCAACATTTTTTAGACAGCAGTGGCTTCCTCCGTGGAGTCCTCCCATGAACACCATACTTGGCCATAGTTTTACCTATAGTTGGTGTGTACACAGAGATATTGGAGTGTGCCAGTGATTTCTGAAAGTCTTTAGCAGACACTCTAGGGTTCTTTTTTACCTCTCTGAGTATTCTGTCCTTAACTCTTGGCGTCATCTTCGGTGGATGGCCACTCCTTGCGAGAACCAACAGTGCCAAACTCTCTCCATTTGTAGCTAACTTCTCTGAGTGTCGATTGGTGACCATCCAGACTTTTCGAGATAGTTTTGTATCCTTTCCTAGCTTTATACAAATCAACAATTCTTGATCGCAGGTCTTCAGACAGCTCTTTTGACCGAGACATGACAGACATCAGACAATGCTGCTCATCAAGACATTTCTTACCAGGTGTGTGTTTTATAGTGGGCAGGGCAGCTTCAAACCACTCATCAGTGATTGGGCACATTTGCTCAAAATGTTTGGTAAAAATTGGTTTCAGTTGCTCTCCTATGCCCCTTTCCCACTGAAACTAGTGGGTCAACGCTCGTTTCTTATATTTTCCACCACGTTACGTCTTTATTCAATTTTATATGTTAATTTTTCCATTTGTAAACATGTAACAAATCAAACTGACAAATATATTTTTGGTATACTGTGTTGTCCTTAAAATCCAAACAGAGCAGGAGTGTTCATACATTTCCACGAAGGGAGATGACTGCAATGCCCCTTGCTGTGGCAACAGAGTTTTATCTGAGTGGCAGGCTAATACTTTAGCTGACAGCTCTGACTTCACTTCTTGGCAAAGCTAATTAGTCTGAGTTTCTTTCTTGCAAAGATCTGCTTTCATCGTCCCGACACCACCGGATGCGGTGTAGTCAACTGCATTTGTTTGCGGTAGACGATTGGCATGTATGAGATTCGAACGTTTTATTACAATGACAGGTGAAAGTATTTATAACCCTTATATAAAATCATGTGAAACGCAATACTGTTTTTGTGCACACAAATAAACAAATGGTTTACAAAAATTGTTTCACCTTGTTCATAGAAATATATACTGTACTACAACACTGAATTGAAAATCAAGTAGCTGACTATCTTTGGTGCTGAATGGTAGACCTTAACTTATGCAATGCCTTCTAACCTTTTACTGTGATTTTAAAATAGAAGTTGTCAAGGAATACACAAGATGTAAGATAACAGCAGGGGGTCCTGATGGCACAAGTTCAACACCGGCTGGGGTGATGCGCCGGCCCGTCACTGTCACTGATCATATGGTAGGCATAAAACCAATGGGAGCTTGACAAGGCGGGCACATTTCCAAGCTCCTTGCTAATGATACAGCAAACCACATAACTCTAGGTACACAAGGAAAGTACACTAAGGGACAGGTCGGAACTGAGAAGTGAAAATATAAATACAGTGGAGCAAATAAGTATTTAGTCAACCACCAATTGTGCAAGTTCTCCTACTTGAAAAGATTAGAGAGACCTGTAATTGTCAACATCGGTAAAGCTCAACCATGAGAGACAATGTGGGGAAAAAAAACAGAAAATCATACTGTTTGATTTTTAAAGAATTTATTTCCATATTAGAGTGGAAAATAAGTATTTGGTCACCTACAAACAAGCAAGATTTCTGGCTGTCAAAGAGGTTTAACTTCTTCTAACGAGGTCTAACGAGGCTCCACCCGTTGCCTGTATTAATGGCACCTGTTTTAACTCATTATCGGTATAAAAGACACCTGTCCACAACCTCAGTCAGTCACACTCCAAACTCCACTATGGCCAAGAGCTGTCGAAGGACACCAGAGACAAAATTGTAGACCTGCACCAGGCTGGGAAGACTGAATCTGCAATAGGTAAAACGCTTGGTGTAAAGAAATCAACTTTGGGAGCAATTATTAGAAAATGGAAGACATACAAGACCACTGATAATCTCCCTCGATCTGGGGCTCCATGCAAGATCTCACCCTGTGGCGTCAAAATGATAACAAGAACGGTGAGGAAAAAATCCCAGAACCACACGGGGGGACCTAGTGAATGACCTACAGAGAGCTGGGACCACAGTAACAAAGGCTACTATCAGTAACACTTTGCGCCGCCAGGGACTCAAATCTTGCACTGCCAGACGTGTCCCCCTGATGAAGCCAGTACACGTCCAGGCCCGTCTGCAGTCCGCTAGAGAGCATCTGGATGATCCAGAAGAGGACTGGGAGAATGTGTTATGGTCAGAGGAAACCAAAATAGAACTTTTTGGTAGAAACACAGGTTCTCGTGTTTGGAGGAGAAAGATTACTGAACTGCTTCCGAAGAACACCATACCCACTGTGAAGCATGGGGGAGGAAACATCATGCTTTGGGGCTGTTTTTCTGCAAAGGGACCAGGACGACTGATCTGTGTAAAGGAAAGAATGAATGGGGCCGTGTATCGAGAGATTTTGAGTGAAAATCTCCTTCCATCAGCAAGGGCATTGAAGATAAGACGTGGCTGAATCTTTCAGCATGACAATGATCCCAAACACACAGCCAGGGCAAAGAAGGAGTGGCTTCGTAATAAGCATTTCAAGGTCCTGGAGTGGCCTAGGCAGTCTGTAGATGTCAACCCCACAGAAAATCTGTGGAGGGAGTTGAAAGTCCGTGTTGCCCAACGACTGCCCCAAAAGATCACTGCTCTAGAGGAGATCCGCATGGAGGAATGGGCCAAAATACCAGCAACAGTGTGTGAAAAGCTTGTGAAGAATTACAGAAAATGTTTGGCCTCCGTTAGTGCCAACAAAGGGTACATAACAAAGTATTGAGATTAACTTTTGGTATTGACCAAATACTTATTTTTCCACCATGATTTGCAAATAAATTCTTTAAAAGTCAAACAATGTGATTCTCTGGTTGTTTTTTTTCCACATTCTGTCTCTCATGGTTGAGGTTTACCCATGTTGACAATTACAGGCCTCTCTAATATTGTCAAGTGGGAGAACTTGCACACTTAGTGGTTGACTAAATACTTATTTGCCCCACTGTATATTTGGAAGCTTGCTAGGAAGAGTTTGTGCAAAATTTTGGAAATCCGTAATTTCCAGACTATAAGCCGCCACCCACCAAATTTGACACGAAAACGGCATTTGTTCATAGATAAGCTGCACTGGAGTATAAGACGCAGCTGTCCTCACTATATTATGGGATATTTACACCAAAAGATATTAACCAGTAACACTTTATTTGACAGCAGCATTATAAGACTGTCATATGACCAAATGAACTACCCTTGACTTCATAATAATATTGACGGGACCCAATCCCTAGACAATGCGCCACGCCTTCAAGTAGGGGGCCGCCCCCTATTAATCGGCCCTGCGCACTGTCAGTATATTATGAAGTCTATAGAACTACCAAGAAGCTTTGAACCAATTGACTGCAAAGCTTCATTGCTTCAAGAAGCTTCATTTGGCCATCACTGCTCCCTTGAGGGAGGCAATCAACCTCTGCCTCCACCTGTCAACACTGTTGTTCTCCAACATGCCGCCTAGCATGCATTGCAGCGCTAAAGATGTAAATCACAATCAAAATTCATGTTTTGTGCTTTTTTAAATTATTATTTTTTAGTTACTGTTCACTCACTCCCAGCCATTTTCACGAGAGCAAGGCCCTTCGCTCCCGGCCGTTTTACTGGATTTTGACCGATTTTCCAAGGCCCACAGAAAATTCTGTTCTATTGCTATATAAACATGGAAACCACCAGCAGAAAGATTAGACTCTCTTCTTTCTGCAGGAAAAAAGGTTAGTTCATATATTTTTCCATTCTTTAGAAATCAGCATTAGAAAATAGATTAGTTTGAGCAATTTTCCAATTTCTGATGAAAAAACAAATTGAGCTTTTTGTAAAAGCATAAATTTCAAACATAACTTTGACTTTAACACAGCTATTTTTTTGCTTTAGTTACATCCCAAACATCTGAATAATGTTTTCCTTTTCCAAAATATCATAAAGAACAAGACAAATAGAGCTTTTGATAGCAAAGTAACAATTTATTTACACATAACTAACTGAAATGACACAGTTGTGGGTGCGACAGCCGGGTAAACTTTTCCCTCATAAAGATGGATATTTTTGGGTCTCTGCTGGGTCTGCTCGGCGAGCCCGCTGCACTGGTGGTCCCGGTTGTTCTGCTTGGTCATCCAGCGCCTGATATCCCTGGCGTCCTCTCGGTTGTTCTGCTCGGTCGTCCGCCGCCTGGCATCATTCCGCCAGCGCTCCAACCGTGCGGCCCGGCCGTTCGTTGCCATTGAATCGGGTTGCGGGTCTTACCAAATGCGCTACTGCCCTCCAGTGGCCAGTTTTATTGCTTTAAAATGGATTTTCAGCTTTGTGCTTTGGAGCTAAATTGAATCAGAAGCCAGAGATGTCTCTTATGAAAAAAACCCCGTAAAAGACGTATAAATACGTCTTTGGGACACTGAAACAATTAAAAATAGAGAGTGTTTATACGTTTTTGGGAGCAAATGAGTTTATGCCTATGACTGTGCCATGTCATAATTATGACGGTCTTCTGGCAGTGTCATGACGCCGCTGTCAAAGTGTTACATATTAATCCAAATAAATAAACAAATACGCCGCACTGATGAAAGTAGCTGCTTATAGTCCGAAAATTACAGTACTTTTCCAAAGAGAGTCCCTCTTAAAGCAGACTTTCAAACTACAATGCTGCTCAAAAACAACTTTAGGATGTGAACCATGAAGTGAAACACATTGCAGATGGCGTCATATCTCATTTTGACACTGTGCAAGAAGCGTCTGCTTTCAGTGGAACAGCTCACACGTTCCAATGTTGCAGAAATTCCAATCATGGCAGAGCAAAGAAGTCAGAGGTCACTATTTTGCAAAAATTAATATTAGTACATGGTCTGTATACACTGATGTGGTTAATACTGTATGTTAATTAGAAATATTGTGAAAGTATAAATGAACCACAATGCATCAACAGTACATTTATAACAGTGTAGCATAAAGGATTACATATTAAAAAGGTTAACTAATATGAAGAAAGATCAAGGCCTGTCAGAAATTATTTTTTGTTCTAAACAATTCATTTAAATTATTAGAAAACACATAAATAATTATCGAATAACTAATGTCTTCAGTTGTCACTTTTAGATTTATGCATCAGTTTGGCCTTTTATAGAGATTTGATATTTCAAAAGTTATTTGTCACTTCTTTCCAAGCCCCCAAAATAAATGGCTTCGTCTCTGGGAACTTGGGGGTGGAGTCCAGTGCTAACTTTTTGGCCGTGACAAACTGTCAAGTCAATATGCGCACCGCTCCTGTTTCTCAGGGGAGCTGCGGTCTCACTCCGCCCTCCTTGTCATCTCTGTGTATATTCCCTCCACATGGACGCAACTGTACACCAGCAAGACATTTGGACTTTTGTGTAGTCGTGATTCTGAGGTACAGCTAGACACCAAAACATTGTATGGTGCGTAGACGCTGAACTGGAACAGGAAAAGGCTTTGTAATGTATTTGGAAGAAACCGAGCAGAGTGATGTCTCTGGAGAAGAGACACTACTGGCTGACAGCATGCGTTCCGAGGAATGCCAGATTGTCAAGCTAACAGAAGAAGACGGAAGTGCTGAATTTGACGGTAACGTCCTCGTAGAACTCGCCGAACAACTGGAGGCCAGTCAAGATATTAATTCTAGGCTTTGTATGGAACCATGTGACAACTGTGAAGATTTTGCAGATTGCAATGGAGGTTCTGGGAGATCTGAGCAGTATCTAGAAAATGGACACATTCTGGAATGCATCGCAATCCATGACAAGACTTTGAGGTTAGGCCACGCATTAGAAGGATGGGACTGGACACCCTCCAAGACCTGTGTTAATCATAGTTCAGCTCACAATGGTAGTCCTGGCTCTACAGAACAACAGCAGCATCACATATTGCAACTGCATGAGCCCACCAGTCATCCATTTGAGTATTCAGACTTAGCACTAGATAATCTTAGTGTAAACTCTGACAGTTTGACACAGAGCGCAACCTGCGGCTGTATGCCTGAACACGTAGAGCAGCTGGAGTTATCACAACAATACAAGCCCTCTGGCATGCTGTACAAGTGCCTTGGGTGCGAGCCAGAAACATTGAATGACGACTGTGAGAAACACGAGCTGACCGGTTTTGACACTTCTGAGTCAGCAGATGAATCGGACTTTGGTAGCGAAATCAGTGAGTACGACCACATCCAGAATCAGAGCAGTGCCTCAGACGACAATGATGAGTGGGGCTATTTGTCGGATAGCCAGGAAAGGGGCAATGATGATGAGCCTGGTACTGTCTCAGAAGATTTTGATTGGTTGAATCGAAGACCACTTATGAAAGGTTCCTTTGATGATAGCGAGGAACATCTAGCGGTGACAGATCACTTCAACAAAAGTGGATCTTTCGACTCAGATGAAACAAGTCAGACATCAGAGCAGAACTACTACGTCAAGACCTTCGCGGGGTTCTATATGGAAGACGAAGCATCCTCAGATAGCTCCTCTTCAGAGAGTAAGTCTTTTAACACTTGTACAGATGACTCCGAAAACTGTTTGGATTCATCAGGATCCGAATCTGAAAAAGAGGCAGAGGAAGATTCGAGTGATGAGCAGACCCAGTGGGAATCATGCGAGGATGATGAAGAACAAGCCAACATCACAAAGACTGTTCAATATGACAATAAAACATCTAGTTTAGTCTTTAAAGATTACTTTGATTTATTTGATATAGGTGACTATTGTGGTCCTGCTTTTACACAACCCCAATGTTACATCTCTTGCTTTGATGGTGGGGACATCCTTGATGGCCTGTACCGTGACCAGCTACTAGCCAAGAAACAACCACAAAATGCGTGTAACATAACAAAAACAAATTCACAAATGATTGACACAAGTTTTAACTCTTCAGAAAAAGGCATATATTGTTGGGATTCAAGACTCAGAAGAAAGACAGAAGCTCAGCCAGAAGAATGCAAAGCAGTACATGATCTTGAAGATGATGTTTCTAAGGAGGCTAATGGAAATGATGTCCATGATGCAGTCCATGATGATGATGATGAAGTTTCTGAAGAGGCTAATGTGAATGCTAATGCTTCTGATGGTACTTCAAAATTGGCTAAAGACAACAAAGAGCCGACGATGTTCTGTAATTCTTCTGAAAAGGAGTCATATTGGTCACTTGCGGAACATGAACGTAAGACTCTTGCCTTGATCGAGGAATACTACACATGTCAAATTAAAAGACTTCAGATGTCTTCAGAAACACGCTTGGATGAATGTGCTGTTTTGAATGATCAAATGATCAGTGCATCATGGAGTGAAGATCACTCAGTTTCATCTGAGTACAAGACCCAGTTTCAACATGTTCAAGTCCACGCAGCCTGCCCAGATGACAGTATAGTCTGCAAACTGAATGCAGATTGCTCTACTAGAAGAGAAAGCGACGTCTCGAGTGAGATCACAAGAGAAGTACAGGCCGATATTATTCACAGTGTCGCCTCAGAGTACGACAAGACTGAAGATGGATACGAGGACTCGGAGGATGACAATTATGACAGTGACTTTGATGAACTTTGTGACTGCGAGTACTGCGTACCACCAAACACAGAGGTAAATACCAATGTTGTCTTTTTCAATTCTTTGACATCTAGGTCACGCTAATCCAAGCAACTGGACTCAAAACAACCGAGAAGCTGTCTCGATTCTATTTTCCTTGTCTGGCTTTTCACCAATAAGTGGTATTAAGAGCTCACCTTACAAGAGACTGCAGAGTATCTCTTTCAGTCTGCTGTTAGAGCCCTTTACTCTACCAAGCAGTTGATCTGTCAGACTAATTTGTTTTTTAGAATTAGACCGATGATTGGATAGGACAAAGTAAGCTCAAGTGCTGTGTATGCTCTGTTGACACTGCACCAGCTGGAGCAGCTTCTAAAAGCCATCATTAAAACAACTCGCATACCGAGCTCTCAGACGTTCAAAAGCAATTATATGTCCATGTCTGTACCCAGATAACTTTGGAGGTTGGTCTACAGACATTTTTTATTTTATTTACAGGAACCAACAAAAGCACTACTCCCACAACTAAAATCCCACGATACTGGGAAGATCTGCGTGGTCATTGACTTGGATGAAACCTTAGTGCACAGCTCATTCACGGTAAGTTGATCAAAGCGTATGCACATTATCTGTTATCCACAGTTAGGCAATACATATAGTACTGCAAGGAATTTTTTTTTTTTAGATAGATAAAGATAAACAACCACAAAGGGAGTAGTTTAAATTTGTACATGGAACAGTTCCAATGTAAAACGGCACCCAGCCTTGGAATTTACAATGGCTGATATTCTGTTCAATCTGAAGTTTCCATCTTTTAGACCATGGGTGTCCAAAATATTCCACATAAGGCCGCAGTGGGTGGTGGATTTCATTCCAACAAAACAAGACGACACCTTTTCACCAATCTGGTGTCTTACAAGTGTAATCAGTTGATTGCCAGGTGTGGCTTGTTTTTGCAGAAACTTCATTCATTAAACTGTCTGTGCTCTTTTGGTAGGAACATAAACCAGCACCCACAGTGGTCTTTGAGGACTGGTTTGGACAACCCCGCTTTAGACTCTGTCATATACAGTGAAAAAAATAAGCATTTGAACACCCTGCTATTTTGGAAGTTTTCCCACTTAGAAATCATGGAGGAGTCTGACATTTTCATCGTAGGTGAATGTCCACTGTGAGAGAGATAATCTAAAAAGAAAAATCCAGAAATCACAATGCATGATTTTTTAACACTTTATTTGTGTGATCCAGCTACAAGTATGTATTTGAACACATGTCTATCAGCTAGAATTCTGACCCTGAAAGAACTGTTAGTCCGTTAAAAGTCCACCTCCACTCCATGTATTATCCTGAATCAGATGCACTTGTTTGAGGTCGATAGCTGCAGTAAGACACCTGTCCACCCGGTACAATCAGTAAGACTCATACTTGTTACATGGCCAAGACCAAAGAGCTGTCCAAAGACACCAGAGACAAAATTGTACACCTCCACAAGGCTGGAAAGGGCTATGGAGCAATTGCTAAGAAGCTTAGTTAAAAAAGGTCCACTGTTGGGGCCGTCATTAGAAAATGGAAGAAGCTAAACATTGACAGTCAATCTCAATCGGAGTGGAGCCCCATGTAAGATATCACCTCGTGAGGTCTCAATGATCCTAAGCAAGGTGAGGAATCAGCCCAGAACTACACAACAGGAGTTGGTCAATGACCCGAAAAGAGCTGGGACTACCGTTTCCAAGGTTACTGTTGGTAATACACTAGACGTCATGGTTTGAAATCATCCATGGCACGGAAGGTTCCCCTGCTTAAACCGGCACATGTCAAGGCCCGTCTTAAATTTGCCTATGACCATTTGGATGATGCAGATGATTCATTGGATTAAGTTTTGTGGTCAGATGAGAATAAAACTTTTTGATCATAGTTCCACTAACCGTGTTTGGAAGAAGAAGAAGAATGAGCACTATCTCAAGAACACCATCCCTACTGTGAAGCATGGGGGTAGTAGCATCATGCTTTGGGGGTGTTTTTCTGTGCATGGGACAAGACGAGTGCACTGTATTAAAGAGAGGATGACTGGGGCCTTGTATTGTGAGATTTTGGGAAACAACCTCCTTCCTTTAGTCAGAGCATTAAAGATGGGTCATGCCTGGGTCTTTCAACATGACAATGACCCAAAGTACACAGCCAGGAAAACCAAGGAGTGGCTTCTTAACAAACATAACAAGGTTCCAGCATGGCCCAGCCGGTCACCAGACCTAAACCCAATACAAAACCTTTGGAGGGAGCTCAAATTCCGTTTTTCTCAGCTACAGCCCAGAAAGATCCCTCCTGCAGTGTGTGCAAACCTGGTGAAAAACTACCAGAAACGTTTGACCTCTGTAATTGCAAACAAAGGGTACTCTACCAAATATTAACATTTGTTTTCTCAGGTGTTCAAATACTTATTTGCAGGTTTATCACAAAAATAAATTGTTAAAAAAAATCATATGTTGATTTCGGGATTTTTCTTTTTAGATTATCTCTCTTACATGCACCGACCAGGCATGAAAATCTCTCACCTTTCGGCAAAATTCGCCGTTTTGAAGTAAAAAAGGGTGACCTACGTGAATTGTGTAGATCCGAGGATACACTTTTTAAGGGGGGGGGCGTCGGGAGTAGGCATGTGCTGGTTACCAGTGTCACGGTTTACCATGGTATGAAACGTCGCGGTTTCAAAACCACTAAATGATCTGTCACACCGTAGTACGGGATTCGCTATTATTTTTCGTGTGTCAAAAATACAGCCAAAAGTGGTGTGGCGTGGCAGCGCTCACCCCTTTCCTGGTTTGTCGCTGTGTGTGTCAATGATGCTATTCCAGCGAACCCAAAACACAAGACGTACTTTTCTTCAATTTATTGAGCTCTCAAATTGTGGTAACTGAAATATACAAAATGAATACATTCAAAATGTTGTACAATAGCATTTTTCCATGTGTAAGTAGCTTCAACAGATTAGCACCATGAAAAAGTTCACCAAAAACAACACATTTGCCTTTCAAATTCAATTTAAAAATTAATTATAAACATACCAAGAAGAATGTTAGCCTAGGCTTAGCGAGGAGAGCAACTTCGTCGAGGTTTCAATTTAAGTCTCACAGCCGCTGAGTGAGGAACAAGCTTGAGGTGGAAAAAAGGATAGCGTCAGATATCGCTAATTGCGACAGATGATCTTGCCCTAAGCACAAATTCACGTTCGCTGGACGAGGAGAGGTCTCACTCCCAATATTTTTTTAGATGAATGCATTTGCCAGCATATTGAATTTGGTGGGTAACTTTCAATCCTTTTCATATTTTGCGGTATAACAAAGTTACTGCCATTTGTTGCGGCTTGCGTCAAACACTGCCACAGCTAGCCAAATCTCCGGTGAAAAAATAGCTCCTGTTAAGAGTCAAGCTTGTGTATTAAGCAGTAATTTAACAGAAGAAACACAAGCTTCTTTCTAATATCACTGTAATTGGTATTTCAGGGACGTGTGGCGCCTTTTTTTTCAGTGCGACATTCGTGCACAGTGTTGAACACCTAACTCGTTTAGCTTCAAAGTAGTTTCTAAATAAAACATGGCCAGCACAAGGTATATGTGTCTTTGGTGCCTCCTGCAGATTACTGAAACACAGTGTGTTTGGACAGAGCTCAATACAGTATTTTGTTGGGTTGCACAGTGTACCGGTGTTCGGCAATTCCTTGCTACGCGGCGAAACGTCCTAACCTTGCGCAAACATTCGCACCCATGTGCACATCAGTTAAAAGCAGTGTTGGGAGTAACGCCGTTATAAATAACGCCGTTACGTAACGGCGTTTTTTCAGTAACGGGGTAATCTAACTAATTACTTTTTCCGCCGTTACAACGCCGTTACTGTTACTGACGGTCAAAAGCGGTGCGTTACTTACTCTGAATAAATTGAAGAAACTACCAGCCGTGTCGAGTCGACTCTCTGCTCTGTTGATTTGTCATCCAAGACTTGGGGTGCGTGCAGGTTCGAGAATAGCGCACGTACTTCTGACTCCAAGCTGTTTGTCCCTGCTCATTCAATTAGACAATGCTTTCCAAAGTTTGGTAACGTTTCTGTGTTTGCTACACTTGATGCTTGCCTCGTTCCCATCTCCCACTGTCAGCCAGCAATAATTCTGCTTCCATCTTGAGGACGGCAGACGCTTTGAAGGTGACGTGAATTGTCGGGAAACGAGCCTACCTGAATGCCCCTCGAGAGATGCGATGGAAGTGATTGTGATTGGCTGAGGGTTAGAGTCATGTGTCGTGCTCAGCCAATTAGAGCCGGTGATTTCACAAGCAAACCGGAACAGCGCATGCGGCAAACACACACACGCAAAACAGATGCACAGGGTCGGGATGGCAGAGCATTCAGAAGAAAAATTGTCCTTTAAGAGGTGGAGATATAGACACTATTTCAAGTTTGTCGAAATGAAAGGAAAGAACCTGCATGTAATGTGTAATTTATGTCCCGGGGCAAAGCTTTTGTCGACATCTGTGGTAAGCAATTCAAATCTGCTGAAGCACCTAACAAGTTAACTACCAGTCTGTTCTTCTCTATTCCACTGACTCGAATACTGCTCAGAAAATTTCAAATTCTTTGACATACAACAAGTTATTTTTAAAGTAACGGAAATAGTTACTTTCCCTGGTAACTAGGTACTTTTACTATAGAGTAATTCAGCTACTAACTCAATTACTTTTTGGAAGAAGTAGTGAGTAATGTAACTAATTACTTTTTTTAAAGTAACGTGCCCAACACTGGTTAAATTTTTGTTTTTATTGAGTTTTTTTATTACCTTTTCATTCCCTCAAAAATACTTTTTGCATGTATCACCCTCCCATACTTTTAACCTTTTTTTTGTGGTAGCTTTAAAGCAGTTGACCACATTAGTCACTTAGTGTATTTAAACTGTCCTTATTTGATATAACTACATTAAAGTCTTTTTCTTAAGGCATTTTTTAGTATGTTCTGCCTGTAGGCCTATGCATCTAAACCAGTGGTGTCCAAACTATTCCATATAGAGCCGCAGTGGGTGCGGGTTTTTGTTCAAACCCATCATGAGGACAACCTTTCACCAGTCTGGTGTCTCACAAGTGTAATCAGTTGATTGCAGTCAGGTGCTGCTTGTTTTAGCACAAACATCATTGGTTAAACTGTCTGTTCTCGATTTGTAGGAACAAAAACCAGGACCCACAGCGGCCCTTGAGGACAGTTTTGGACACCCATGATCTAAACAAAACAAGTTGAGAGCGCACGGTAGTACTTTGGGTGTCAAATTCGCCTCATATAGGACGTTTCGCCGATGTAGACATTTTGGAAGAACGCCGGAACATACAGTATGTCCTCCCCACCCTTCTCATTTTTTTAACCCCTAACCCATTTTCATGCCTGACCTACGATGAAGATTTCAGACACCTCCATGATTTCAAAATGGGAGAACTTGCAAAATAGCAGGGTGTTCAAATACTTAGTTTCTTCTCTGTAATAATGGAAATGTCCATTAAGAGGTCTCTGTATTGTCATTCTTATTCCCAATGTAGCAACATAGCATAAACAGGACAGAAATGGACTCCACATTATTTTTTAACCAGCGACGCAACTTCTCTAAAATGATTCAGGATGCAAATTGTCACGTCTCCGAGCAGTGTGTTGCATTGGAATTATGTAATGGATTCCAAGTGAAACTAAGTCCCTCTGCGGTTACAGACTGTCCTTAAAAGATGTCACAGGATATTGCAACATGCCACGTGTAAATAGACAGCACGGATGGGGCAAAGTCGATTTTTACAACAGGCGAATAGAATCACTCGCTGTATATACCTACGCTGTTGACATGTTGGAAACAGATATTATTCATAGCTTTCCAGTAAAACAATTAAATAAATGGATAAAGAAATATTATACTTACCATAAAATGCCATACACTTTACTCAATGATTCCAAATGTACACCCCATAACACACTAAGGAAGACCTCCTGGAGAGTTAGAAAAATTCCTCCCTAAACACTAGTTTCTTCAATCGACACAAAAATAGGTGCAGACATCTATCATAACAGGCCACAAAAAAGTGGCAAGTACCTGCTTTTAAAAATAAAGTCCGCCATTTTTTTCTAGGTTGGTAAGTGTATCAAGACAGATGAGTTTACATTAAGTTGAAAGATCTTTTGCTTATGCATAGACTTCACTATTTGATGGAGGGAAACAAGGTGTGGGGCCGCTCCGTAGGGGGCCTTTTTCCAAAAACTTAAAAATTCAAATATTTTCAAAGTCGCAAGCAACCTAAAACCAAAACAGGCTCCTCACTTAGGCATACAGTTCTATATGAGTCTCCATGAGCAGCGGCATCATAAAATTCTAAGTCATTCCCCGATAAAATCCCGAATACTTATTTTTCATACGAGTATAACAAAACTTAAAATGGCTACAAAATTCTCATATTTGACAGTAGATGCACAAAATTCACCAAATGCACAGATAATCACCTACAGTATATTCACAGGATTAATAGCAAAATTTAACATATAAGGTTTTGCCCAAAATAGCGACTTACATTCTTTTACATTTATTTTTTAAGTTTTCAACAGCTAATAAATCAGTTTTCACATCAAAAACTTAATACTTGAGGAAAACATGCAGAATCATCTTAATTTTATTCAACAAAAGTAAATTTAGCATTTTTCTATATACAATCACAATTTATTCAGGTTGAATTCCAATGTAACTATTGCCTCAGCATGTCTTGCCTGCTATCTGGCTCTCGTCGTTTTAGATTGAAATGCAACATAAAATGAAACACCTAAAATCTGATTTTTTTTTTCTTATGGACGCAGAAATGTCTAAATTACTATTTTTTGGGGGGCCAAAAACCCGAAAGTTGGCCGAAAATTACCTGATTATTTGAATGTAGAGTTACGCTATTGTGTATGGATACAAAATCCAACATGGCGGCCATCACAAAACAAAGAGCTTTTGAAGTTGAAAATTCTTGCAAATAAATGCGCAAATCCCGAAATTTCTATAGATATGAATGTAAAACAGTAAAAATTCTTGGTTAAAAGCAAAAAAAAAGGGTAGTTATCATTCATTTTACGTAAATATTTCAAGCTAAAGATTTTTTTCATTCATATCATTTTTTTCACAACGTTTCAAAGTGCATGCATTGTGCTATTTTATATAATAATTACCTTGAATTCTCGACCAAATCACTCTTGAGACACTCCTGCCTGCTTGTATGCAATAAAACTTTTGTCCTGTTGCCACCTAAATCCGGCATTAGAACGCAGCGTGTGTTTAAGTTGTCTGTAGGAGCTGTCTCATCAACTGATAGATAGTGAAGTCTATGGCTTATGCCATCTTATGTGAGTTGAGGTTCTTGTCAAAGTTTGATGATCATATTACTTGTGGTAAAAGGACCTCTTTATTAAGTAAAAATTTGAATATATTTTCAAAAATTGTTGAACATGTAAATGTTTCTTTTTTTAACAGCCAGTGAACAATGCAGATTTCATCACCCCAGTTGACATTGATGGAACAATTCACCAGGTTGGTTTTTCACACACAGAGGACTTTATATGCTCAGTTCCTAACTTTATTTGGGATGACTTTGTGCAGAAATACAGTGATCCCTCACTACTTTGCGCTTCAAACTTCGCATACTCAGTCCATCGCGGATTTTTTCTGTTCCCAGCCTGTCGCGTAGTCTCACTCTACCTCCCTCCCTCCCTCCCACCCTCCCTCCCTTCCTTCTCTTTGTTCGTCAGAGAGTGAACTGGAGTTGTTTATTAAAGTAAACAATGATTGACAGACGGTTAAGCTTTGATCTTGCCTGAGACTTGACCTTCAAAGCGCCACATGCGTCAATCATTGTTTAACTTGTTAAACAGTTGGTGTGGCAACTCATTGTGTGTAAGTGGGAAACTGGAGTGGATTTGAGTGGACTCACTCAATGAAGCATTTAAAAAAGACAAGCATTTTTTTTGATTTTATAATATATATATATATATATATGTGTGTGTGTGTGTGTGTGTGTATGTATAATATATATTTTTATATATTTTATATCTATTTTTATTTTTATTTTTTTGTTTTTTTAAATGGATTGGGCATCTACTTTTTTGCTTGTTCATAAATAATTCTGTGGGAAAGTAATATGTTAAAAGTTATCATAATTATTACATTTAAAGTGCTCAAAAACCATTTACCTCTATTAAAATATGTATATATACATCGTTTTTTAAAAATTATACTTTGGGGAAAAAAGATGAAAAACATGTCTCATGTGTATCTCTTTCCAATGATAAATCTGCATGAATACATTGAACACACACACAAAAAAAAAAGACCGAGGGAACCCTGTACTCAATGTTTGACATCTGAACTAAAAATAAAGTCTGCCGGGCAGGCATACAATTGCAAGAATAATAATGAAAATGGCAGAAAAGGCTTTTTGCGTGTGCCCTAATCCAGCTGATGTACAAAAGATTTTTTTTTCCGGCACCGTTTTTATGAGAACCTTAGAACTATAAGTCTATTCTGGCCCACAATTTATATTTGTATTTCCTGATTATACTGCTGAATACTAAACTTGGCATTTTTTGTTCTCCTTTTTCTGTGTTTCCACTCAGGTTTATGTCTCAAAGCGACCCCATGTGGATGAATTCCTCAGGCGAATGGGAGAGATGTTTGAATGTGTTTTATTCACGGCGAGCCTTTCAAAGGTTGGTTCAAACTGAACAACGCATAGTTGACTGAGAAGAACTCGTTAGAAAATGTGTTATATACTATATGGGTAATGTGGCTCCTGCTATTTTGAACATCAATGCTTGGCGTGACTGGGATGTCATTCTGACGTTTGTGGGAGTTTTTATTGTTGACGACCCGCCACTGCCGGCAGCGTTAACACCAACAAATTCTTATAACAGTTGTGCTCCAATTTTACAACTAACGCAAACAGGCTTTTTTTGGTTGGGGGGTGTCTAAAAATATTTTTTCTTTTTTTCCAGCGGATTTGTTGCGTAAACATATACAGTGGTGCCTCGACATACTGTACGATCGCTTCGACACACAATCTTTTCCAGCTTCGTCAAGTTTTTAATCATTTATTTCAGAACTTGTGCAACACAATACGTCTACTGTCTGCCGCAGCTGACGCCAACAACAAAACATTAAGAGAAAGTAAAATCTCAACCGCACCTTTCACACTCTGTTATGTCAGCCACACAGTGCGTTCAGGTACAGCACGCAAAATACGTCCGCCACATTAGAACCCGATTCGTTATATTATTACAGGAATTATTATCATTATCATTCCGATTCTTATTTATAATTTCTTTGATTTGCGTTGTGTAATTGCCATTTGGAACAGTACCAGAAGTCGTTATTAAGGATTTAATGTAGGTTTTCGGGCTGTGGAACGAATTAATGGAATCATAATGTATTCTTACAGGGAAATCCTGCTCGACATACAACCATTTTTAATCCTGCTCAACATACAACCATTTTGAGTTACAAATAAGGTGCTGGAATGAATTAACTTCATATGTAGAGGTACCACTGTACTAATGTGTAGAGTTGTCCAATAATGACTTTTTAACCGTTAATCCAATAATGTCCAACTCCAGAAATCCGATACCGATATCAAACCTATACCAATACAGTGGGGCAAATAAGTGTTTAGTCAACCACTAATTGTGCAAGTTCTGCCACTTGAAAATATTAGAGAAGCCTGTAATTGTCAACATGGGTAAACCTCAACCATGAGAGTCAGAATGTGGAAAAAAAAAACAGAAAATGATATTGTTTGATTTTTAAAGCATTTATTTGCAAATCATGGTGGAAAATAAGTATTTGGTCAATACCAAAAGTTCATCTCAATTCTTTGTTATGTACCCTTTGTTGGCAATAACGGAGGCCAAATATTTTCTGTAACTCTTCACAAGCTTTTCACACACTGTTGCTGGTATTTTGGCCCATTCCTCCATGCAGATCTCCACTAGAGCAGTGATGTTTTGGGGCTGTCATTGGGCAACACGGACTTTCAACTCCCTCCACAGATTTTCTATGGGGTTGAGATCTGGAGACTGGCTAGGCCACTCCAGGACCTTGAAATGCTTCTTACAAAGCCACTCCTTTGTTGCCCTGGCTGTGTGTTCTGGATCATTGTCATGTTGAAAGACCCAGCCACGTCTCATCTTCAATGCCCTTGCTGATGGAAGGAGATTTTCACTCAAAATCTCTCGATACATGGCCCCATTCATTCTTTCCTTTACACAGATCAGTCGTCCTGGTCCCTATGCAGAAAAACAGCCCCAAAGCATGATGTTTCCACCCCCATGCTTCACAGTGGGTATGGTGTTCTTCGGATGCAATTCAGTATTCTTTCTCCTCCAAACACGAGAACCTGTGTTTCTACCAAAAAGTTCTATTTTGGTTTCATTTGACTATAACACATTCTGCCAGTCCTCTTCTGGATCATCCAAATGCTCTCTAGCGAACCGCAGATGGGGCTGGATGTGTACTTTCTTCAGCAGGGGGACACGTCTGGCAGTGCAGGATTTGATTCCCTGGCGGCGCATTGTGTTACTGATAGTAGCCTTTGTCACTGTGGTC
The DNA here is from genome assembly GCF_030265065.1 of Corythoichthys intestinalis. Lineage (NCBI taxonomy): Eukaryota > Metazoa > Chordata > Actinopteri > Syngnathiformes > Syngnathidae > Corythoichthys > Corythoichthys intestinalis. Next base: position 13,641,101 of record NC_080406.1, on the reverse strand, counting down.
CCAGATCTCTGTAGGTCATTCACTAGGTCCCCCCGTGTAGTTCTGGGATTTTTGCTCACCGTTCTTGTTATCATTTTGACGCCACGGGGTGAGATCTTGCATGGAGCCCCAGATCGACAGAGATTATCAGTGGTCTTGTATGTCTTCCATTTTCTAATAATTGCTCCCACAGTTGATTTCTTTACACCAAGCGTTTTACCTATTGCAGATTCAGTCTTCCCAGCCTGGTGCAGGTCTACAATTTTGTCTCTGGTGTCTTTCGACAGTTCTTTGGTCTTGGCCATAGTAGAGTTGGAGTGTGACTGACTGAGGATGTGGACAGGTGTCTTTTATACCGATAATGAGTTAACACAGGTGCCATTAATACAGGTAACGAGTGGAGCCTCGTTAGAAGAAGTTAGACCTCTTTGATGGCCAGAAATCTAGCTTGTTTGTAGGTGACCAAATGCTTATTTTCCACTCTAATTTGGAAATAAATTCTTTAAAAATCAAACAATGTGATTCTCTGTTTTTTTTTGTCCACATTCTGTCTCTTATGGTTGAGGTTTACCCATGTTGACAATTACAGGCCTGTCTAATCTTTTCAAGTAGGAGAACTTGCACAATTGGTGGTTGACTAAATACTTATTTGCCCCACTGTACATGTGATCGCGAACTTAAGATATTATGGCTACTTGCATTGTGATGCTCCACTGGATGCTTTAATAATGATAATGCTCACATAGTTCAAGTATCTTGGGGTCTTGTTCACGAGTGAGAGTGGCAGATCAACAAGCGGATTGGTAAAGAGTCTGCAGTAATGCGGACTCTCTATCGGTCCGTTGTGGCAAAGAAGGAGCTGAGCAAAAAGGCGAAGCTCTCGATTTACCGGTCGATCTATGTTCTTACCCTCACCTATGGTCACAAGCTGCGAGTCGTGACCGAAAGGACAAGACCCTGGATACAATCGGTCGAAATGAGTTTCCTCCACAGGGTGTCTGGGCTCTCCCTCAGAGATAGGGTGAGAAGCTCGGTCATCCGGGAGGGATTGAGAGTTGAGGCACGACTCTTCTACGTTGAGTGGAGCCAGCTGAGGTGGCTCAGGCATCTGATTCGGATGGCTCCTGGATGCCTCCCTGGAGAGGTGTTCCGGGCATGTCCCACTGCTGGGAGGCCCTGAGGACGACCCAGGACACACTGAAGGGACTATGTCTCTTGACTGGCCTGGGAAAGCCTTGGGATCCCGCCAGAGGAGCTCATTGAAGTGGCTGGGGAGAGGGAAGTCTGGGCTTAGCTGCTAAAGCTGCTGCCCCAGCGACCTGAGCCTGTATTAAACGGTAAATAGTGGATGGATGGATGCTCACATAACAAATCCCAAGCACCTTAGTTTGGTTAATAAGCATAACTGCTGTGCTAAACTGTGACCAGCCCTTGCACAAAAGCAGAGGGCTTTTACATTCACTTTGAAGGCGACATGCATATTGGCCGAAAAACCGATGTCGATATCATCCAATATCATTTTAAAATACTTTTATCGGCAGATAGTATCATGATAATATCGGACAACTCTACTAATTTGATTAATATAAAAGTTGAAAATAGATATAGCTAGCTAGCTATATACTGGAGATGCTAGTGGACAGCTAGTGCTCAGCGGTCAACTGTTTGGTGCATCCATGCTTCAAATGCAAGCAATGTGCAGTGTGAAAAGGTCCTGCTGCAACGCAAAAGACGATGGAGCCCCCGTCGTGCTTCCAAATCAAATGTGTTATTTTTATTATTGAGCTCCTGACCAGTCGGTTCCTCTTATTATTTTTAACAGTATGCTGATCCCGTGTCAGACGTCTTGGACAAATGGGGAGCTTTTAGAAGTCGTCTCTTCAGGGAGGCATGCGTCTTCCACAAAGGGAATTATGTCAAAGACTTGAGCCATTTAGGGAGAGACCTCAACAAAGTCATCATCATCGACAACTCCCCGGCCTCCTACATCTTCCACCCGGACAATGCGGTATGCTTTTGATAAATTATTTCCTAAAGGAGGACATCATCTATTCCTTACGTGTCCAACCGATTCCACAAAGGGCCGCAATGGGTGCAGGTTTTCATTTCAACTGATCCAGGTTTCTGCTGAAACAAGCAGTACCTGACTGAAATCAACTGCTCTGATAAGAAAACCAGACTGCTGAAAAGGTGTCCTCTTCATGGGTTGAAATGAAACCCTGCACTCATTGAGACCATTTGTGGAATCTGTTGGGTACCTACGATCTATTCTAAACCTTTGAATCCTGCAGGTTCCTGTCGTATCCTGGTTTGACGACACCTCAGATAGCGAGCTCCTTGACCTGATCCCGTTTTTTGAAAGACTAAGCAACGTAGACGACATCTACGATGTTCTGAAGGAACAGAGGTCACTGGGATGAAAGGAATTATCAACACAGGTGTTGTTGCGTTGAACTTGCTCTCATTAGAGCAACCAGGAATTGGTTTAAAACAAGGACCCAAAAAGCACAAAGCAAGAGCTTGCTGTTAAGTCTTTTTGCCTTGGGGCCAAGTGGGGCAGCCACCTGCCACATCCAGCAGATGGTGCTATGATGGCTAAAACAAGCAGGGAATGTATGCTGTGAGAAGTTCTGTATTAAGACATTGCAAGATGTTATTTAAACCATGTTTCTATACAAAATATGTGCTTTAGAGCAATTTTCAATAATGATAGTTGCAATGCATGTGCATTTTGGAGGGAAAACTTTCAAACAAAACAATGGGTTATGCTGTGGACAAATAAAACAGCTATGTACCAGTAATTACTAGGATTTTTACTAGAACTACAGTGGAAGGAAGGCAACATTAGTTTGTACTTGGTTTACAGTAGATTTGGTGTAAAAAAAAATTTTTTTTTCATGTTATCATTTGTCGTGTGCTTGGGGAACTAATCACGTGTGATGCTTGCGTGTACAAGCACTCGGACTTGAATTATTGTTATATCATGTGTAATATTCAATGTGGATTTTTTTTTTTTTTTTTTTAATCTCGTTTTAATAGTGTATACGCATTTCAAGACTGTTAATTCACCATTAAACATTCTTACTTGTAATTATAACAATGTAATGATGAAGTAAAATCACAACTTCAAAACAACTTTTTTTTTTTTTTTTTAATTATTTAACTTTGAATCATTTAAGCATGTAATTTCAAAATAAATACAGAATATAATACTGGGTAGGCTACAAACACCAGAACAAAGTAAACGAGGAACATTATTGCTGTTGTTCCTTACTAACAAGTGAAGGAGTCAATGTAACAGATAGAAAATATGATTATGGAATAAGAAATATCAGGCACATTAACAAATAGAACCCTTTTGCCCTGGATGAGACGAGTTCCCTGTGCCTGAAGCTGATTTTTTATAATTTCTCAGCATTTAAACCATTGAAGGAAAACTACACCTTCAATCTTCAAATACCCCAAACATATCCTGAGATCAGATGTGGACTGTGTGTTCCCCCAAGAGCAAGTGACTGTGCGCTGGATCCGGCGTCAGCTCACCAGATCCACATAGCAATCATGCCCGCTGAACATCAGTGCGCCAGATGTGTCATCAATCTGACAGTCCAAATGATAGGTTACGCACTTGTCAGGGGTGGATCGTGCAGACCGAACGCACTAAAAATCTGAAATTTGACGGTCGACGTGTGATGACACAACCGCGCGCACCCTGTAGGCGGGCATCCGCGGCGACACTAAACAGGAAAACACGCAGGATTCAGGACATGTCATCCCGGCGTATGGAATTTTTTTTTGGTAAGTGCTTTATTCAAAGTCATAATTGAGTTTTGAAGTCACTTCTGGAGTGCTAAACAACTTATTCAATCGAGCATTAATAAAATGGCCGGTGTATTTATGTGATCTGCCATGTCTGCAAGTTAAGTAATTCAAATTTTGTTGCAAAACAACTAGGGCTGTCAAAATTATCGCGTTAACGGGTGTTAATTTTTTTAATTAATCATGTTAAAATATTTGACGCATTTAACGCACATGCCCCGCTCAAACAGATTAAATGACAGTAAAGTGTCATTTCGACTTGTTACTTGTGTTCTTTGGTGTTTTGCCGCCCTCTGCTGGCGCTTGCGTCCGACTGATTTTATGGGTTTCAGCACCATAATTATTATTGGCATCAACGATGGTGAGCTCTAGTTTATTTTTTGATTGAAAATTTTACATACTTATTAAAACGAAAACATTAAGAGGGGTTTTAATATAAATTTTTTATAACTTGTACTAACATTTATCTTTTAAGAACTACAAGTCTTTCTATCCATGGATCGCTTTAACAGAATGTTAATAATGTTAATGCCATCTTGTTGATTTATTGTTATAATAAACAAATACAGTGCTTATGTACAGTATGTTGAATGTATATATCCGTCTTGTGTCTTATCTTTCCATTCCAAATATAATTTACAGAAAAATATGGCATATTTTATAGATGGTTTGAATTGCGATTAATTACGATTAATTAATTTTTAAGCTGTGATTAACTCGATTAAAAATTTTAATCGTTTGACAGCCCTAATAACAACATATGGAGGGAGAAAGCATTTACTCTGTGTTGCTGTAAATGTTTCAATGTTTGAACACTATTATTCAAAGTAAGCCCATCCTCCTTGTGTTTTTGTATTTGTGTCACAGCCTTGATTGCAGAAATGGATGAGCCTGGGACAAGGTGCCGCTGATCAGCGTCAGCAGCTTACTTAAACCAGTCCTTGGGCTCACATCATCACCAGATCAAAAACTCACCTACGTGACTTTCAACTGATTCTTGGAATCCTTATACTAGTGATGACTAATGAAGCTTCTTGTGAAGTTCCGAACCACTAGGCCAAATTGATTCGAAAATAAGTTCAGTTCATGAAACTTCATAACCAGTGACATCTCCTGGCAAAAGTTGGAACTGCAGGGGCTCACAAGCCGTCTTTCCTTTGAAACGTGATGTACACAGGAAAGCTGATTTTGATGTGCTACTTCGTCATCCTCTGACAATAATCGCCTAAATCACTTTATTTTGGGTTTTCCTTTTAATTTTTGTAGGAAACATGAAATACTGAACCAAATTCTCATGACACTGTATTGATTATTAATTCAATTTTATTTGAATAATCTATTTGACCAAGGATGTTGCCATTTTTTGCAGAGGTAGACAGCATATTGAGGAAATGTTCAAGGGGGAAAAAAGTAAATCTTTGTCCAAATATGGCTAAGGCGAATATTTTAAGAGGGTGACTATTTACAAATAAAGACTTATGAATGTTGTATTGAGTTTATTTTGTCTACACTTATACTAGTCCTTCTCAAAAAATAAGCATATTGTGATGAGGTTCATTATTTTTTGTAATGTACTGATAAACATTAGACTTTCATATATTTTAGATTCATTACACACAACTGAAGTAGTGCAAGCCTTTTATTGTTTTAATATTGATTTTGGCAAAAAAAAAAAAAAAAAAAGTCAAGAAAAACCAAAAATCACTATCTCAAAAATTTGCATATTTCATCCGACCAATACAAAAAAGTGTTTTTTAATACAAAAAAAGTCAACCTTCTATTAATTATATCAGCTATGCACTCAATACTTGGTCGGGAATCCTTTTGCAGAAATGACTGATTCAATGCAGCGTGGCATGGAGGCAATCAGCCTGTGGCACTGCCGAGGTGTTATGGAGGCCAGGATGCTTCGACAGCGGCCTTAAGCTCATCCACAGTGTTGGGTCTGGTGTCTCTCAACTTCCTTTTCACAATATCCCACAGATTCTCTATGAGGTTCAGGTCAGGAGAGTTGGCAGGCCAATTGAGCACAGTAATGCCATGGTCAGTTAACCATTTACCAGTAGTTTTGGCACTGTGAGCAGGTGCCAGGCCATGCTGAAAAATGAAACATTCATCTCCATAAAGCTTTTCAGCAGATGGAAGCATGAAGAGCTCCAAAATCTCCTGATAGCAAGCTGCATTGACCCTGTCCTTGATAAAACACAGTAGACCAACACCAGCAGCTGACATGGCACCCCAGACCATCACTGACTGTGGGTACTTGACACTGGACTTCAGGCATTTCCTTCTCCCCCAGTCTTCCTCCAAACTCTGGCACCTTGATTTCCGATTGACATGCAAAATTTGCTTTCATCTGAAAAAAGTACTTTGGACCACTGAGCAACAGTCCAGTGCTGCTTCTCTGTAGTCCAGGTCAGATGCTTCTGCCGCTGTTTCAGGTTCAAAAGTGGCTTGACCTGGGGAATGCGGCACCTGTAGCCCATTTCCAGCACACGCCTGTGCACGGTGGCTCTGGATGTTTCTATTCCAGACTCAGTCCACTGTTTCTGCAGGTCCCCCAAGGTCTGGAATCGGCCCTTCTCCATAATCTTTCTCAGGGTGCGGTCACCTCTTCTGGTTGCGCAGCGTTTCCTGCCACACTCTTTCCTTCCCACTGAGGTACCTTGATACAGCACTCTGGGAACAGCCTATTCGCTCAGAAATTTCTCTTGCTTGAGGGTGTCAATGATGGCCTTCTGGACAGCAGTCAGGTCGGCAGTCTTGCCCATGATTGCGGTTTTGAGTAATGAACCAGGCCGGGAGTTTTTAAAAGCCTCAGGAATCTTTCGCAGGGGTTTTGAGTTAATTTGTTGATTCAGATGATTAGGTTAGTAGCTTCTTTAGAGTACCTTTTCATTATATGCAGATTTTTTGAGATAGGAATGTTTTGATTTTTCTTGACCTGACCCAGCGCTGATGTTTGTTTTCTTCGGTGCGGATGACTGGCCTTTTCCCAGTCCATGATGTGTTTTTTTCCCTTTTGCAGTGATCGGTGATGGCTGATTTGTGACATTCTTGTTGTGCTTGTTCTTTTATTGCCCTTGTTTGTCTCATTGTTGTCTCCTTATCATATTCCTTCTTGTGTTCCATTTTTCTTGTATTTATTGCATGATTTGCATGGAATCAAATCAAATCATACATCGGGGAGACAGGGAGGAGCTTCATTACAAGAAACACCGGTGACTCTCTGACGATGGCTGAAGTCTCCACCGAAACATGTCAGGTATTTAAACCACCATTAACTACTGTCTGAGATAAAAGAAAAATTCGACTGACTTATGAATGTTTTTTGTGTCACTGATGTGAGCGATTTGGGGGGGGGGGGTATGGGGGGGTTACTGAGTACATTATTATCAGCACAGTTTTTGGATTAAGTCGATTTCTTGTTTTTGCTAACAACTTCACATTTAGAAAATACTCGCTCACAGGGAATAGTTGATGCTGGTGTGAATAAAAATGTTTTGCTAAATGGAAAAAATGAGGGTACACTTTCTAATGGTTCTGCCAGTAAATGAGTCGGTTTTCGGCTCTTCCCAGGGGTAGAACAGTAAAGTATCGCTGCAAGTGACTCCCGACTGAGTTTGGGCCATTGTTCAAAATGACACTGGGGGGGATCTGTTTTACGAAATTTGGCCAAAATTTGCAGTACATCTGATCTGGCCCATGTCTGCTCCAGTTATATTTTGCTATCTGGGTCCTCCCTCACTACTCCGCACAATGCATAAGTGCTTTTTGAACAGAGGTGTGCACACTTCAATAAATCAGACCACTATGTATCACCACTTAATTTATTGAAATCATAACATTTTAAATGTTCACACACAATATTATTTACATTACATTGCCAAGTGATTTCAGAGTGTTACTTACTGGAAGTTCAAAAGAAGACGAACTGACAAACTAAATGTAAGTAGTATATACCAAGTCGGAATTTTTGTTTCTAAAAGGCAATCACACACTTAAAGGGTATGTAGCGGCAAAGGGGGTGTGAGACATCAATAGAACCGTTATGTGCCAAGATAACAAATATTGATAAAGTTAACAAAAAAATCAATCACATTAATGAGCAATTATCGAAAATAGATCAAAAATGACGAACATTTCCGAAAGTGTTCCGGAAACAGCCGAATGGGGCGGAGACGTCACGACAAGTGATTGACAGTCGAGGCGGAGCCAGGGGCCATTGTTTTTTTAACGACGAGAGAGTAGCGTTGGGGTTTGTTTGACCAAAACATCACAAAAATGGTTCATCACTGCTGTGCTATGTGGCGTACAAATAGTTATTTATCGGAATATAGTATCCATGAGTTCCTGAATGCGAAAAAAAAAAGCAGGACTACACAGACAATGGGTAAAGTTCGTCCGTGCAAAGAGGGCTAATTTTCTAGACACAGCCTCCAGCACGCTTTTCTGTGGTGCGCATTTTCCACCTGAAAGCTTCTCGAACTATGGACAAGTGAAATCGGGTTTTGCTAAAAGATTGCTGCTCAAAGGAGATGCGGTGCCGACCATACAGGCGCAGCCACCTAAATGTCCCGAGATATAAAGAAAGAGGACGATGACTGGTAAAGGAGGCTAAAGCTAAGCAAAGGAGGGGAGCAGCCAAGCTCGAAATGGCCAGAGTGAGTACTCTTTTATAATAAAAAAATGTCACACATTGGATACAGGACTGGACACATGTATAAATTATTGTTCGTAAAATACATAGAGCAGATCCTCTGATCCCATTCATATTTGTGTCTGTTGGCAGAGCGAAAAGCTATGATAGCGCAATAAATGATAATTATTCTATGCATTCCTTTATTTTGCAGTCACGGTGTATCAGCTTCACAAAAAGAAATGCAAAAAAATCATTGGTGTTTCCCACACGATCTGCTGCCGATGTTTCATCAGTGTCATTGCTCCCCTCAATAACCGTTTCATTACGCTGCATTGGCGTTCGTTTGGGCTCAAATTGGTAACCTAAAACACCGATTAAAGCCTCGTAACTCTCCTCGTCACCATTAGATGAACATTCGTTACGTCCTTCTACGTCGGATTCGTCGCTGAAACTAGAAACGAAATTGTCTGCCATCATCGCCGCCATTCAGTATTAAAGCACTGAGCCTTTTTCTTGTTGACGAAACACCCCTCACTGTCAATTCTGAATTCTCTTTTATTGACAACGAGGGGTGCTTCTTCATGAGGGAACCTGGAATCTGTGCAGGACGAACACAATGCATCAGCATAAACAGCTCAAAACACCCCTAATTCTCCCCTCACTAGAAGGAATTATATTGATGCAGACAGGCGCTGCCCCCCTAGTGGCCGGTGGCACTCTCTTCACTTGTCGTGACGTCACGCACACAATCTGCCAGATCTCGGGCACCGGTCGTTTTAGCTTGACAATCGAGCCAAATTTCTCTCATTTTCTTGTGTGTAATTACACGAAGTGGTATGATATGAATACAAAAGGCATGCGTTTATGGATAAATGATGGAATATTAAAAATTTCCCAGGGCACTACATACCCTTTAAAATGCATGGCACTGTACCTGAGCCATTTACCACTCGTACAATGTCAGTAGTGTGACAAATATAAGTCTGAAGGTTGACGACAGCCAAAATCTTTCAAGGGTTACCTGTGAAATATAAGCAGAGAGAATTGGAATTTAACTCACTCATTCAAATTGATCTTATTCCGTCTAAATACAAACGTTCATCCATTGCCTAAACATGAAGTGTTTTCATTTAAAAGTCATGTTCTTTACAAACTGGATGTGTTCTCTCACACGTTTCCATAGTTCAGCGTCGCGTGAGCTCTTTCCCGCCTGACCTACATAGTCTACAAATAGATTACAACTTTTTAACCCATGGCAATTTACAAAATGTGGCACTCTCACATCCAAAACATTTCCTCTATTTTTAAGCGCCACATGGGAGGCCAGGCCACACTCGACACCCTTTCACAATTTCCTACCATGCAACTTTTCCCTTAGCCTGCATATGATATTTTTGGAGCATGAGGAGTCACCGTAAATTCCACACAAAAAAGCGCAACAGACTGTAAGCCTCACCATGAAAATGCACTAAAACGCAAGAAGAAGAGGTTTTTGTGCCATTGCTGTGCACATAAACCTGTTTGCGATGTCATATTAAAAAATAAATAATGTCAAAATAAAAATCCCATCACTTACTCAACACTCGCAGTTGAGCTGAGCTCTTGGCTTTTCCGCAAGCGAAGCACACAACTCCGCTCATACCAGTGGAGGTTTGCCTGAGGATCAGCTTGTGGACCGTGCCCAGCTTCTCCAAGCGCACCTGAGCCGACGGGTGTAGAGTTTCCCCGTTCAGGCTCCAGGTTGGCCGCTTCTGAACAGGCACAGACACTTCGCATTCCAAGCAGGCTTCACCGGGTGCCGTGACCTCCACGTCTTGCAGCTCTCGGACCATCAGCACAGTCTGAGCTGTGTTCATGCATCAAAGTGAGGGGTTTATTTTTTTTCATTCGAGTACATATTGACATCTAGTGGTGGGAAAAGGAACCGTTTCGGTAACACTTTAAAATAACTACCTGTTATAACAACTTAATATATCATTAGTAAACTGTTAATAAATGACTTATTGATGACTTGTTAAGTGTTTGTTAATCATTTATAATGATGCTTTATGAAATAAATGACCTGTTAACTGCATTTCAATTATTTGTACTTACACTTTATAAATTTGTAATATACCAATAAAAGGCTATGAGAAACTTACTAACTAATGACTTATTAAGTATACGCTGATAGTTTGTTATTGGGATGATAATCTAAAGTTGCAACCACTCCTCATGTCTTGATTGTTAGTAAATGAGGAATAAGTACAACTTTAGAATAACGTCCCGAAAACATATACCGTATAAGGTTATAACTTATACAGTGGGGCAAATAAGTATTTAGTCAACCACCAATTATGCAAGTTCTCCTACTTGAAAAGATTGGAGAGGCCTGTAGTTGTCAACATGGGTAAACCTCAACCACGAGAGACAGAATGTGGAAAAAAAAAAATCACATTGTTTGATTTTTAAAGAATTTATTTCCAAATTATAGTGGAAAATAAATATTTGGTCACCTACAAACAAGCAAGATTTCTGGCTGTCAAAGAGGTCTAACTTTTTCTAATGAGGTCTAACGGGGCTCCACTCGTTACCTCTATTAATGGCACCTGTTTTAACTCATTATCGGTATAAAAGACACCTGTCCACAAACTGAGTCGGTCACACTCCAAACTCCACTATGGCCAAGACCGAAGAGCAGTTGAAGGACACCAGAGACAAAATTGTAGACCTGCACCAGGCTGGGAAGACTGAATCTGCAATAGGTAAAATCCTTGGTGTAAAGAAATCAACTGTGGGAGTCATTATTAGAAAATGGGAGACATACAAGACCACTGATAATCTCCCTCGATCTGGGGCTCCATGCAAGATCTCGCCCCGTGGCGTCAAAATGATAACAAGAACGGTGAGGTAAAAATCCCAGAACCACAAGGGGGACCTAGTGAATGATCTACAGAGAGCTGGGACCACAGTAACAAAGGCTACTATCAGTAACACAATGCGCCGCCAGGGACTCAAATCCTGCACAGCCAGACGTGTACCCCTGCTCAAGCCAGTACACGTCCAGGCCCGTCTGCGGTAAGCTAGAGAGCATTTGGATGATCCAGAAGAGGACTGGGAGAATGTGTTATGGTCAGATGAAACCAAAATAGAACTTTTTGGTAGAAACACAGGTTCTCTTGTTTGGAGGAGAAAGAATGCTGAATTGCATCCGAAGAACACCAAACCCACTGTGAAGCATGGGGGTGGAAACATCATGCTTTGGGGCTTTTTTCTGCAAAGGGACCAGGATGACTGATCTGTGTAAAGGAAAGAATGAATGGGGCCATGTATCGAGAGATTTTGAGTGAAAATCTCCTTCCATCAGCAAGGGCATTAAAGATGAGAGGTGGCTGGGTCTTTCAGCATGACAATGATCCCAAACACACAGCCAGGGCAACAAAGGAGTGGCTTTGTAAGAAGCATTTCAAGGTCCTGGAGTGACCTAGCCAGTCTCCAGATCTCAACCCTATAGAAAATCTGTGGAGGTGAGTTAAAAGTCCGTATTGCCCAACGACAGCCCCAAAACATCACTGCTATAGAGGAGATCTGCATGGAGATATGGGCCAAAATACCAGCAACAGTGTGTGAAAAGCTTGTGAAGAGTTACAGAAAAGGTTTGGCCTCCGTTATTGCCAACAAAGGGTACATAACAAAGTATTGAGATGAACTTTTGGAATTGACCAAATACTTATTTTCCACCAGGATTTGCAAATAAATTCTTTAAAAATCAAACAATGTAATCTTCTGTTTTTTTTCCCCCACGTTCTGTCTCTCATGGTTGAGGTTTACCCATGTTGACAATTACAGGCCTCTCTAATATTTTCAAGTGCCAGAACTTGCACAATTAGTGGTTGACTAAATACTTATTTGCCCTACTGTATATGTTAAATATGAGAAAATATAGTAATATATCTAAACGACTTACCCTCCACGGTCAGTTTTGCCGAGCACGTGTACTGCCCGACCTGCATGCTGTAGGTGCCCGCATCGTCGAGCACCACCTGCTGGATGATCAGCTTGCGGTAGCAACCCTCGCTGCTGATCTCAAAACGTTCTGAAGGCAGGATGACGTTGCTGCCTTTGTACCAGCGGATGCTGCATCGCGGGTTGGACACAGTGCAGTCTAACATCACGCGGGTCTTCTCCAGTGCCGTCTTGTCCTGCAGAGGTTTAACGATGCTCAGGGGAATTTCTGGAAATTGATGTTGGCATTTAGGTTAGAGCTTGTGACATTGACAACCCTCGCCTATGATTAAAATTTTTTTTTTTTACCTTTCACCTGCAGTTTAGCAACAGAGGTTAAATGTCTGGCAACAAATTTGATCTCACCAGAGTCCTCTGGTCGTACATTGCACATGAGAAGAAAGTGTTTGGTCCCTGCAATGTGAAGAACATTAAAGGCAATATACAGTATGAAAGGGAACTCTCATTACAATGAAAACTTAATGCTTAGGCCTCAACTTTTTTCAACCTTCATTTTAAACAATTATTTGAAACCTAAACTAAGGCTTAAAACTATCTTTTGAAAGACAAAATATGGTTCGAAATACAATCCAGGCTTGAAACCATTCTCTGAAACTCTATTTGGAAATCCCGGCTATCGTTCGAACCTCACAATTGCTGTTTAAAACCATAGTCTTAAAACCTTTTTTGAACCCTGATTTTAAAACATACACCATGTCTAAAACATTGAACCAAACTTTTGCTCACCATACCATGTTTCAGACCTGAACCCTGGCTTACAACCCAATTTTGGAACCAAACCCTGCCTTTTAGCCCTAACATGAAAACACTAACCCTTCTATTAAAACCATGGATTGACTTGAAAGCCTAGTTCAAAAAGTAAAGCATCATTTAAAACCTTCACTGAAGTAAAAATCCTCATCCAAATTTGAAATTATATTTTAAAGCCGTAACCCTAATCATGAATTTGAAATCCCGACCCCCATCATCGTTTGTTACTCTCAATTTAAATGGAATTTGTAAAACGTACACAGGGTTACTGACTTCATTTAACTGACTAGCATTGCCATAATCCATTTGTTTCCTTTTCACAATGTCATGTGCCTCATTCCTCCTCACTTCTACTGACCTTCCTGTCTGGTCTTGATGGTACTGGTCGGATGAATCATCGCCCCATTTTTGTACCATTCTCCTGGCACGTCCTCCACTGAGATCTCACAAACAAATACGGCGTTCTGATCTTCCGCGATGTTTAAATCCTCCAGGCCTTGTATGACCAGCAGCTCCCGTTCTGGAAATTGATGAATATAAACACTGTATAATAATACATTGTATTATGAGCGCACAGCATTACTTTCCTGTTCCATCAACTAAAGTCTATGTTGCATTTTAGAGACCGCATATAGTGTAACTCCCAGTGCCCCGATTACTATTCCTGTATTACTGTTGGTTGAGAATACCAGCAGATGGCAGTGTTGAGAAGCTGGTTAGGGTTAGCGTTGTGAGATGATAGTACCACCGCAAAATAAATGGTAAATGGTGTTATACTTATTTAAGTCTCCAAAAGTTCTACCATCATGACCAACATTAAAATACACTAGCACAGCAGGGTTGAATATGGAGAAACAAACAAACAAAAACAAAAAAATTGCGTGATGAAACTTTTCAAGGGGAAAAAAAAAGCACATGAATTCAGTCATATTACAAGATCAACACCATAGGCGGAGTTTGACTTTTGGGGCAGGGGGGCACAACATGTTGATGACCCCGAAACGCAGTGTCAGGAATAAAATTAACTTACAAGAATATAAATTGACACTTCAAATTAAAAAAAAGTTGCTTCAATAGAAAAAAAAAAAATTGTTTCAATCAAAACATATATTTTCAATAAAAAAAAGTCGTTTCAATTAAAAAAAAAAAAAAAAAAAAAAAAAAAAAAGGTATTTGAATCCAAAAATAAATTTGAAACTAAAAAATTCATGTGAAAGCTATTTTTCTTTGAATTTTTTTTTTTTTTTTTTTTGATTAGAGTCGGGGGTTTTTTTTGTTTTGTTTTGATTGAAGCAACTTTTTTGATTGAAGTAATGTTGATTTGTGTTTGAGCCACATTTTGGCTAGGACATTTTTGTCTTTATTATTCAATCAAAAAATTTTTGCTTCCAAAAATACATATTTTCAAATCACTTAAAAGAAAAATTTCAATCATAGAAAACATTTTTGAATGCGAAAAAAATATTCGAGATAGAAACATTTGCATTTGAACACTTAATTTTTCATTGAAAAAGTTTTCCTTGATTGAAGCAATCCTTTTTGTGTTTGGGCCGTATTATGGGTAGGACATTTGTGTCTACATCATTCAATCCTAAAAAAGGTGCTTCAATTAAAAAAACTATTTTCAATCAAAGAAAAAAATCATTTGAAAAATATAATTGCCCTCCCCTAATTTGTTGTTTTCTTTTGTGAAAATTATATGCTAAGCAAATGACCGTCTAAGGTGCTAGTCACATGATCTGTTAAAAAAATAATTTTGACACATTGTAAAAATATATTTTTTTGTTCATTTGATTCATTTTTGTCGCAGTTTTATTGCTTTACATCTTTTATATACTGGTATATAGAAAAGTCAATTTCATGCAATGACACTTTCCGGCCACCAGGGGGCCCTGGACCCCTTAAAATCCGCTTATGATCAACACACTGCCAAAAATGTAAAAAAAAAAAAAAAAAATAATAATAATAATAATAATAGAAAGTTGAACTATTATCATTTCCCCAAAATAGTACCTAAGGGCAAATATCGAATATCCAATATCAAAATATTTTACGAAAAGAGATAATCCTAAATTGAGCAACAATAATGTTTTATTATTTGAAACATTTGCAATTCATTTGCAGTAGATAAATTATTATTATTATTATTCTCTAATATTTTGATATATATTTTTTTCAAAGTTATCTTACTAGAATAAAATCAATATATCATTATTTTTGGGCAAAAATTGAATGATAATAGGGGAAAAAAACAGTATCTAAAAGCAAGCACTGCTTCAATTAAAGTATACCACACATAGAAAGAAACAACTTTTTTTTATTTTTTTTATAGTTGTTAAATGTTAAATACAAATGTATAGAACCTATTAGACTGTATTCAGGAAGTGAATCGTACTTAATTTCATACTTTGAGATTAAGCTGGTGAATGGTCTAGTTTCCTCAATGTAAATCAAAGCATTAGTAAATGCAACTTCTTGCTATTTTGCAAGTTCTCCCACTTGGAAATCGTGGAGGGTCTGAAATTTTCATCGTAGGTGTATGTCCACTGTGAGAGAGAGAATCTAAAGAAAAATCCAGAAATCAAAATGCATGATTTTCTAACAATTTATTCGTGTGATACGGCTGCAAATAAGTATTTGAATGTGATATATTTTGTACAGTTGCGTTTGTTTGCAATTACAGAGGTCAAACGTTTCTGTAGTTTTTCGCCAGGTTTGCACACACTGCAGGAGGGATCTTTGCCCACTCCTCCACTCGGATCTTCTCTAGATTAGTCAGGTTTCTGGACTGTCGCTGAGAAACACGGAGTTTGAGCCCCCTCCAAAGGTTTTCTATTGGGTTAAACGTCTGGAGGCCGGCTGGGCCATGCTAGAACCTTGTTATGCCCTTTACAGAGCCACTCCTTGGTTTTCCTGGCTCTGTGTTTCGGGTCATTGTCATGTTGGAAGACCCAGCCATGACCCATCTTCAATGCTCTGACTGAGGAGTGGAGGTTGTTCCCGAAAATCTCACAATACAGGCCCCAGTCATCCTCTCTTTAAGAAAATGCAAACGTCCTGTCCCATGCACAGAAAAACACCCCTAAAGCATAATGCCATCACCTGCATGCTTCACGGTAGGGATGGTGTTCTTGGGATAGTAAAAATCATTCTTCTTTCACCAAGCAAGGAGTGCAATTACGACCACAAAGTTCTATTTTGCTTTCATCTGACTACAAAACTTGCTCCCATGACTCCTCTGCATCATCCAAATGGTCATAGGCAAACTTAAGACGGGCCTTTTACATGTGCTGGTTTAAGCAGGCCAACCTTCCGTACCATGCATTTTTTCAAACCATGACGTCTTAGTATATTACCAACAGTAACCTTGGAAACGGTGGTCCCAGCTCTTTTCAGGTCATTGACCAACTCCTGTCGTGTAGTTCAGGGCTTATTCTTCACCTTTTTTAGGATCCTTGAGACCCCACGAGGTGATGTCTTTAATGGGGTTCCACTCCGATTGCGATTGACCATCATGTTTAGCTTCTTTAGCATTTTCTAATGATTGCTCCAACAGTGGACCTTTTTTCACCAAGCTGCATGGTAATTGCTCCGTAGCCCTTTCCAGCCTTGTGGAGGTGTACAATTTTGTCTCTGGTGTCTTTGGACAGCTCTTTGGTCTAGGTCATGTAACAAGTATGAGTCTTACTGATTGTACCGGGTGGACAGGTGTCTTACTGCAGCTATCGACCTCAAACAAGTGCATCTGATTCAGGACAATACATGGAGTGGAGGTGGACTTTTAACGGACTAACAGTTCTTTCAGGGTCAGAATTCTAGCTGATAGACAGGTGTTCAAATACTTATTTGCAGCTTTAGCACACAAATAAATTGGGTTAAAAAAATCTTTTTAGATTATCTCTCTCACAGTGGACATGCACCTACGATGGAAATTTCAGACTCCTCCATGATTTTGAAGTGGGAGAATTTGCAAAATAACAAGGTGTTCAAATACTTATTTTCTTCACTGTACATAATCATTTGTATGTTGTTAGTATAGGTTCTTAAAAAAGTCATTACATGTCTCTGTTTTTGTTGTAAATGTTTCATGAGAAGACTGAATGAATTACACTTGACAACATTTTATTGCACGCTACCAACACAAGCTAACTAATATTTTATCTTAGGTGAATGGATGGTGACTAGTGACTTCCTAACTTTTCCTAACTAACCTAATTTTTCCAACCAATGCCATAAACTACACAAAAGCCAGCAGACTTTACCATAGACTTCCACAGTGCCGCTTGTAGCCACGTCTCCGGCATCGCAAGTGTACATGCCCGAGTCACTGACAATACATTTGGTGATCTGAAGGAACCGTTTCCTTCCAATGGCGTGAATGCGTACATTTTTGCCAGGCTTTACCTCACTGCCATTCTGAGAAAGAAGACAAAACAATACAAACCAAAGTTTATACCAGAACTACAGTATACTATTTATATTGGTAATATTTGAACACATCTTTCTGTGACTTTTCATGGAAGATGAGAAAATAATATTCACCTTCATCCATTTAACATCCACATTGTGCCTTGACAGTTCACACTCAATAGAGATGACTGATCCCTCGGGGAATTTCTGGTCCTCTAATTTTCGAAAAATTGTCACCGGAGGTTCTGGCAAGGAGACAGCAACGTAATGTCATCGGAAAAAATGAGTTTTTTTTCCCCTTAAAGGGAACCACGGAGAGAAAGACGTGTAATTCTTAAAAGATAAATGTTAATATGATGAAATATATTAATTTGAAACGCAAACCCCTCTAGGTGTTTTTGTTTTTATAAAATTTGAAAAATTTGTTTAACTAGAAGTTCGCCATTGTTGTTGACGACGCAATGCACTCTGGGTGGTGACTTCACTGGGCAGCGCTGCCGTACTTCCACAGTGTCACTCGTTAGCTACATGTCATCGGTTATGCCCTTCCAATTTGAACTCGAGCGGGAAAGTGATGAGCCGGACAGCACTGCCGAAATTCCACAAAACGAGCAGCAAAAGCAGTTAAATGAAGGTCTTCAGCGGGATTCGAACCCACATTTCCCATACAACAGATGAGCATAGACCATAGAGTAATGATTTTCCTTATAATGCAATCGCAACCCACATGCGTTGTGTGTTTCCCGAAAGGGAAACGCAAATTAAAGTGCGGCTGGCTTCACTATGGAATTAGAAAACGCGGCTCACTTCAGACAGCAAGCAGACAACAATAAAATAGGGATTGCATAAAAGGGCTTAATGAACACACACACAAAAAACCACGCGAAAAGGGAGACACAAAAAGGGTCTGTGAAAAAAACAAGGCAACTAGCAACGAAGGGATATACAAACTGTCAAATGGCAGAAAGTCACCATCTCGGCAAGTCGCTTAGGATTGGTTTAAAGCAGGGGTCCCCAAACTACGGCCCGCCCCCACATTTGGTCCGGCCCCCTGAATTTTATTTTATTTTTTAAATAGTGTTATTTTTCCTGGCTTTTTTCTGTGAAAAACCCAGAGAGGGTTATTTGGTTATTATCTATTTAAATAATAGTGTTATTATTATACTGTATTATGTTATATTGTATTATATTATATTATATTACCGTATTGGCCCGAATATAAGACATATATACATACACAGTGCATTGAAGTAAGACTGAAAAAGAGGGGGTCGTCTTACATTCACGGTCTAGGCGTTATACCAATTCGCGACACTAGATGGCGCCAGATATCATTGAAGCGATGTTCTGTCATGACAGATCTCAGCTACTCTCAAGTTTAACCAGTTTGCATTTTTTATTGCAATGTTTTTCCTAATTCAGATTTGTTTCAAGACTGCAGTTACAGTTAGACTTCACTTTGATGGTTAATGCAGTTATTGCAATTTTGTTGTTTTATCACAATAGATTGGTTTATTTACATTTCAAAAACCAGAAGCCATTCATTTACGACTGTGATTGCACTTTAGTTTACATATTTAAATGTTTAGATATTAAGATTTGAATGAGGCAAAATAAACATGCTTTTTCTCTCAAATATATTGTTATGATAATTTGTTTCGGATGTACTGTAATTATTTTCTGTATAAAAATTAATTTGGTGTTCAAAAAGTCTTCTTTTCAAACTTGAGGCTTGAAAAAGAAGGGGTCGTCTTATAATCAGAGCCGTCTTATATTCGGGCCAATACGGTATATTGTATTATATTATTATTTTTATCTTATTTACTTTTCTTCCTTGAAAAATCCAGAAAGGGTTATTTGATTGTGGCTTTCTGAAAAACAATAAATTTTTACATTTAGGCATTCCTGCAATCGTCACACTTTTTCTGTTACAAACTGAACCGGCCCCTCATCAGAGAAGGGAAAAGTTATGTGGCCCTCACAGGAAAAAGTTTGGGGACCCCTGGTTTAAAGACACTGCTGATAAGCAGGAATTGGATGCAGGTACGACGTTGGAAACTCATCCGACATCTCTGTAACAAAACAAACTGACCAGCAGGAGACTGTGACAAAATCATGCCAGTCAAAATCAAGCTTCGCTTGCTAGCTAGCACAGCTATTCGCCCACTCCAGTCCAACCGTGTCATCACCCCGAGGGTGCATTGCGAAAAACATGGCGTCCTCCGTAGGTCAAAACATGTCAAAAATATTATCGATTTTCAAATCAAAGGCAATAAAATATGTGTTTCTAATAACATATATTAGTAATAGAGAACAATTGTGGCTTATTAGAGCCTACAAGTCTTTAAGTCCGAGGTTCCCTTTAAAAATGGTTTTCCACTCCCCCCCTCGCAAAAAGGTTGCTTCCAATTCAAGGCAACTCTTTCAAATACAATGCACAAAACGGAACTAACCAAACAGTTAACTTATGCATTATTTACAATGATGACATTCTGATCTGGTTGTCATCAAGTGGATGAAAGTCTCAATCCTCGGCTCAACTGGATAAATACTGAGTGACTTGGTAGAGAGTGGATTATTTTGACAGTGTGAGGTTAAACTAGCAGCTGACAGAAAAGACTGAGCAAAGCCACTGCTTTTCATTGGGTCATGCGAGGCTATTTTGCGTTGGAACAGGAACACAAAGGTGGTTGTACCCGCTGCAAAATGCCACTCCATTCTCTTACCAAAGGTCGCAGTTGTCTGTCACTAGATATCAACTGAATAGACTACCGTTTTTTTTCGGACTATAAGTCGCTCCAGAGTATGTCACACCCCCGGGCAAACTATGAAAAACACTACGATTTATAGTCCGAAAAATACTGTACAGTGGTACCTCAACATACGATCGCTTCGACCTATGATCCTTTTGACATCTGAGGTCAAATTTGACTCATCATTTGTCTTGACATATGACGACATGCTCGAAATACGACGATTTACAACAGCATCGCAGTTTCATTGTTTTCCCGCAAAATGGACGCACGGCTGGTTTTCCTGCGAGACAAATCAATATGAATTCCAAGACGGTTAGTGCAGGCGGTAAAAAAAAGGAAAAAGGTGACGCTTACCACTAAAATTAGGAAGGAAATGAAAAATATGAGCATGGTGTGCGTGTCGGTAAACTGGCTCGACAATACGGCTGGAATATGTCTTCTACAATCTTGAGGACGACTCTCATTAATATTATTATTATTATTATATAGGGGCGTAACGGTACACAAAAATCTCGGTTCGGTACCTACCTCGGTTTTGAGGTCACGGTTCGGTTCATTTTCGGTACAGTAAGAAAACAAAATGCAAAATATAAATGTGCTAGTTGTTTATTACACACCTTTGTGCTTTCAACAATAGGAACTTTAGCCTATACAAAGCTAGAATTCTGCTCAAAAAGTAGCGGGTATTTAAAGATAATCCAACAACAATTTGCCTTTCAGACCCCGCGTATTGGTCAGCTTTCTATCTGAAAGAAGAAAAAAGAAGTCCTGTGCTAAAGAGAAAAGCAATCCCAATGACAAAGATTTTAACATGTATTTTACTAATGAAATGCCTCAATGAATCTTTTTTTTTTCTTCTTATGAACGGTTTTCAAAAGCTTTATTGGTGGATTTTCTTAAGTTAAAGCGCCACACAGAAATTATTAAATTTAATTGTGTAAACAGGATCTGTGTATTATTCTTATTATTTAATTACAGGTGTTTTAGCTCATTTCAATTTATTTTATTTAAATGGGCTATTATTTATTTTATTATGTGTTTATATTTTACAAATGTGATGTAGTATTCATTTATAGTGTATATTTTATGTTGTATAACTTTAGTTCCTATGCTAATATTAGTTCCTACTTGTTTTGTTGTGGTAGCAGGGTTTTGTATTGAACACGGGGCCGAGTTGGTTATTAATATAGCAGAGAAGACAGCAGTAAATCAACAAAGCTAAGTCAACTGTGCCCCGATCTACCACTCAAGAGATCTGATGGACTCAAAAAATGGGTTACGATTGCATATTAGTTTGAAAATCGACCGGCTCCACTGTATTTGTACACGAGTGACTTCCGGTCTGCCTGATCCTAAGTAGTAGTGTTGACGCAAGAGGGCCGCGTCTCCCGTCAAATAATAAACTCTGCCGTTCTTTTCGCGTGCGTCGCATTGAGCCGCTTCTGGGACGCGTCTAACACGCGGCCGCACTGCGACTGGTGTGCATTGGCTGATTGACTTTAACGCCCGCGTTTCGCTGCGTTCTCGCGGCGGCCACGTTGTCGCGCCGTTCACGTTTCTGGGTTATTCTGTCCTACTGTGTTGGTCCTCATTATAGTAGAGAAGACAGAGTTAATATAATCTACACAAAGAAACTGTAACCCGATCGACTCACAGCCTCGAAAAGTAAGGGTTACATTACGTCAGAAACTCGTTCGGTACGCCTCCATTCCGAACCGAGCACCACGTACCGAAAGGGTTCAATACAAATACATGTACCTTATTATTATAACATCGGCAAGGAACTTGCCAGCTTCGTCAGGTTTTTAATCATTTATTTTAGAACTGTGCAACACAACAAGGCTACTGTGATCTGTAGCGACGCCAACAACAACAGAACATGGAAAGAGAAAGTAAAAACTCTCTCACTCTCTCGTAGGTCACACGGTGCGTTCAGGAGCAGCATGAAAAACATTATCTATTGTTATTTATTACAAGGTTATTGTAATCTGATTACTGTATTGGCCCGAAAATAAGACGGCCCTGATTATAAGACGACCCCCTCTTTTTCAAGACTCAAGTTTGAAAAAAAGACTTTTTGAACACCAAATTATTTTTTATACAGAAAATAATTACAGTACATCTGAAACACGATTATAACAATACATTTGAGAGAAAAAGCAGGTTATTTTGACTCATTCAAATCTTAATATCTGAACATTTAAATATGTAAATAAAGTGCAATCACATTCGTAAATGAATGGCTTCTGGTTTTTCAAATGTAAATAAACCAATCTATTGTGATAAAACAACAAAATTGCAATAACTGCATTAATCATCAAAGTGAAGTCTAACTGTAACTGTAGTCTTGAAACAAATCTGAATAAGGAAAAACATTGCAATAAAATACTGCAAACTGGTTAAACTTGAGAGTAGCTGAGATTTGTCATGACAGAACATCGCTTCATTGATATCTGGCGCCATCTAGCGTTGTGAATGGGTATAATGTCTAGACCGCGAATATAAGACGACCCCCACTTTTTCAGTCTTATTTCAATGCAAAAAACACCGTCTTATATTCGGGCCAACACGGTACTTCCTTTCACTAACGAGCAATCTAACGCGTTCATTTTTCCAAACCAGTAATCTGATTAAAGTTAGTTTCCTTATGTGTCTGTTTGTTACTATTCTGCTATTGCCTCATAATGTATGTAGAGAATAAAGAATATTATAGTCATGTATGAAGAGAATTTTGAATAGAAAATGTTAGGTTCCCGCTACACGTTCGTTTCCATGGTAACCACTCACAGTTACTTCCTGTTTTGGTCTCGAGTCACACGCGCCAAGTGTTTTGGGACTCGTGATGATTGTGGGTGCACATTTGAGCTAAGTGCAGCTACCTGTTAAGATGTGCAAGGGAATGTTGATCTGTGTGCGTCCATGAATGTACGTGAGTATTTTTCATTCATTTTGGAGAGATCCAGCGATAGGTTGGAACTGCTACATGCGCAGCTGTTTCGTAGCTTTGCCGATGCAACGGCAAGTAGTCATCAGCGAGCATTGTTTACATGAATATTCGTGTTGCACATTTATGCCGTGAGGTGACGTGTTCGTTTAGCATCTTTGGAATGTGTTTCACGTCCGATTGAGTGTAAAGTGCTTAGGTGCCGCCACGTTTTGTGGCCAAATTGACCGTGTGTGTGTATGGCGTACTTCCGGGTTGTGCAAGCGCATTTGCACCCGCACCCACATTCGTGTTTATTGCATGGTGCAATTCATATGTGTGTTGTTGATTATTGTGCAGTCAATTTGCATTGTATTACATTGGCACTGATATGCTGTTAACCTAAACCCTAACCCGAAGTTAGGAATTTTTGACATTAGACTTAAAGTTCGAGTTAGCGGCAGTTTAATTAGTCGGTGGAGTTGATTTCTACAAATTCCATGCAGTTTGTCAGTTATTTGTAAGTTTAAGGGCTCCAGGGTGGCTAAGCTAGCGCGAGTCAGTGGTGGTTGGAATCAACTCCATCAACTAATTAAACCCCCTCTAACTCGAACATTTAGCCTTATGTGAAAAATTCAGATCTTCCCCTTTAAATTCAGTTATCGGACGTGGAACTAATTAATCGAATTATAATGTACTCTTATGGGAAAATCCCGCTCAACATACGACCATTTCGACATACAAACCAGGTCCTGGAACGAATTAAATTTGTATTTAGAGGTACCACTGTACTTTATTTGGTAAACTGAAAACTTGGGAACCTTTTCTAAATATAATGTTGATTCATTTATACAGCTTTGTGTATCACGACTGCGTCCAGCAAAGAGAATGAGTTTAACACCCCCGTGTGTAGGCACTAAATCGGAATTGGCCACTTAGGGCCAGCAGTGTAAAGCCAGGCTTAATCTTAAAATGGCCTACCCTTGACAACCAGCCTCGCAGATGTTTTCAGCTTCTCCACACAGAACATGTAGGTGGCCGTGTCTTCTACCGAGAGGTTTGAAATAGTCAAGCTGTGGACGTTTGCCTTGGCCGTCATGCGGAAGTGACTCGTCAGTTTAAGCTGGTTTCCATTTTTCCACCAGGTGCCGGAGACATTGGGATGGGAGAGTTCGACTTCAAAAGTGGCCGTCTCTCGATCCATGGTTTTTATGTCTGACAGACCTTTCTTGATTGTGATTTTTCGAGCTAAAAAGAGAAAATATTCCTTCAGAGAAGCACAGTTTGCTCCATTCATATTCAGATGTTGTTGACAAACTCCAAATAGGTTTAAAACACTCGCTCTAATGTACCCGGATTCAGTTTATTTTTTTTGCATTCAGTAATCTTTATGAGAATAATACACTGACATAGTCTACTGATATTTGGTCATGTGAGTACAGGGCTTTACACAAAAGCCTTCTTTGAATCTGCCAACATTTTTCATCGATTCTAACATAGACGACCATTCCCCTTGGAAAAAATGGAGTGTTTATTTTGGAGACCCGATGACAACAACCTTAGTTTTGAAGGCCAGGGTATATATTTAGAAGCAATGAGGGGAGATCCAAATTCAATGGCGGTGCCAGCAGCCTGACATCCTGACTTTCCCTTCCCACCCAAACGAGTGTTGAAAGACTAGACCTTTCTAAGGTCATAGGTTCAGAGGAATTATCATGTTCAAAAGGATGTTTGCCCATAGTAATCAATGAAACTATCCTCTGCTTGGCTTTTTCACTACTAGCAACAAGTCTCAATGTTATTGTGCTATTGAACTCTTTATTGTTCTTTTTTACCTTTACCCGCTGCATTTGAAAAGACTGATTTACTTTCTAGTCCTTCATTTGTCAAAATAATTTGATAATAATAATCAGGCATGAAAATGGGTCAGGGGTTAAAAAGGTGAGAAAGGTGTGGAGGAAATATGTTCCGGGACACTGTACAAACAACAAAATATTGAGCTCTGTCGACCAACACTGTGTTTCAGCAGGGCCATGCAGAGACCAGTTGACTATTATTTCATTATTATCCATACTTAACAACTCTGGCACCTAATACTTAATAAAGCAATGGCATAAAATCTTATAAAAAAATAACATTGTAATTGTGTTTATAATTGTTTTTTATACCCGACTATCCCTGCAAACTTATTCTTACCAAGTGTGCTAGTCACCCAGCTGATGAGGTATTCACTGCCTTTAGCAGCCTCATCCAACTGTTTTTTTTAATCCCTCAATCTCCTTTCCTCAGAATGAAATAGAAATCTTTAAAAAAAAAAAAAAAAATCAGACTCCCCGGTGGCTTTTATTTTTAAAGCTTTCTTAATTTCTCAATAACGATGGAGGTAGATTTGTGTCTGTATTATTCAATCAAAAAACAAAGTTGCTTCAATCAAAAACAAAGTTGCTTCAATCAAAATATATATTTTAATCCCAAAAAATGTCACTTCAAAAAAAATAAAATAAAATAAAATAAAAATAAATAAAATCGTTTTTGATTGCAAAAATAAATTTGAGACCAAAAAAAAAAAAAAAAGCATTTGAAAACAATTTTTCTTTCAACTTTTTCCACTGAAGTAATGTTGTTTTGCGCTTGTGCCACATTTTGGCTAGGACATTTGTGTCTTTATTATTCAATCAAAAAATAAGTTGCTTCAAACAAAATAAATTCATATATTAAAAAAATTATATATATATATATAAAAAAAAACAAAATTCAATCATAGAAGAAGTTTCCACATGTGTCAATCATCGTTTAACAATGTGAGCAGCCTGAGAGGGTTTGAGTAGACTCACTGTGAAGCATTTAATAAAGTCAAGCCTTTTCTTACTACTTTATTCTTGTTTAAAAATAATTCGGTGGGGCAGTAACATGTTTAAAACTTATCATAATTCTTATATTTTGAAGTGCTTAAAAACATTTATAGATGATACTTGGGGGGGAAAAAGTGAAAAACGTCATATATATGTATCTATTTTTCCAATTTAAAATCCGAACAAATACATTGAAAGCGCAAAAAAAAAAAAAAAAGGGGGGCGGGGCGCTACTTCGCGGTTTTCACTTATTGCGGTGGGTTCTGGTCCCCATTAACCGCGAAAAACGAGGGATCACTGTATTTCTGAAAAGCTTTAAGAAGCAAGAATTATATCCACCTCTCGTCGGGCCGGTGTTGTGCCGACACCGGCCGTCAGCTCAAGTCACAGCCGAAAATAACGCGTCTCAGGCGGACGACGGGAGCGATGCGATGCGCCCCCTTCCATCCGAGAGCATGCCGCTTAATGTGACTCAACAGTGTGTTTCTTCGTTTACATTACCGCTAAATACACAAGCTTGACGCCAATTTAACGGGAGCTATTTTCAGCAGTGTTCAACGCAAGCTGCAACAAATGGCAGTAACTTTATTAAATCGCAAAATACGAAAACGATTGAAACCATTACTTGCCAAGTTCAATCTGCTGCCAAATACAAGCAAGTGTGGATGCTGCGCTCTGGTCTGCCCCGGTGTGGATAAGGACTGGTTTTTTTTTCCGCAGCTTTGCAATGCAACCAAAGGCTCTCCAGGCACTCAATGTGCACGTAATGAGTGCGCGCGATTGGAATAATGGAACGCAGTTTGGGCCGATGATTGGTTCTCGTCAGCGAAGCATCTAGAAGGATTTGCTGACTGTCCAAGTGTCACTTTTTTAAAGGACCGATTTATGAAGTGCTCAGTTTACACACTAAACTAATCGCACGATGATAATAATAATATACAAATAAAATCTCCCGAACCCAAAAAGAATTTCTCCTCGGATCGACGCAATTCACGTAGGTCGCCCTTTTTGACTTCAAAATGGCGAATTTCGCCGAAAGGTGAGAGATTTTCATGCCTGATAATATTTAAAAAAATACAACAAGAGAGGCAAAGTCAATTGAAGATAATAGCTTGACTGATTTGCTAAATAGCAGTGGTTCTTAACCTTGGTTTGATTGAACCCCTGGGGTTCGGTTCAGCAAAGTTCAAGACATGCAGGGCCATATGTTTTTCGTACACTGATTTAATTTATGCAAAGTTTAGACCAGGTTTTGAATGGTTTGCCCCAATTTTAGAGGTTTATTTACGTTTCAATTCTGTAGTAAATTTTTGTCTCACACTGTTTTATCGTCTATGTATAAATATTCATGTAAAGTGATCCCTCGTTTTCACGGTTAATGGGGACCATAACCCGCCACGATAAGTGAAAAACCGCAAAATAGCGCCCCCACACCCTCTCACAAAACTGAGAATTTTTTCTTTTTTTGGTGTGTGTGTGTGTTCAATGTATTTATTCAGATTTAACATTGGAAAGAGATACATACAAGACACGTTATTCCACTTTTTCCCCAAATTAAAAACACCATCAATTTTTATGTATATATATTTTAATGAATGATTTTTAAGCACTTCAAATGTAATAATTATGATGTTTTTTTGTTACTGTCCCACTAAATAGTTTTTAAACAAGAATAAAGTAGAAACATGCTTGTCTTTATTAATGCTTCATTGACGGAGTCCTCTCAAATCTGCTCAAGCTGCTCACTGCTCACACAATGAGTTGCCACAGCAACTGTTTAACAAGTTAAACGATGATAGACGCATGTGGCGCTTTAAAGGTTCGACTTCCAAGCATCTCTGGCAAGATCAAACCTTAACGTCTGTCAATCATCGTTAACTTTAATAAGCAACTCCAGTGAACTGCCTGACCAAGAATAGCGGCAAGAGCGAGAGACTACGTGATCGGATCGGGACAGCTATATAAAATACTGCATTTATATATTTATTTTTTAATTGAAAAAATCCGCGATGGACTGAGGACGTGAAGTTTGAAGCGCGAAGTAACGAGGGATCACTGTAAATATTTATTTAGTGTACTAATTTTGTCGATAGTTTAGTGCACTAATAAAATAAAAGTTTTTTTTGTGATATTTTATATCATTTGAGATGTAAACATGACAGAAACTACATGGTCACGACATCAAATTTTGACCTGTTTAAAAACATGCTGTCAAAATGAGAAGAAACTTGTACAGGAATTCGCTTCCCTCTTAGCATGCTAGCTTGGCTATATCAGTTTGAAATTGAAAAAATAAAAAAAGCTCGATCTAATTACAAAGGGTTTGGTGAATGCATAGTATGTGAAACTCGTGGTACCTTTAGCAAGGTTAAGGACCACTGAGACAGTATTTAGGATAACCATAAACCAGGGCGCATTTTACGAAAATGATGCAGAAGCAAGATATTCCCCCTTAATTATCTGCTTTTAATTCAATCCTAGTTATCCTGCTAGAATTTAGTTTGCAGCAATGATTTTTCTTTTATTACGATAGATAAAAGAAGGACCAATAAAGCCATATTTTTACCCTTAATGCACTGAAACCACACCCGGCTCAGCTGTCAATTCTATAAATCAAATACCTACACACAACTCCATTTTTGAGTCGTAAAAATACATCCATTTAACGAGACAGCCACGCCTACACGAACCCCTGTCCACACACTCAATGTCAAATCTGTTTTTAAAAAAACAGAATCCCTTTCCTCGTTGCTCTTGTCTTTGTGTTGGACGAATACTAACAACCAACGAAGCATTGTAAATCTGCCTTGCCAGCAATTATCGACGCAGAATCAACTTTTATCAGAGTATTTTTTTCTCCCGTCTTATATACAGAGTGTGAGTACTTTTGCCATTCGTGCTTGTAACCCACAAATACAGCAACTGGGGTCTCAAATTTGACTTCTTCAGGGGTGGCAGTCAGCTGTCAGTTGGGATCACGTCTCAGTAAAGGCACCCCTCTGGCCCTCACTCACTAATTTACTCTTGCCCAGTTATTGCCTCCACTGCATGCGTGGACGAAGCGTGTGCTTGCTGCGGCGTTGTCAGCAACGGAGGTAAATAAACAGACGACTACATGGCGACAACACGTGTGCACTTACGTTCCACTGTGAGTTGGGCTTGCGTGCAGTCATGGAGGGTTTCACAGCTGTAGGTACCGCGATCGGACATGGCCAATTTGTGAATTGTGAGGCTGTGTTTGGGGCCCTTCTGTTTCAGGGTGTACTTGGCCCCGGGGTGTATCAGTACCCCTTGCCTCATCCACTGCACTTCCTTCGATTGGAGGCTCACCTCGACCTCGAGGGTCGCTTCTCCGAGTTCCTCAGCTGTAACTGGCAACATCTTCTTGGTGAAAACGACCTGCCTTTCTGGAAAAAAAAAAAAAGATAACGCATTGACTGTTTACAGTGACAGGAAGTAGCAGAGCGCAAATATTTTGCTTTTTACAGTTACTTGAGTATTGATTCGTCACACCACCTTGACTTTTAGCTGTCGTTCTACTGATTTTTTGCTTGACGTGAGCAAAAACTTGTGATATGAGCACTTTATAGTGAAATCTAATCAACTCACTTTATTACATGCAACTATTTGGCTGATTAAAAAATAGGTTGTAAGCTTCTATTCACAATTGGATTTTAGTGTCAAAAACCTGAAACAAAAAAGATGACATTTGTCTATTTCAAAGCACCAATCAATTTTGCATTCCCTTAGCTTAACGCTAACACACAATACAAAATGTCATCAACGTCCTTTGTGTCACTTCAATAGATTTGGCAGATTACAAAAGAAGTTCTAAGATTCCAAAACAGTTCAGTTTTAGTGTAAAATACTTAAAAAGAATTACATATTGTTTATTTGAAACAATCACTCAAGTTTGCATTCCAATATTTTAATGCCAACACAAAACGCCAATGCCATAGAAACCCTAAAGCCCCCAGACTTAAATCCCGCTAAATTCCTATGTAAGGTGACGAGGGATTTACTCGTGTAATGGCTTTCAGATATGGGGAGATGTACCTGGAATTACCGGGAATGTACTGTGCGGGAAGGGCGGGGGACGGTATTTTAAAACACGGATATTACATCATTTGCAACAATTGGCAACAAAACAAACCACACATTTTCAAAGCTGGACAATGGACTGCCGCTTCCTCGGCTCTATGATCCAGTAGCAATTTAATTTTGTCATGTTTCCAGTTTAATTTGGCTATCTTTCCAGTTTGCCTTGTTAATAATTGCGATGTCTTTTCATCTTACTGCGAAGAAAGAGGAAATGACGATCGGCCTGCCATGATAGTTACATTATCAGCCTTCGCCATGTGACCGGGGAATTAAACGGCTGCTCTCACACTTGCCGCGTCCCGGGTAAGTCCCGAACATTATACTAGGACGCGACCCAAAATTAGTGCCGTGTTCCCCACCTCCACAACATTGACATCTTTTTACATAACTTACAGTGGCTGCTGCTGCTGGCCGATTAAAAAAAAAAAAAAAAAATCTAATATCCCTCCCCTTCAAAGGGGGCAGAGGAGGCGGCATATTGACATGTGTTTCTGTCGGGATTATGTGAATGTGGGGGTTCCAGTCATCCGACAATCAAACATGCGTTTGAGGGAAAAAAGAGTGGACCGGCACTGCTGAATAGCAAGTGAAAAGGGGTAAATGTAAGTCCGAACATAATGAAAGTAATGCACTTAAGGTAGGGTCAATTCTATCCTAACAACACATGGGAAGACAATGTAAATTACCTTTATAGCTGAACTCATTGTATAATGCAAATAAGTTTGCTTAAAAGTTGGTGGGGACAATTTGAGCACCCTAAAAAGTTGGTAGTGTTACAGTATGTCCCAACGGTCCCTATGCAAACCTACGCCCTTGCACCAGAATAGGTCGCAATGAATCAATCATGACATACAAATTACAATTTTAATTTTCTATGTTTCATAAAGTAAATATTATACAATGTCATTTGTGTTACTAAAAACATGATAAACATTTTTGGTGACAGTTAATTTAGAGGACAGGTATTTAAAAATTGTAAAATGGGAAACCACACCATGATACACAAAAAACAACAACAATATATAGACTTGGGAAAATCAGCTATGTACCCTGCAAGTTCAAATGTGGAGTCTAAGCGCAAAGCTGTCAAGAATCTTGCTCCACTGAGCCACTTGTTTCTGTCAGTTATCAGAGCGTGCTGAACAGGAGAAGCCGCTAAGCACTGGCCATCAAAGGCACCTTTCAACAATTTTTTTAAATGTCTAATTATCTTATTATCATTCCTTGTGTACAGTCCTGGTTACTAATAATTCCTGACATTAAAATTTAGTAATGCAGTTGTTGAAACTGGTCGTATACTTCTGAATACAGAGAGGGGGAAACTGGATGATGACCGTGTACTAAGCATTTCCCCACAAGTTTACAATCAAATTCTCATCACTATCAAAAGGTTAAGAACAATTAGTCATTAGAAAATAATTTTTCAAAGTTACAGGCAACAGACCAAAACAAATGAATAAAATGTATTTGAAAATCATCATTCAGTATATTCCAGACAAGTGCAACAGCCATATGTTGTGTACGAAAAAAATAATTTGCAAGAAATTGGTGATAAGCAGTATTACTTACCGTATTTTTCGGACTATAAGTCGCAGTGCTTTTCATAGTTTGGCTGGGGGTGCGACTTATACTTAGGAGCGACTTATGTGTGAAATTATTAACACATTATGATATCATTTTGCATGTTATTTTGGTGTTTTGGAGTGACACTGATGGTTTGGTGAACTTGTTAGCACGTTCTTTATGCTAGTTATCTGAATAACTCTTAATAGCTATGGCCACGCTCGCGTTCTGCCTTTGGTAATGTGTGTTCAACTGTATTATTGACTTTTTTATATTGAAATGCATGCTTTTAGTTTGTGGCGCTTTCACCCCCAAGTAGGGGCGCACTCGCACTTGTTCACGCGAAGACGAGCGCTCACATGCCAGAAGAAGACGGACAGCTACGCAGCGTCTGAGCGAGTGGGCGAGAGTGAGAGAAACACGGCTGCGAACCTACGTTCATTGTTTATGCTTGTAAAATATCCCTACAGAGGCAACGCCTGTGTGTATCATATTTTCCATTGTTGTTGTGTTTTCCACTAGCGATCGGACACTTAGAGCCAGTTGTGTGGTTGTTTGAACGATGTGCTAATGCTAGCGAACGCATGCTAATCGTTTGTGTCATTGCTGTAATAGCAGCTAATTATAATTTATTTACGTTGATGGGAACCTGTTTGGTATCGAGGACGAAATTGATTTGTATTATTTGTATTTTCAGTTTCACTCTTCAATTGATGGTGTCATAACGGCGGCCAAAATAAAGTCAGCAAATTATACAGACGTTCAGCATTGTCATTTGGGAGTTTAGCTCGCTGTATAGCCAGGACCGAGCCGTAGCGTCCCGGTGAGGAGAGTATATTCGCATTTCGTTGTTCATGCTTCACGGAACATTACTTACAACAAAACTGTACACTTATTCAGCATGTTGTTCTCTATTGTATTTTTATAATAAACTGCCTTTCAAGATGACATATCTGTTCTATGTGTTGGATTTTATCAAGTAAATTTCCCCCAAAAATGCGACTTATACTCCGGAGCGACTTATATATGTTTTTTCTCCTCTTCGTTGGGCATTTTATGGCTGGTGCGACTTATACTCAGGTGTGACTTATAGTCCGGAAAATACGGTTATTTAATCATCTCTTTTGTCTGTTTTATAGTACGATTCAAAGCACTTGCTTTTTGACTGGTAGTGGCACCAGTGTTGTTTTTTGGCAGCCTTTTTAATTTTCGAATTAGTGTTTTGGACGATAATACTTTATTGTTTCAGTCATACTTTGTCATTTCAAAATGTGTTTGTTTTCGTCTAGTTTTTGTTGACAAAATCTCAGACTAATTCTGTCTAATTTAAGTCGACGTTTACTCAGTATTTTCGTGTTAAAGTTTCATTAAAAAAAAAAAAAAAAAAAAGTTTCCAAGGTCCAACTATTTTAATGAATATTGACAGACCAGCACATATTGTAGCATCTACAAATTTATCACTTGTCAATACACAATCAGCAGGAAAACTGCATTATTTTCAATCAATTAGACCCAGAGAGTTTAAGAATGCGCTTGCTGCAAGCAATAGCCTAATGCTAACGCAAACGTGAATGCTATGCTAACGCTATGAGTTACATTTATTGTGTGATGATCAGTCAATACAGACCTTTAAAGGCTAAAGCAACATTACATATTCTCTCTTGCCAACATAAGAAGACAAATTTTACCGTGTGTGTCTTAAAGCAAGCAATGGGGAGACTGGAGAGAACCTTAGTGGGTGAATTGGGGGGGCGCAGCACGTCACATGAGTGACACAACCAGACACTGCTATGATGCAGGCTAGCTACACATAAAATGTTAAACATTGTGAGTATGTGACAGAAACCATGATGCATTTTCATTTTGTTCTCATCTCGTCAGACGAAAACTGGCATTCGTGTGGCTATATTTTAGTCTCCCAAGACACGTTTTTAGCTTGTTATTAGAGCTGAAACGAATACTTGAGCAACTCGAGTAACTCGAGTTTAAAAACTGATCCGAGTAATTTTATTCACCCCGAGGAATCGTTTAATTTTGCCAGCTCTAAGGATCACGTTTTGCCCGGACTACTTTTAATGCAGGACAATGCGCTAACGTCAAGTGCGTAGAGGAAGAAGCAATTAAAAAAAAAAAAAATTACCGCAGCCGACAGCCGCTACAAACTACGCCAACGTTGCTAAAAACTACGCCCGCATGATGCTAGTGTGGTAGCAGGTAGTGACCGATGCGTCTCAAAGATATCACATGCATTTAGGATTGGATGCGAAATGACAGACTCGGCCGCGTCTGGGCAGCGTTAGTAAACAGCCGCCATCTTTGAGCAGTAGACTTCTCATCGCTAATAAATATAACGTTACTGTCACTCGCTCACGCAACGTTAGCCCTTCGGAGGGCTAGGTTTCTCTTGATTATGACCACTGTTGATGCGTGGCTAACATGTCTTACATACAGGCTTTATTTAATCTGTAAAAACATAGCGCTGTTGAGTGATGAGGGTGTAAAATTAAAAAATAATAAAGCTAACTGCCAGTTTTAGCTCAGTAGTCATTGCTGAATAAAACACCAAGTAGCACTGGTCCCTAATGTGCTCCAATAAAGCAGGTATCATACATTTATTTTGACCACTGCAAAACCTAAAAATCCTATCAGTTCTTAGAGTTTAGACTAACTTAAAACTTAACTGAACTTAAAAATAGCTTGACACAAATGGAAATGAAATTGAAACACGTGGGAAAAACATGTAGCTTTCAAGTGATGTGTGTTATCAAGCGTATTTACATTTTTAGGTAAGAACAAGGGTCGCGTTAACCGAATATTTTCCGTCGTTGACTGTTTTTTTTAAACGGTGAAGGAAAAAACTGAAGTCCATCCGTCATTTTGACAGGTTGCAATTCACACCCCAGACCACAGGGTGGCAAGTGAGCATATTAATTAGCTATTGTCTCTCTTGATGCATGACGTCGTTGGCCTTACTCGGAAAAATGTCAGGCAACTGAGTGTTTGCCTGGCACGGCCAGATTGTTCTCCCTGTATTTTTCAAACACTGAGAGAAAAGTCTGGGACACAGAGTGGGTACAAAATCAATCGACAAATCAGATTTGTTTATTTGCGTGACGTGTTCTTCACGAGCAACGTCACTCTTGCGCGCCGAAAGTCGTCTCTACAACAACATGGATGGTGGGAGAGCCGAGAATATGTTCCAATCCGCGGTAAATTCAGTTTTCAATGAGCTAAAA